>NW_023270426.1:67196413-67521606 GCF_011800145.1 Mirounga leonina
ACCTTAGACTAAATAAAAACAGGATGTTGCTTTTTGAAATAATTGTATTTGCAAAAAGGATTTAAAGGAATTTTTAGAATTAGAATAGACATGGTAATTATACATTTTCTTCAATCTGACTGGTTCAGCTTGCATACATAACTCAACAAAGGATGAAGTGAACGCATTTAAATGAATGACTTGGAATTCATACCCCAATCTCAAGCACTGAGTGTCTGAACATTTTTTTTTTTTAATTTGTTTTTGGTGAGGGGAAATTGATGTATCATTTTCTTTATTACTGTCAGTCATGCTTTATTTAAAAAACAAAGGTATGCTAGCACGCTACCTAAGAAAATGGTAGGCTGCTTTAATGCAGCTAAAAAGAGAGAAAGCCCATGAAAAAAGCATAGGATATGCCTGTAGGTATTGAATACGGTTATTTTGTAAACATTTGGAATCGTTCCCAGTTTGGTTAATGAGGTAGCCATTTACTTGACTGAATGGACTTTGAAAAACCTTCTGTTTAGTGAAAGATATTTCTTGTTGCTGCCAGGTAATTCCTATCACCAAGTGTGTTTGGAGACAACAGACCAGTTTGGATGGCTGGAAGGACAGAGTTTTTTTAATCATCTAAATTTATTTTTTTTTCTTTGCTCCATCTATCTATATAAAGGATGGACACAAAAGAGAACCAAAGACCAGTCTTAACAAGTTTCTATTTTTTATTCTACTGTAAACATTTTCCAATCAGCTTTTGAGCAACATGTGGATTTCTATCAGTCATTCTCTTAATGTTGGCTGCCAAGGCTCAGAGCCAGCATCTTCCACCTGTCCTGGTTTAAGGCTTTTATACTTAGAGACTTCAGTCCTGCTTGATAACAGTAATTTCTCGAAACTGCTGTTAAATCATCACTTTGACCTCTGCTTTAAACTGGCCACCTGCCTCCTTTGCACTATACAAGTGACTTTGCAAATTTCCTGCAAATTTGGACAAAGATTTCAGTTTACATCTCTTGATCCAGGCGTCCATGGTTCTTCCACTTTCCTTTTTGTTTGCTCGAGATGACCTAAGTCAAATGTTCGACTTTCCTCCTGGACCACTGCTTCTCAAGCTTGCCAAACCTTCTGCCTTCTATCATGTCAGTAGTTAATCTCCCAGTCCCACGAATGTTTTCTCCCACCATTTAAAAATAGCAGAGTCATTTCCTGAGATAGAACTGCCAAGATTTTAAAATGATCAATTGTTGTACCTGTATGCACATGATAAGCATTATTCTAATTATATTTGCATGTATCAAGTTTAGTTTTATGTCTGTAAATTCACTTAGCCAAGATTTGTGCTTTTATGTTTTCTATAGTTTAATCACTTTTTTACTTTTCCAGACTATCAATTCCCTCCAGTTCTATGGTCCTATACCCTGGAATCTAGGTGCCACCCTAAGAAGGAAGGGTAAGGAAAGTTTTTTACTGATGGGTTTTAGATGCAAAACATATTGCAGGAGAGAAGGTGAATTATATTAATTGAGAAATCTAAAATGGTGTATAACTATCGTAGAAAACAATTAGGCAGTTCCTCAAAATATTCAATATAGAGTTGCATTATGATTCAGCAGTTTCACCCCTAGGTATATCTTCAAGAGAAATAAAAACATATCCATGCAAAAACTTGTACACAAATGTTTATAGCAGCGTTACTCATCACAGCTCAAAAAAGTGGAAATCACCCAAATGTCCATCAAAAGATGAATAAACAAAATGCGGTATTCATACAATGGAATATTTTTTGGCTATAAAAGAAATGAAGTATTGATACTAAGTCTGGATGAACCTTGAAAGCATTATGCTAAGGGGAAGAAGTCAGGTACAAAAAGCCATATATGGTATGATTCCATTTATATGAAACGTTCAGAATAGGCAAATTCTTAGATACAAAAAGTAAATTAGTATTTATCTAGGCCTGGGGAATGAAGAGAGAAGGGAGACAATGGCAAAAGGGTGGGGAAAATATTCTAAACCTGGATGGTGCTGATGGTTGCCAAACTCTGTAAATATACTAAAAACCATTGTATTGTATACTTCAAATGGGTGAATTTCATGATATGTAAGTTATATCTCAATAAGACTTAAAACTGGGAGGAGAGGCTGAAGATGCAGAGAGTTAAATAATTGTTGAAAAATTGAGGAAGATGGACTTTTTAAAAAATTGAATTCACGTAACTTAAAATTAGCCATTTTAGAGTGAACACTTCAGAAGATTTAGTACATTCACAATGTTGTGTGACGACCTCTATCCAGTTTCAGAACATACATATATATTTGGAAGTACCTCTGCCTAGTTTCAAAATAGGTGTGTATGTGTGTGTGTGTATGTGTATGTGTGTGTATAACTATAAAATATGTAACCTTTTGTGTCTGATTTTGTTTATGCCTTCATTAATGGACATTTGGGTGGTTTCCAGCTTTTGGCTATTGTGACTATTGCTTCTATGAACATTTATATGTATGCATTTGTTTGTTTTTAATTCTTTTGGGGATATAACTAGAAATGGAATTGAAACATCACATATTCTATGTTTAAACTTTATAAGAAACTGCTTAATGTTTCCCACAGTGGTTGAACCATTTTGTATTCTCACCAGCAATGTACGGGAGTTCATATTTCCCCATATACTCACCAACACAGGCTGTTTTTCTTTTTTATTTGAGTATAGTTGACGTACAATGTTACATTAGTTTCAGGTGTACAACTTAGTGATTTGACAAGTTTATACGTTATATTATGGTCACAAGTATAGCTACTATCTGTCCCGTTACATTGCTATTAAAATATCATTTACTGTTTTCCATATGCTTTGTTTTTATTTCCATGGCTAATTCCAAACTAGAGGCCTGTATCTTTTTCTCCCCTTCACCTGTTTTGCCTAGCCCCCCAATTTGTTCTGTGTATGTATAATTCTGATTCTGCTTTCTGTCTGTTCATTTTTTAAAATTGAATTTGTAAGTGGAATCATATGGCATTTGTCTTTCCCAGTTTGATTTATTCCACTTAGCATAATACCTTCTGGGTCCAGAAAAAAAGAAAGGAAAAAGAAAAAAAAAGGAGTAGAAAAAGAAAAAAAAAAAAAAAACAAGAAAGAACAAAACCAAAAAGAAAAAATAAAAACAAAACAAGGAAAGACAAATTTTAAAAAGTTAAAAAAATAAATTTGAAAACAAAAAGTAAACAAAGAGAGAAAAATCCACAAAACTGCAGCTTGTTTTCTGTGTGTCAATATTACAGGGTGGCTGATGTGGATTTGGGGACCCTGTGCTGACTAAAGTTACAAGCTCATTGTGAACCAGACACTGCTCTGATCTAGGTTTTTAAGGTGGTAGGGGGAGGGGAGGAAAGTGTTCCCACAGCTCCTTGGCCCTTTCGAAGTGCAGCTGCTTTTTCTGTGCCTCATAGCGACTAGGGCTAGTATGAACTTGTGGACTCTGGGCTCACTGAAGTTGCAAGCTCACTGAGATGACCAGACCCCTCTGTTATGGTAATCAGATTTCTCTGGTTTAGGCTTTTAAGATGGAGTGGGAATGTGAATCCTGTGGTTCACCAGACCTTCCAACCTGGAGAGCTCCTGTAGTTCTTCTACCACTTGGCAGAGCTCTAGTGTTGTCTCTTTTAAATGCTAGATGCTCTTTTAAACTGAGACTTTTATTCTGTGCCCAAGGCCAGAGAGATCGGTTCCCAGTCCCTCAGTACTACCCCTTCCCACTGCCATTTGCAGGATCGGGAATGGGGGTTCCCTTTGTTACCATGTCTCCATCTCTCTTGCTGTTTTCTTGCCATTCTCTCTATCTTTGGTTGTTCAGTAGCTGTTCATTCCACCCTCAGTTCTTCTTGAGGAGTAATTATTCTATTAATAGGTGTAATTTGATGTGTTCAGTGGAGGAGATGAGTTCAGAGTCTTCCTCTGTCACCATCTTGAACTGGAACCCTGCTATATTTAATATTTTGTATCCATCCTAGTGGGTGTGAGGTGGTATTTCATCATGGTTTTGATTTTCATTTCCTGAATTACTAATGTTGTTATCTTTTCATATTTTACTGGCTGTATGTGTATCTTTTTTGTGTAAATGTCTATTCAAGTCTTCTGCTATTCTTTAATTGCATTGTCTTTGTTGAGTTTTAAGAGAGGTTTTTTTTTTTTTTTGTATATTCTGATACTAGAACCTTATCTGACACATAATTTGTGAGTATTTTCTCGGTTATTTGCCTTTTGATAGAGAAGACATGCTTAACCCATTTTAGTGAGAACAAACATGAAGAAAATAGTTGGAAAAAATTTAATTGTAAAGTACATTATTCTTTAAACTGTTATTTTTTTTAGATATAGACATAGATTGGATAGATATGATGACATACATTTATTCAGAACCTCATGTGTTCTGTAGGGTTAGGGATTTATTTCATAATCGTGAAAAAGACACTAAATGCCCCATCTTAAGATAGAAATTACAGTCCACGGCCCTTGGTTCAAACCAACTGATTTATTTACAAAACCATATTTCAATTCAGTTGGCCATTTACATTAAATGTAATTAAGAACTTTTGGGTCACCTTACACTTAAAAACTGTCATTAGACTATGCATTAAAAAAAGTGATTTCTTCCCCAAGGTAGGTCAGCTCTTCTCTACTGTCCCTGGATCTCCATTAGTTTTCTGAGTATGAATTCCTAATCTCATTGTAGTATGATAATTCTGAGATTCTGTGTGTAGAAAAGATCAAAAAATAATCAGGTTGCAGACATTGTGCAAGGTGCCATTTTTTCCATTTTTAAAAAAGCAGAGAATCAATAATTTATGGCTACATGTCTCTGTTTCTCCTTGAGGAATTGATGAGAGAAAGGCAACTTTTTTTGTTTTAGTACAAGAATTTTAGATCAATGAAGGTTAAACGTTGAGCAGGATAAGGGCTTCAGTGAATCCCTGAAGCACCTCACTGACATTCCAAGACAGAACTAGTAAAGGTCTCCTTTTCTTGATGCCACTTTGAAAAGAATGTATTATCAAAATGTCAGCTATTTGCAATATGCATCTCTACTCTGTATCCATCTGTGGGTCTCCAGAGCTCTGTGGAGGTTCACAACTGGATTTCCATATTTCTGATGATTGTTTACCTCCAAGGAGGTCAACCAGATGCATTACACACTGTCAGGGACTGACTTTAATAACAAGCACCTACTGTTTAAATTTCTTCCTGTGTTATTTGCCATAACACACACATACACACTAAACACAAACACACACAATAAATCTAAGTTTATTTTCCAAGTTAAGCTGATCTTGATCAAGTAAGTGGTCTAGAGGCTTTGGATTTATTTACTTAATACTTGCCTTGGGTCAAATAAATATTGTTGCATGTTTTTCTCTCTTTAACTTAAAAATTATAAAAATCTCAAAATTGTACAGTTTCAATGAATTCTAGCAAACATCTAGTTCAATTATTTTGTCTTCTAGCTGATTCTTCCATACTCCAGTGAGGAAACTCACCATATCTTGGGAGAAATAAATTTTTAGCCACTTCAAATGCATTGATATAAACATACACATGTGGTTTATACATGAAACCACTTTTTAAATGAGCAGTATTCATCTTCCTCCACCTTTCCCCCCACTCCTCCTTATTATTATTATTAATTTTTCCCCTATTTCAGATGAAGGAACTGAGGCTACATTAAGAAATCTGCTCAAGAAAAGAGATTCAATCCTAGCAAGTCTAGTTGCAGAATCCACTCTATTAAACTCCTATGATAAGCTGGTTCACAATGATGTGATTTACCCATTTACAAACCCACATGTAATAATTCGTCCATGTGCCTGATTTTTTTCCCCCCATGAGAACCATATAATTGCCAACCTTAAAAAAAGCCTCACCCTTACAGAGATCAATGAGATCTCTTCCTCTAAAAGAAACTATTTTTGTTGGTGGAAGATTTAGGTCATTTTCTTTTCACAAATGAATTAACCTTCCATAATCATTCTAATGATGAGGGTATTGTAGGGGGAATGACTTACTAATTTTAGAACAGGATCAATATTCAAACAGCATCACAGAGGAATATTTATTCCATACTAAGTATTGCCTTAATACCAAAAGCTGTTTTTTAAAATTGTGTGGGAGTTCAGCTATTATTACACAATTAATTGAAAGTGAGGTATACTCCTATGATCTCTCACTTCCTAACCTACCATTTATTTTAGTGCTCTGAATTTTCTAGCTCTGAAACAAGAGATAGAGACAAGGATTGCAGAAACAGAAGAGGGTTACTTTTATTCTGTCAATGCAATCTCCTTAACTGTGTTTGAATTGCTATCATTCCCTATCTCTTCTGAGACCTTCTGTCACTATTTCTTCCCCACCTCCCTCTTTATCTCTCTTTGCCCTTCATTGCTTCCCCCATCATAAAATCATGTTTCATCCCATTTAAAAGAAATACTTTTCTTACCTCAGTCATTTCTTTAGCTCTTGACTTACATCATTCTTTATATATTCATTTCGCAAGAATGTGGTCAAAATTTGCTTTTTCATTTTCCTTTCCACCCTTTGGTCTCCCAAATCATTACAAATAGGTTTATGTCAGCCCCACATCACTGAGAGTCCTCCCACATTGATTACTAATGGATTTCTTATCACCAAATACCATTGATTCTTTTCAGTCCTGTCTTGCTTATCTTGACCACATATACTTTCAAAATCTTTTTTTAGTTTGCTCAACAGTTCAGTCCTGTAATTCTACATTTTGTTCCTACCCCTTAGTTTTCCTTAAAGGTGCCTCTTGCTCCATCTGTTGTGTAAATATTACAATCCTACAGAATTTTATCCCAAGTTTAACCTAATTCTACAAACTCCAGGTCACCATAGCACATACCCTCCCCAATGTCCATCACCCAGCCACCCCATCCCTCCCACCCTCCACCACTCCAGCAACCCTCAGTTTGTTTCCTGAGATTAAGAGTATCTTATGGTTTGTCTCCCTCTCTGGTTTCATCTTGTTTCATTTTTCCCTCCCTTCCCCTGTGATCCTCTGTCTTGTTTCTCAAATTCCTCATATCTGTGAGACCATATGATCCTTGTCTTTCTCTGATTGATTTATTTCACTCAGCATAATACCCTCTACTTCCATCCACATCATTGCAAATGGTAAAATTTCATTCCTTTTGACGGCTGCGTAATATTCCATTGTATATATATATACCACATCTTCTTTATCCATTCACCTGTTGATGGACATCTTGGCTCTTTCCATAGTTTGGCTATTGTGGACATTGCTGCCATAAACATAGGGGTGCACATGCCCCTTCGGATCCCTACATTTGTATATAACTATATATTGTATGTTACTCAAGTTTTCCTGAAGTTTACTGGGTTTTCTTTCATCCTATTTAATATTCATTTAAGCATAGGCTGCACCTTTATTCTGTCTGATTTTAGGAAGCATATACCTTCCCAAGTTGTTTTAAATATCTTTGGAGGGAACTTAAATTGGTGCTCATTATTTACTGTTGTGAACTTGTGCTTTATTAATTCCAGCCACCAAATCACTGCTTCTCTGTATTTCATAGCTGTGTCCAAGGCCCCTTCACCCCATCCTTGACATGTATCCAACTTTTTATTGATACCACCCTACTGGTTCTTCCTCTGTTCAGGACTGGTCAGCTGCCATGTTGCTGGGACCCACTCATCTTTTTTAAATTCTTGTTTCAGTGATCCTTAGAAAAAGCTAAAAATCTCCTAGTATCAAAATACCTGTTTAGGGCAAAATATCTTCTCCTCAATATGTGAGAAAGTCTTTTGCTTTATTATTCAAAGTATTTAATTTTTTTCTCAACTTTACAGAGTAGGCTCTGAGCATGAGACTTACCTTTGTTTAAATAAGATACCCATTACAGTGCTCCAGTTCAGAAGAACATTCTCCACCAAAGATACATTTTACCTTTCTACATTGAACTGTGGAAAGAGCTACAAAGTTTTAAATTGTGCCATCTATTTCCTCACTTCAATTAGGGATGATGTTTAAGTAGTATGTACGCTATGGACATACTACTTGCTAAAATTTTAGAATACTTTAACACCGGTTTGTTAATAGTTACTGCCTGAGCCCTACCTCCAACCCCTCTAGTCCCCAAAATCTTTCCACAACTTAGTAACTAAAGACCTTGACACCTGACACGATAGGGAGGCTCCAGGACTCTGCACTAGCACTTCCTGCCACCAGGTGGCCTTGATTGAATCTTGTTGAACTGATAAATATTTTGAAAATCATCACCAAATGTACACATTTCTGTCTGACTACTGGACATCGCTGAACTTAACATTTTTCCTCTCCATTCACTCTCAGAACAAACAAAAATAACAAAAGTAAGAATAACTGAAAAAAATACATCTTGGTCTTCTATAATTTTTTTGTAAATTGAAATCAACCTCATAAATCAAAATGTTCCTCTGTGTACTTTTGAGGGCTCAAATCCAAACTATACCTATATTCGATTTTACCTTCTCTAGCTTCTTCACATCTATCCATTCTTTCTGTTCTTTCAATTTCCTTTGGATTACACAGTGATGGATACCTAAAATTGTTATAATAAATCATAACTCCTATCCCTGCCTCCAGTGTGGTCCCTTTGAAATTCTTCTTCCACAGAACCACCAGAGGAGTCTAGCAGAATCCCAAATCCTTTGTTTGTATAATCCTGCAATGATGTTTCATCTCCTAC
Organism: Mirounga leonina; assembly: GCF_011800145.1. Classification (NCBI taxonomy): domain Eukaryota; kingdom Metazoa; phylum Chordata; class Mammalia; order Carnivora; family Phocidae; genus Mirounga; species Mirounga leonina. The sequence goes on from NW_023270426.1 coordinate 67,205,154, forward strand.
AAGCCTCTTTGACTTGATATTCAATACCCTTCATAATCTGGCCTACATGTCAGACTCCTCTTTTGCCATTCTGTCATATTTACATTGAATTTTACCTTTGCTAAACTACTTCTAATAAAACAAACAAAAACAAACCAAAAAACAACTTGTTGGCCTGGAAATCCCTTCTTATTTCTCCATTGATCCTTCTCCTGTTCATCCTTTAAGATCAGCTTAAGCATTGCCTTTTATGTGCAGTCTTCCTCTAATTCCTGCCCACCCAGCACTTCGTTGGCTTTTTCTTTTTGGGGGGGATATTTTTACACCACAGTTATCATATGTAAAGTACAGTTTTGTATGCTGTGTTCACTTGTATGTCTCTCCCACTTGGCTTAAAATTCCTTGAGGGCAGTGACTTTGTCTTAATCTTTATTTCAGTGGTGCCTAGTATATTGCCTTGCATTTGTTAAGTTACTGAATGAATAAACATAAATACATAATAGCTTCTTTTATCTTGGGATTTATACATGAAGGGCAATATTTGTCAATTGGGCTTCTACAGACTAAAAGTAAATCAAATCTTTTCCCTTAGGTATTATGAATAATCACCCTTGTTTCCTTGTTTAGATGAAAATATAGATAATAGTGTTGGAAAGGTAAAGTTGACAAATGACAAAATAGGTGATCATAGAGACTTACAGAAATGATTCTCTCTTGTCTTGTGAATTTTCTAACTCAATTTTCTTGTTAACATTTTTTTACATTCATTACATTTTTTACAGTCTTATACACTAATGAAATGAAAAAACATGATTTGCATTTATTTATTTTTTAAGGAATGACTTATTGTAAATATAATATGATTGAGTCAACTTTAGCAAGGCAAAAGATTTAAAAATGGACAAAGGCAAAGAAGGTTATGAGTAGAAACTAGACTTAGAAGCCAAAAGTATTTGCTAAAAGGAAAAAGAATACTGTTCATATTTTGATAGGGACTGCATTGAATCTGTAGACTATTTAAGGTGGTATGGTTATTTTAAAAAAGTATTAATTCCTCCAATACATGAACATGGAATATGTTTCTATCTATTTGTGTCTTCAATTTCCTTCATGAAGGTCTTACAGTTTTCAGAGTACATGTCTTTGACCTCTTCATTGAAAATTTTTTTGAGGTATTTTATTCTTTTTGACAAAATTGTAAATAGAATTGTTTTATTTCTCTTTCTGATAGTTTGTTATTGGTGTATAAAAACACAACAGATTTTTGTGTGTTGATTTTGTATCCTGCAACTTCACTGAATTAATTTATTAATTTGGAAAATTTTTGGTGGAGTCTTTAGGGTTTTCTATATAAAAGTACCATGCCATCTGCAAATAGTGACACTTTTCCTTTTTCTTTTCCAATTTGGATGCCTTTTCCTTCTTTTTCCTGCCTAATTGCTCTAGCAAGGACTTTGAATAATATGTTGAATAAAAGCGATGAGAGTGGGCATTCTTGTCTTGTCCCTGATCTTAAAGGAAAGGATGTCAGCTTTTCACCATTGAGTATGGTGTTAGCTGTTGGTTAGTCATATATGTCCTTTGTTATGTTGATGTGTGTTTCCCCAATTCCCAATGTGTTGAGAGTTTTTATCATGAATGGATGTTGAATTTTGTTAATTGTTTTTTCTACATCTATTGAAATGTTTATACGATTTTTATCCTTCATTTTGTTAATGTTGTGTAAACATGGACTGGTTTACAGATGCTGAGACATCCTGGAATCCCTAGAATAAATCCCACTTGATCTTGGAGTATAATGTATTGTTGAATTCAGTTTACTAATGTTTTCTTAAGAATTTTGGCATCTATGTTCATCAGGAATATTGGCCTGTAATTTTCTTGTGGTATCCTTGTCTGGTTTTGGTATCAGTGCAATACTGGCCTCATAAGATGAGTTTGGAAGAATTTCCTCCTCTGTATTTTTTTAGAAGAGCTAGAGAAAGATTGGTATTTCCCTGTGAAGCCCTCTGGTTCTGGACTTTTATTTCTTCAGAGGTTTTTGATTACTTTCAATCTCCTTCTTAGTAATCAGTCCATTTAGCTTTTCTATTTTATCATGATTCACTATTGGTAGGTTGTATATTTCTAGAAATTTATTTCTTTGAGGTTCTCTAACTTGTTGACATAAAACTGTTTAAAGTAGTTTCTTATAATTCTTTGTATTTCTGTAGTATCAGTTGTAATGTCTCCTCTTTAATATCTGATTATATTTGAATATTCTTTCTTTTTTTTCTTGATGAATTTAGCTAAAGGCTTGTCAATTTTATATTTTCAAAGAGCTAGCTTTTAGTTTCTTTAATCTCTCTTGTCTTTTCAGTCTCTATAGCATTTATTTCTGCTCCAATCTTTTTCTTTCCCCTTCTTTCTAACTTGGGGCTTCATTTGTGGTTCTTTTTCTAGTTCTTTGGAGGGTATAAAGCTAGTTGTTTGATATTTTTCTTGTTTATTCATGGACTTATTTCTATGAACTTCCTTTTTAGAATTGTTTTTGCTGTAACCCACAAGTTTTGATATATTTATGTCTTCTTGAAATGTAGGATAATAAAACAAGGACATATATATAAATAAGTGAAAGGACTGTCCATCCTTTTTCATGTTGGAGTTACACATTCAGAATAATTTCTTGTATTAGTATCCACCAAGTAAAAACTCCCTTGATTTAGATCTCATGTTCTAAAAATTAGGGCAAAAATTATTTTTCTAGCTCTGCATTGTTTATATAAGCTCTTCACTAGTATTTGTAGTGATTTCTTACTGTTATCACACTTATATATTTTAGTAGTCTTCGGATCCTATAATGTAACTTGAAGCAAAAGCAAGTGAAAAGTGTGTGTGTGGGGGGAGCTAAAAAAAAAAAAGTGTGCCTCAATATATTACTGTTCACTCTGAGGCAAAAGATGACAATGCTACTTGGATTTTAGTAATAAAATGTGAGTTTTGAATAATTTTTAATAATTGACTTTTTCCCTTAATAGATGAATGATAAATATTTCCTCATAATTATTAAAATCCTTAATACACATTTTCTTTTTTAGTTTGTAAAATATTATTCAGTATTATGAATATTGATTTTTAGATCATATTATTACTGATAAGAGAGTAAGAGAAGAAAAGCTTTATCACATATATCAAATTGATCCTTTTAAATTGGAATTCTACTTGATGACATTTTGTCTTGTGATAATCTTCTCTTCAAATTTTATAATCTTTGATATAGGTGAGCTTTGTAATACTAAAACATTGTTTTATAAAATAAAAATGAAAGGCTACTGGAAACTTAAGGACTTTGTAAAAGACATTTTTCAACACTACCAAATACCAATAAAATCACTCTGCAGATCTTGAGTAACAATGGTTTTTTTCTTCTGGACATCCATATTTCTCCTAACATAACCTTTGTTTTATCTGTGTGTACATTTTCCTCTGAATACATAGGCTTCAGGGGATGTTGGTCCCAACTCAAGCCCCAGGTTATGGGTCTTGATTACTGTAAGCCAAATCATGGTATTTCTATTTTTCTTGCCAACAATTGAGCTTAACTCTGAGCATGTGATGGAATTCTGCCCAATGAGATATGAGAAAGCCTGCTGGAAGGTTTCATCTGAGTATGGTAACTAGAACTGCTGTAGCCATATGCTATCAGCATGAGAATGATACCAACACACAGAGATAAGAACCAAGGGGATTGAAAATAAAATGAGCCAGAGCTCTGGCTCCAAGGGACTTGGCCTACCTGTGGAATTCTTGGATTTTGATATTATAAAATCCTTTAGTGTTTAAACTACTTTAGGTCAGAGTTTCCTGTTACTTGAAGCTGAACATATCCTAATTGATAGAATGTTCTGTAATAATGGCTTCTTAAACTTGTATTAAAACAGGTCCAGGGGCGCCTGGGTGGCTCAGTCGTTAAGTGTCTGCCTTCGGCTCAGGTCATGATCTCAGGGTCCTGGGATCGAGCCCCACATCAGGCTCCTTGCTCAGCGGGAAGCCTGCTTCTCCTCTCCCACTCCCCCTGCTTGTGTTCTCTCTCTCACTAAATAAATAAAACCTTTTTAAAAAAATAAATAAAACAGTTTCAGTTAAATTCAATTTCTGGTCAAGCACATGAATGCCATTATATTTCTTGCAAATGAAGAACTTATACTCTAGTTATATAAAGATAATAAGAAAATCACAGTACATTTGACAAGTAAATAAAATATATTTAAATAGCATAAGGAATTATGAGTAAAGAGCTGTTTACCCTGTTAAAATGGAAAAATATTAGGGTCCAGTCAAACTTCATAGAAAAGAGCATGCTTCAACAAGGTTTCAAAAGTGAATGAGTTAAGATTTTGTTTGATTCTAAGTAGCAGGGCACTCAATTAAGAGGGGAAAATTTTTTTTATCACAAAAACTTAAGCAGTTTAGGATTAGATTGTTCCTAGGAGCAGTGATGACATTGATAACCCAAGTTTCTTCTGTCTTTCTTCTCCTTTCATGACAACAAATTACTCTTGGCTCTCTAAGCACCACACCGATTTTTGAAATAGGAGTAAGAAAATAGAGGGATAAAGGTTTTTCTTCTCTCTCATTTTTGTTTTGATGAAGCAACCTTTCTATGGGACACTTACCCTGTGTCATTAGTCAGAACTGGAACATATGTCCAACCTTAAGCCAAAGAGAAGGAGATAACGTAGGCCACTGGTCAAGTGGTTTAAGAGAACTGTGACTTGTTTAGATCAACCATATATCATCCTCTTGGGCAGCTAAACTTCCTAGGGGTGTCTCCATTCAACTTGTACGATTGGAGCTTCTCAGCATGATTGAGGTAGAAGGTGGCAGTTGTTGGGCAGGCAGGGAACAGATTATTCTTGAAAGTAAGAAAGACCTGTGCAAAGGGGGCTGACACATGATGACAAGTTTGGGAAACTACAAATAATTTGGTACTTCTGGTGGATGAAGTTTGAGACCTTATGACTAGAAATGCTCCTATGAAGGATTGAAAAGAGCAAAAGGATGCAAGCATTAGCATTTGCCCTAAGTTCAACAAAGGTGCTTGTGTTGATAGCTGTAAAAGGATTTCAAATAGGCAAATAAAATGTTAAGATCTGAATTTAGAAAATCACTCTGAGTGCTACATTGTGGAGAATGGATTTAGGTGAGGTCAAACTAGAGCAATAAATCGAATTAGGAAGTTACCTAAGTAGTTAAGCTTAGGAAAGATGAGGGCTGGAAATAAATCAGTAGCTGAGAATATGACCACTGAGAAATAGATTCTTGAGAATGAGAATCTCAAGAGATTGATGAGAAAACCCTTAGATTTGAATTAAACAGAAAAGTCCAGTAATAAAATTAATGCTATAAGAGAAAACATACATTTTGTGACAAGAAGATAGTGGGTCCCTTTGTGATATGCTGAGTCACTCTCATAATTTTGAAGGAGTGTTTTTAAGACAAAATGGGACATGTAAGGACAGAGTTTTTATGAACAAGACTCTGCTTAAAACACTTTAATATTTTTGACAACCTTAATCCAGATCATTCCATAATCTATCTCCTTGTTACCTTTGTCTCTTTCAGCAAGGATGAGGGTGAGTGACTACATGAGTAGCCCTACAGTGTATCTAAAGGCCAGATGGCATGATCCAAGAAATATGTGGATAACTGGGTTCTAGTTCCAGAGATCTCCACTTAGGAGGATACCAGGGCGAGGATGGGTTTTTCTGGCAAGCATATAAATGATAGTGAGACATGAATTTAACCTTTATCATGTTTGCGTGTCCTATAGATGGCATAACTTGTAGCTTCATGAAGCAAAAGTAACTCAGATGAGATAGTCCCTAGTATGAATCCAGATCAGACTATGTGCAGAACTGTTCCATCCCTGTGTACATAGAGCTGTTTGGGAGGAGTATAGTTAAGCTTCTAGATGATCTAATGAGACATTCACTTAATCAGGCAAATTATCTACAACCATGTGAATATAAGAACAGCCATTTTTACAGAGACCCTAAGTTTATACTTTGTACTGGTTTTAGATAAAGTTAGTAATCCCTCTGTTGTATATAGTGACTGCGTACTTATTTCTGTATCCTTTATATCCATAACCCTTGTTCAGTCTCTCAGGTGGGATCTATGTGTCAATCTATGATGGCATTTTTCAGTATGATAGTCATACTGCCATCAGCCAATTTCCGAGAGGATATTGAGAGATAAATACTCTAGTTTCCTTGCTCCCTGTTTGGATATTTCTGAGACGTGTTCTTCATTTTCTCCTAGGGTTCTCCTTTAGTACTGAATTCTAATGAGTCACAGTAGTTAGGTTTGATAATGTACTTTACTGATTTCCTTCTTGTCCTTGTCCTCATTCTTCCATTCTCTTACTGCTATTTTCTGGAATGACCTTACAAAGAAACTATTTGCACTTAACTCCTTGCTTCAAAGTTTGCTTCCAGAACGTGTCAAAATATGACCACCAAAACTACTTTTTTTTTCTTTAAATGCTGTAATTATGACATACTAAAGTATCTAATGGAAATCTTGGAAAATTCAATCCAATCTACATTTATTGAAAAAAATTTGTAGGAGGAGGATATTTACAAAAAAAATTAATAAAATTCATAATTGTGCCACTTACATAGGAGAGGTTGAGCCCTATTTATTCCATCTGTCACATTGCAGGAAATGTAGTAACTATGTATATATTTAAAAAATAATCATTAAAAAACCCTCAACAACCCTGTTTGTTATACCCGGACCTATTTGCTTTTTGTACCAAAGGTCCACAGGCTTCCTGATTTCTCTTCTCTATTGATGCTGGGAAGTATTTATCAAAATGTCTAGACAAGTTGTTGATCATCAAAGTTTAATCACTAAGATCTCTTAGCCTTTTAAGTAGTTGCTTAGAAAATGCAGGTACTGTATTCAAGTCTAGAACAAGTTCTAGAGTCTAGAAAATGATCTGTAATTCTTTCCCAGGAGAAAATTATTAATGTTAACTTTTGAGCAATTAGAAATAGATCAAATTGGAACTCTCTCCTCAGAATAAGCATAGATTACAAAGTGATATGGGGGTTAATTATATTTTAAATGAATCTTAGTCTATCAGAAGGCATTGAATAAATACTGACACAAATATGTATGACTGTAAACAGCTCTATTTTAACTTGAAAGTTAATATCTGCTTTATAGATGAAATAATTTTTCCTTTAAAAAATGGAATGAGGGGCACCTGGGTGACTCAGTCGTTAAGCGTCTGCCTTCAGCTCAGGTCATGATCCCAGGGCCCTGGGATCAAACCCCGCATCAGGCTCCCTGCTCCGTGGGAAACCTGCTTCTCCCTCTCCCACTCCCCCTGATTGTGTTCTCTCTCTCGCTGTGTCTCTCTGTCAAATAAATAAAATCTAAAAAAAAAAAAGTAAAAAATAAAAAATAAAAAATGGAATGAGATTGAAATGATACAATTTAAATGTGCTGTAATTGTAAAAACTAGAATATTTTATACATCACTTATAGTAGGATTAGTCCATATAATCTTGAAGATACATGAATTACAATTTTTCTGCCTGAATTTTTGGACAGTTTAAATTATAATTACTGACAGGGCGCCTGGGTGGCTCAGTTGGTTAAGCAACTGCCTTCGGCTCAGGTCATGATTCTGGAGTCCCGGGATCGAGTCCCGCATCGGGCTCCCTGCTTGGCAGGGAGTCTGCTTCTCCCTCTGACCCTCCCCACCTCATGCTCTCTCTATCTCATTCTCTCTCTCAAATAAATAAATAAATAAATCTTTAAAAAAAAATTATAATTACTGACAAATTTTTTTCTGGCTTTTTAAAAAAATAATTATAATTTATTTGATAAACATTTATTGTATTTCCTAACCTCCCTAATGGCATTTGGGAATTTGGATTTATATGGGTAAGGTAATAGCTGTCTGTACTTAAGCAAAGTTCTTTTAAAATTGGAGTTTTGCTCTAAGTTTGTTAGTAATTAAGGGGTATTGGTAATATATATGAAGTAAAATCTCATTCTAATCATGAGTCAAAAGAAAATTTCACAAAAATATCAAATGCCTGTAATTATTGGTAATCAAATGGGATTCCAACACTATTCATGCATTCTTATCACCCTGCAGGAAAATTAAAGTCAATGACTATTGTTGAATGAATATTTGGATTTATGTGAGGTAAATCTTTGATTTGAAACTACATAATATATTATGTTAAAAAAAAACACCACTCATTATAAAATGAAGAACTTGTACCTCAGAAAAGAAGCCAGATAAATTGAGAAGCTTTAAGATTGGAGGGTATTCAGTAGAGTTAAAATTTCGGTATGTGGGCATACATATATTTTAATAATACTGAAAATTAAACAATAGGAGGTAGAGATGGCTTGTCCAGGTATATATCATACATATTACTCTTGGAACTATAACTATATAGGAAGTCATTATAGATGGACCAGGTAATGGTAATGAAGTAAACCATGAAATAAAATTTGGAGACTGAGTTGCTGACTTTTAATCATGACAATGAAGAAAAGGTTCTTTTCTCTGGATGTTTCTACTTCCAAGAAAACACTAGTGACTAGAGGCCTCCTTCCTTTAGAAGAATGCCAGTACTTTGAAATTGGAAGTGAACTGAAGAAATGAAACCAAACTGACCATCAAATAGTATTTAAATAACCACATGGAATGAGAGATGAAAAGCAACTCTAGAACAAAGTAATGTGATAAAATACCATTAGCGAGCTACATTCCTAAGAACAGAGGAAATAGTGTAGAGAAATTTTGAACTTTGTTATTTTATTGTTTGCTTTAATGTCATATAATTTAAATCTATTTTCTTGGATTATCAGATAAAGCAAATACATAATGACTTTTAATTCAATAAAATATATTTTTTTTTTTTAGAATTAAAGGAAAGGTACAAATACAAGATTAAAAATCTTGGGGCACCTGGGTGCTCAGTCGTTAAGCGTCTGCCTTCGGCTCAGGTCATGATCCCAGGGTCCTGGGATCGAGACCCGCATCCGGCTCCCTGCTCTGCGGGAAGCCTGCTTCTCCCTCTGCCACTCCCCCTGCTTGTGTTTCCTCTCTCGCTGTGTCTCTCTCTTCAAATAAATAAATAAAATCTTTAAAAAAAAAATCTAAATGGTGATTATGTATTACTAAAATTTAATTGGAAATATCAATATGGATGCATGTCTTTCTAAGAAAAAAAGTCGTCTTTTTTGGTTTTGTCCACTAGAAGACTCACCTTAATGTCCAGATTCTGATTGTTAATTGTTATTTTTCTACTAAAATGAACCTGAGTTCCTTGGAGATGTTAGGGGCAGGGAGATATAAATGAGGCTGGAAAAATCATGTTGTGTCTCAAAGCAAGGAGGCTTTAAATATTAGTGGAATCATGTCAAAGAGCCACAGAAGCCAACGTTAATGGGGCTCTCTCAGGCCAAAGTGCGAGAATTAGAGCTTCACAAGGCGAGAAATAGCTATGGTCCACTGAAACAAATTAAATCTAAAAAGCCATGAATCATTAAGTATTTTAAAATTAAGTCATTTAATCATCTTGTCTGTTCATTTTATTGCACAAATGAAGAAAATAGAAACTGTAAGTATTAACTTAGTTAAGTGTTATTTTCTAAATCATGGGAAATATCTGTTAAGAGACACACATGTGACCTGGAGACAGACAACACCCAAGTGAAATGTAGAAAATTCACTGGATAAAATATTAATTATCCTAAGAATTAGGTGGGTTTAAGAATATATAAAAAATAAGAGTCAATCTATTCAAAAGGAATTGTAATTAGGTTTCTAAAGATCATGGCAATAATACAAATGATTCATTCAGGCTTTGATTTTTGAAGTGAAATCTTAATAATTGTTTTCAGTATTAAAACATCTAAGAGGGTGCCTGGGTGGCTCAGTTGGTTAAGTGACTGCCTTCGGCTCAGGTCAAGATCCTGGAGTTCTGGGATCGAATCCCTCATCGGGCTCCCTGCTCATTGGGGGGGCTGCTTCTCCCTCTGACCCTCCCCTCTCTCATCCTCTCTCTCTCTCTTTCTCTCTCTCAAATAAATAAATAAAATCTTTAAAAAAAACAAATTCTAAGATAACTTTAAATATATGGCATTTATAAGTTAATATATTAAATTTATAAGGATTATTTTATATTCACAAAGGCTGTATTTGTTAAATCATACAGTATAGATAATTACAAAGGTAATACTTGACAGAATCTACTTAAATCTACTTCATAAGCGGACTGTTAACCTTTAATATTGGCATGTATGTTTCATTCCCTGGCCCTTAACTGCTTGACCTGTAACAGACTGACACCAACAAGGAAAAATCTGCCTCACCATCAGTAAACTCCTTTCTCAATGTATTCATGCTCTCTAACCCCATCTGGAAGGAATCTTTGTGTCTGCTAAATCCCATTTCCCTGGCCTAATACAGGAATTACCCAATTTTATGCATAAGTAAAAGGGAGAGGATAGGACAAAAATTGCCTAGTTTATACTCCATTTTATACTAGAGCAGTTTCTGATTCTGTGTACTGTCCTCTTTATGATGCTTATAATGCAGGAAAAAGTCCAGGCCCCATGTAGAACATCAGGAGGTTCTGTCCTTAACCCACCTCCAAAATGGTATTCCAATTTAATTGACTACTACAATATGTTAATGGGAATATATCTGTTTTCTAGATGGCCCAAGATTTTCTCCTTCAGGATGGTGTTATTTTACTTGTCCTTTAAGGTACACATTTCCTAATACATTTGTGAAGTGCTAAACAATTTCAACTATATACTTTCTTTTTTTTTTAAGATTTTATTTATTTATTTGACAGAGAGAGACACAGTGAGAGAGGGAACAGAAGCAGGGGGAGTGGGAGAGGGAGAAGCAGGCTCCCTGCCGAGCAGGGAGCCCGATGCGGGGCTCGATCCCAGGACCCTGGGACCATGACCCAAGCTGAAGGCAGACGCCTAACGACTGAGCCATCCAGGTGCCCCTCAACTATATACTTTCAACTACATTTAAAAGATAGTGACTATGACATTAACATATGCCTATCAGGAAGGCCTCTTCCCTGCCTGTCTCCCTCAAGGATTTCCGGGAATCTCTGAAAAGGCATGTTTATTAGCATAATGAATATGTAGGTATAAGTATCTGATGTAATCTGCTATTCTATCACCCCTAGTAATTCATGTCAGACATTCTAAAAGTTGAACATTTAATTTATAAAGAGATTGTTAATATTTTCCTATTCTGGCCATAGGGGCTACTTTATAGATCTTCAGTGTAACCTCTCTATGGATACGAAATATTTTCCTGGACAAATGCAATGCTTTCTTTTAAATAAAGGTTATCAGTACTCCTCTCAGTGAGCCTTTTTAATGTTCTCTGACTTATGTCTACCTTTCTTCCCCTACCTGAGTGTTAGGAAGCTTTTTCTCCCCTGATGACCATGGTGTCATTCTTAGAAGGATAGAAATCTGAATAACTGATCTAAAGAATAATTATCTAGCAATGCAAAGATGTGCATTCCCTGCAACCCTTAACTCCACTCTTGGGCGTATGTCCTGGAAATGTTGCTTGTGCATCAGCTCACAGTATAAGGATGCTGGGAATAGTGCTATTCATGGTAACTAAAGACTGGAAGGAGCCCAAAGACCATTGCAAAAAAGACTGGAATATTATTTGGCAACAAGAATCACTCTATTACAGTTAATGTAAATAGAGAAATGAGTTTCAGGAGCATAATGGTGAATAAAAAACTCAAGTCATGTGGAATGGCTACCCTTAAATAACACTGTGCAAGACTAGCTGATAAATTGTTTAGTTACTTAGAGTTATCTTTGTAAAATTAAAAACAAAAGCATCAGGCACCTGAGTGACTCAGTCGTTAAGCATCTGCCTTCAGCTTGGGTCGTGATCCTAGGGCCCTGGGATCGAGCCCCACAATGGGCTCCCTGCTCAGCGGGAAGCCTGCTTCCCCCTCTCCCACTCCCTCTACTTGTATTTCCTCTCTCGCTGTCTCTCTCTCCATCAAATAAATAAAAAAAAAATCTTTAAAAATCTTTTTTAAAAAAATAAAAACAAAAGCAGCAAAATGATAAATTTAAAAATGTGGTTTCATAGTGAGAAGAACCCAGAGGCTTTGTTAGTTTAAAATGGGTGACAGGTGGACTTACGTTTCATTTTTTTCCCCTCAAAATCTGTACATTTTGAACATCTTCATCCAGTTTCTCCACCCCCAACTCCCCATCTCTTGTAACCACAAATCTGATTTCTTTTTCTATGAATTTTTTGTTTTGTTTTTTAGATGCCACATATAATAAGTGAGATCGTGTAGTATTTGTCTCTATCCATCTGAGTTATTTCACTTAGCATAATACCCACAAGTTCCATCCATGTTGTTGCAAATGACAGGATCTCCTTTTTTATGACTGAATAATATTTCATTGTATACATATACAACGGTTTCTTTCTCCATCTATCTATGGACATTTAGGTTGTTTCCATGTCTTGGTATTATAGATCATGCTGCTATGAACATGGGAGTACAGTTGTCTTTGACATAGTGTTTTCTTTTCCTTTGGATATATTTCCAAAAGTAGAATTACTGTATCATATTCATGGTAACTAAAGACTGGAAGGAGCCCAAAGACAATTGCAAAAAAGATGGTAATTCTATTTTTATCATATGGTATCATATGATAATTCTATTTTTAATTTTTTGAGGAATCCTCATACTGTTTCCTTAAGGCTATGCCAGTTTAAAATCCCACCAAGAGTGCATGAAGGTTCCCTTTTCTCCATAATATCCTTGTGAACACTTTTCTCTTGTTGTTTGTTTGTTTGTTTTGTTTTTTCGATAACCATTTTAAGAGGTGTGAGGCAATATCTCATTATGGTTTTAACTTACATTTCCCTAATTATTAGTGATATTTAGTATCTTTTCATGTACCCGTTGGTCATGGGTGTATCTTCTCTGGAAAAATGTCTCTGCCAGTTGTTGGCCCATTTTTTAATTGGATTATTTGGTATTTTTGGCTACTGAGTTCTATGGATCTTTTATATATTGGATTATTAACCATTATCAGAGATGTGTTTTGCAAATATTTTTTCCCATTTTGTAAGTTGTGTTTTCATTTTGTTGATTGTTTCTTTTGCAAGGCAGAAACTTTTCAGTCTGATGTAGTCCTTCTTATTTTTTATTTTGTTGCTTGTGCTTTAGGTGTCATATCCAAAAAAATCATTGCCAAGACTTATATCAAGGAGCTTTTGCCCTATGTTCTCTCCTAGGAGTTTTCTGGTTTCTGGATTTACATTTAACTTTTTAGCCCATTGAACATTAATTTTTGTGAGTGATATGAGGGGTCTAGTTCCATTCTTTTACATGAGATTATCCACTATTCCCAGAACCATATTTTTTAGAAGTGTCTTTTCTCTATTGTGTATTCTTGGCTGTCTTGTTAAATATTATTTAACGGTATATGCATAGTTTTATTTCTGGGCTCTTCGTTCTGCTTATGTTTCTATTATTTTTAAGCACTTCACATTTGTTGTGAACTTTTGTGTGTTTGGAATTTTTATGTATAATAAAAACAAAATCCAAAAAAAAAAAAAAGAAAGAAAAATCTTATTTGAAACAATAAGTGTCTTAAAAAAAACCAAACAACAACTTTGAGGCTTGAAAAAATTTTGGCTAAATTAATCCTCTCAAGGGACACCTGGGTGGCTCAGTCGATTAAACATTGGACTCTTGGTTTTGGCTCAGGTCATGATCTCAGTGGTCGTGAGATTGAGCCCCTCATAGGGCTCATTGTTCAGTGGGGAGGCCTGCTTGAGTATTCTGTCCCTCTTCCCCCTCCCCCATGCTCTCTCTCTCTCATGTGTATTCTCTCTCTCTCTAAAATAAATAAATCTTTAAAAAATAAATTAATCGTCTCAAAGAAAAGGAACAATATGAAAGAATAATAAAAAGAGGAGAATGTGGTTGAAAGGGAAGCTGACATTTCCTATGGGAGTTATGGTCATTGGTGAGGGTGGGGTCAGATCACAGAAGAGAAACAGTCTGTTTCAGTTTTTCCTAAGACTTTTTTCAATTTCGTGCATATTTTTTCTATTATGAAATTTAATCTTTAGAAGCAATCCTTCTCATTCAGTGGAGCCATATAATTCTTTTATGAGAGTATATTTGGTGGATTGGATTAAATGTATAAACAAATAATTAAAGGGAATCACCAAAAAATTACTAGTTTAGCTAGAAGGCTAATTACATACCAGGAAGTGGCCAAATTATTATTTTTCAGACTATAATGAACATACAAATTGCTTAGGGATTTTGTCAAAATTCAGATTCTGAATCAGTATATTTGGGGTGACTTTCTCGCTTGTAACAAGTTCAATGTAATGACTATACTTCTCGTCCTTGCATCACACTTTGAGTAACAAGGAGTCAAAGTTTTTCCCAGATGCAATATTTAAAACTTTTAATAACATAAGTTGTGGAATTTTCAGGGATATACAACTTTAAATGAGAAGTGATTGCACCATAATGAATAAAAGTAGAAACAGGCAATGGAGATAAATTTTGAACAATGATAGATATTGAACTTAAAATTCCAGAGGAGTATATTCTATTTCCTGGTATAAAGGTTATGTCTCCTTTTTGACTAAGGTTCTTCTGGTAATGCCAGAAAATAGTGTTTTTATAGAAAGGAAATTGAAAGCTGATTCTCAATTAATGCTTATATTTTAGTACTTCTTAACTAATATTCAGTGTTTGTTTCCTTTAGGAAAAAAGATGTATTAAAAACAAAGAAAAAAGGATGTGTTATTTTTAGAATCTAAGAACTTATGTTTTGGGTTTATTAATTTCCATGTAATGCACAGGATAGTCAACTTGAAAAAATCCTGTTCTGCATATTATTTTTTATTATAAGATCTGCTTTGCAGATATGAAAGATGATTCTTGTCCTATCTTGTTTGATAGGATATAGGTAATTCTGTTTAAGTTTTTTTTATCTTTTGTCCCTGGGTAAGGTAGACAAATTGAGTTTCACTTTTAGTTTATGTATTCTGTCAGAGATTCTGAATCAGGAGTTTAAAGTCTCTGTCTGACAAGAAAAAGTCAACATCTGTTGAGTTGATTTATTAGTTATGTATTAGATTTTATGGCACTTTTCCTCTGAAGAGCCAAAAGCATCCTACACATAATTCTTACACTTCTCAAATACCTTTCACAAGAAACACCTATAAACATCCCAACATGAAAAGCGACAGAAAAGGAATCGAACGAGAAAAACAAGGAAGAAGAGGCCCCCAGGGCAAATGATCACAGCCTCAAATAGGAGGTGTGCCTAATAATTTAAGCATTCACATTGCAAGGCCACTGGGGATACACTTGTCTCTGCCAAAGCTTTCCCCCTGAACATCTGCTGTCATTGCATGTTACCTGGCTCCCAGATGCTTCTGTTCTCTGCGGCTACCTTTTCTATACCATGAGCATCCAATATTTTGTTAATTAGGGCAATCTCAAAATTTAGTATGATGAAACCTCAGGTTCCCCAAAGGGTTTTTGCTCTCTACTCCTGCAGATAGTGGAATTTCTGGGAAGGTGGATTTGTGGTGGGAAAGAAAGAAAATCTGTTGTATACTACTTCATGACTTATATGTGACCATTTAAAATGACTTAATTAAATAATAAAATAATTGATTTTAATTATTTTGAGTTAACAAGTTAAGGTTGAACAAACTTTTGGAAGGATTTCATGAAGACTCTAGAGATACGGAAGCATATTTTGCATGCTTTAGATTTCACTTACAGTTAAAATCATTGCTCAAAAAAACAAATTGAAAATATATTCAAATTATATTATCCTATAAACATCTATGATTTTATGTAATGCTTAAATACTTTGTTTTTCAATATCTTTCATATGGAAAAAACAATTAGAATGTTGCTGATGAAATGCCCTTTCTGGAATTTTCTTTTGTTTGGGAAGTATGTCCATTTGGTTTGATAGCTGAGGCAAAAGGGACATAATTCCTTCATTCTTTCAGGAATTCATAGTATGAAATATTGTACATTTTATTTTATTTTTTTAAGATTTTATTTATTTATTTATTAGAGCGAGAGAGAGAGAGAAACAGCATGAGAGGGGAGAGGGTCAGAGGGAGAAGCAGACTCCCCGCTGAGCCAGGAGCCCGATGTGGGACTCGATCCCAGGATTCCGGGATCATGACATGAGCTGAAGGCAGTCTCTTAACCAACTGAGCCACGCAGATGCCCCAATATTGTACATTTTAAAAAGTATTAAATAGTTTTTTTTGGAAATAAAATGGAACCTTGCTGAGATAATAAGCATATAATTTTAAGTTCACGAGATTTCATAATTATATATTGAACTCATTTTCTTGACTCATGTTAACTGTCTACACTCATTTTTCTCAAAGAAAATAGAACCACAAAACACATGAAGTTATTAAACAAAAAACAGGAAAATATGGCATGGTACTATATTTTTAAAATGCAAGTTACTAAAGTGATTCAAATTTATTACTTTCTGAAATTTATCTAATGATTTGAGAGTTCCTAGAGCCTTAATCAACACCCACCAGCCATTTATAGAAATTCATTGCTGAACAGTATGAGGCAAAGAGCAGCAAAGAAGTTGACTGGCAAGAGAAAAGTGAGCATTTTCCCACAGAAGATGAAAGATAAAATAAAGGTTCAATGTCTTATTTTATTAATGAGTATAAATAAAAATACCTCTACTTTGACCTTCTAAGTGCATGATAACAGAGAGACAGAGAGACAAGAGACTTGGGTGTGTAGTTTTCTGTCTTTGACTTGGATGCAAGCTGTGTTTCCACAAAGTCACTGTATGAATTATTTGTCCCCAATATATTAGGCCTCTGTTCTCTTGTTTGCATTGAGTTGTATATCAAAGCAGTGACTGAAATGAGCAGGTGCTAGAGACAAGAATGTTTCTGAAACAGAGTATTCATTGTATTTTATGGTGTCTTTAAACACATGGAGAAAGGAACTTGGGATAATACTTACTGTTTTCATTTATCCTTGATGAAACATTTGAGTTTCAACACTTGCCTTACTGAGAAAAACATATTTAGTTGAAACAATATCTTGAAACAGTTCATAAGATAGATCTGATTCTCAATTACCGAAGGCCGCTTATATCATGTTAATACTTTTCAATATATTTCTTTGTTACTCTTTAGACCCTGGCTTTTATGTAGCTTGTTTAAATCACTAGTGTGTTTCAGTGTCTCCCTCTGTTAACAAGATCCTCTTCTTGCATCTTGATAGGGTTAACGATACCCTCCTGGGTTGCCTGGACTTCAGGGGAAGACACATAATTATATTGTGTAAGGTTTCGTGCTTAGTGAGAACTTACAGAAGCTGAAGTTTGAATTAGGCTCTGAGGAACAGATAAGACTTAACGTACCAGAGAGGTATAAAATACAAGGAGAATGGGAGAGTGGAGCTTGGCTCCAGTGAGGTAAGTAATGGCATTGAGACCAAAAAAGTTGGTTGGACTAGGCTGGGACAGGAGGTGAAGCTTAAATACCTGGGTGAAAACTTGATAGGCACTTGAGAGTATTTGAGCATTTGTGACCATGGGGATGACATGGTGAAGGCAGTGCTTTAACATAATTTTTGTGAAATGTGTATGAAATGCATCGAATGCATACCTGACACCAACCTGGTAAGGACATGAAACAAAGTGGTGACATTTAGAATGAAAAGAAAGGGATACATATGGCAGATAATTCAAAGGAAACTTCCATAAGAATTAGACACTGGTGGAATGTCAAGGCATAAAGTTTTTCCTTTAAAGTTGTCCCAATGTTTTTGCCTCAGCAGTAGGAAAATGACCAATAATAGGGAATTGAGACAGATGATAATATCAAAAGGTTGATTATGATTTTAGACCTGCTGATTTTGAGAAAAGAATGTTTCCAGAAGAGAATAGGAGATTTCCTGAGGAGATAAAGGAACAATATAGATTTGGGAATAAATTTTTATATTTAAATCAAAAGCCTTCCAAAAAGAGAAACTGATTTGACTTTGGATAAAATAAATAGTGAGCTTTAATAAATAAAATTCACTAAGTAAATAAATAAGTAAATAAAATAAGTAAATAAATAAGTAAATAGTAATAAGTAAATACTTAAAAATAAGTAAATAAATAAGTAAATAAAATAAAAAATTCAAGCAGTAACATTGCATCAATTGAAATTGATCTAAGTGAGTATAATTTAGAGGCATTGGATCAGTTGCTATACATTTTTTCATGATTATAAAAGTATGTCATTGTAGTAAATTTTTAAAAATTAGGAAAAATATAAATTAGGAAGAAAATAAAACAGCCTGAAAATATCTGTACACAGTACCAACTATTAACATTTCAACAAATTTGTCACCTTTCTATATATAATTTCATGGTTGATTCTGTATTTTTATGCTTAATTTCGTATCTGTTTTGGCTTTAAATAAACTTTTGCCATACCACTGAAAATGTTAAACATCATATATTGATGGCTGTCCAGTGGCAAAGAGGATACCTTTAGAATCAGAAAACTTTGTTTTAAATTCTAGAATTGTTGTGAACTTGTTGCATGATCTTATGTAAATCATTTAACTTCTCTAAGCCTAAATCATTTCATCCCAAAATATGACAATTTCATAAATGCATTGGGAAGGGGTGCCTGGGTGGCTCAGTCAGTTAAGCGTCTGCCTTTGGCTCAGGTCATGATCTCCGTGTCCTGGGATCGAGCCCCGCATGGAGCTCCCTACTCCTGCTTGTGTTCCCTCTCTTGCTCTGTCTCTCTCTGTCAAATAAATAAATAAAATCTTTAAAAAAATAAATGCATTGGGAAGATTAAAGATAGAATATATATTACACATTAAAGATTAAAGATATGTATATTAAGCATTTATCACAGAGTCTGTTAATACTGTAAGCACAGTGTCCATAAATTTTACAGGTCTATCTGGAATTATGTATTTCTCTTTTGCCTTTTTTTCCATATTTCTCCTTTAATGACTTTGTCCATATTTATCTTTTTTTTTACAGTTTTTTTTTCTTTTTTCCCTCTGTCCCTCTTCTTTTCTTAATAGTAAATTACATTTTCAACTTGAGACTGGGAAAGAGGAAAACTAAAAAAAACCTGTGTTGGCTTACCTTCAGCACAACTGTAACATTACTTCCTCGTTCCCAACCTTTATTAGGCAAACAGGTCACTGGTTATGTCACTTATAGGTGCCTCTGCATCCATTCTATTTACTTAGTGCTCTAGCCGCAGCTAGTCTTCAACAAGATGCTGTTTCTTGCTTGCCTGGAAATGAGAACCAGCTAATTTGGGGCATATTTGGGTGTACCCTAACTTTTAATTTGACTCCTCCCTTGCTCTGCTCAGAACCTTTCACTCCTGTCAGATATGTGCTGACATATTTGTCTACCGCTTCGTTCTGACCCTTCTGGTGGGAGGCAGTTCCTCTTAAAAATAGCCCATCGCATCTTCTCTTAAACTAGAACACTTAACAGCAACCGGTTGCTACAGTAAAGACCTATGTGAATGGTACGCAAAGGAGAAAACTGAGGAATTGTCAAAAATACAGATTCTCCTAAAAGTAGCAAAACCAAAGTATCACTACCCCTACATGGCCCACTTCCCAAGGGGTTTCAGCAGTACACTGAGTAAGGACCATGTTTTTCCTTAGCCATTATTATTTTTATTACCTTGAAAGGAAATGACCTTGGAGTCATTCTTTTTGTTTTTAGAGGGTGGCATAGGGGATGTGCATGTGTATGTGTGTGTGGCTTGAGGTCGCAGGAAATTAGAAAGATTTTGACTTGAAACAAAATTGTGACTGTCTGTCAAAGTGATAGATGGAAAATATAGAATAGCTTGCTGCTTCAGGTCACTTGAGGGAGGGACAGGAGGACATTTCTTGGCATTTCTGCCAATAATTTATGGAATTGACTGACCAAGCACCTTTTACATCCATAATTATGATGAACTGTTGTGAAAATGTCACAAGGTGAACCACAATCTACCTCGCTGTTGTTTCCTTGCCCGTTAAAATTTTCTGACAGCTCCCAATTCCTCTTAACAAGCCCCAGAATTACACTTCCTTTAAGGTTGGTATAACAAGCTAGCTTTAAAACGCGTGTTGTAGTTCAGATGCATTCAATACCTTTTCTCCTACAGGAGTCAAGCTGAAAAAAAAATGTGCCTCATACACAGGTTTGGTATTTATAACTCTCAGGTAATTCTCAGAGATACAAATATGTTCTTTGGGAAATAATGGAGCTTAAATTCAACAAGTAAATCTGTCGGTACCCATGGTGCTTGTTTCTTTTCTTGATTCAAGTCATTTGTCACGTTTGACATGAAGTAGAAAGCAACTCTAAAGTTTGAGTAATTTTAAAGTACATTTGTGATTTTTAAACTTTTATAAAATAATACTTTGATTTGAGGTTTAATGTTCAATCTTGTCATAAGTAATCATAACATGTGTTTAAGTTTCCATGCTTCTGGTTTTCTACTGATATAAGAGGTAATGTTAACATTTTACATAACATGCAGGGTTGTATTAACTTTGATGTTAGATGCCAAAGATCTGTATTGAGTGGACTTTGGTTAAGGTATAATGAGAGCCAGCATTAATTGGTAGCCTACCAAATAACAACCTTCTAAACACAATATCTCCTTTTATAAATGCTATTCAGGCATGGCAGGTAACTTGTCCAGATTAGAGGGTTAATCATCTATACCAACATTAATTTTTATTTTAATAAAATTTTCAAACACAAAATCAGAAATAACATCATAATGAAATTTTAGGTCCCCATTGCACCTATGTTCAGGTAACTATCAACTCTTGGCCAATCTTATTTCATCTTCTTCCTTTCACTCTCCCTCTCCCCCTATTTTATTTTGAAGCAAATGTTTAGATTACTTATATCTGAAACTTAAAAAGCATTAACAAAATTGCCAATAATACTATCATCTCACTTAAAAAATGGTAAGTTCTTAATATTAAATAGAAGAAGCTCAAATTTCTCTTTTTTTTTACTTTCTTTGATTATGATTACAGTAAAGTCGATGCTTTGAAATTGGTCCATGCAATTGCTCTATATTAACCTAAAGCTTCCTTCCTCTTCTTTATTTATTTTTTGCAGTTCAGTATTGAAATAACAAAATTGCTTGGTAGAGTTTTTTACAGTCTGTGTGCATCCTTCTTATGTTATTTAAGATGTTATGCTGTCCCTGCATGTTCTATAAAATGCTCATTTAGAGGCTTGATTAGGTAGGGGGTTTTATATTTTTAAAGTTTCCTTCATACCTCTTATTGATTACTTACATCAGGAAGGACCCACTGTGTGATTTCCACTTTTTTGCAGCCATTATTATTTTATCAGTGATTGCAAAATCATGATATCATAATTCTAACATTTTTCTTTATTAGCTGCAATACATTTATGAAGAGAAAATTTCCCTCATTAATTTTTTGTTACTTTGAGTTACAGTCCATAAAAATAAATTAATGCTTGATATTTTTCTGTTATGCAGTTTTATAAAATAATAAGTTAATTATATGGCATCTTCCATAAGTTACCTGTGATGTTTTTCAAAATTAATACATTCTTAAGGGTTCAAAAATATTGATGAGTTAGTCCTCCATTTTAAAAAAGATAGCCATATTAATATAATTATAACAATACTAGTTTTAGATGAATAGTAGCATACTATACAAATTTTTTATACATTGCTAACTCAGAAATACATACCAGTGATTACTCCATAGCGATATATACTACTTAATAATTATTACTTTTATAAATATGTGTATTTCATTGTATGGATATGAAATAACTTATTCAAGTTTCTATTAAGGGTTATTTCTAGTCTTTTGTTATTATAAATTGTAATGGCCTAATTCACAGATGGTTGCATATATCTTTCTAATTTTTTCCATGATATCGTTAGGATAGTTTCTAGGAGAAGACATCGCTGTATCAAAGGTTAGAGAATTATGATTTTGCTGAATATTGCCAAATTCCCTTCTCCTATGGTTGTACCATTTTGCATTCCCTCCAGCAATGCATGAGTGCCCCTTTGCCTTCAGTCTCATCAAGAAAATCTGTCTACCTTGGATTTTTGCCAATTTCAGTACTAATTTACTCAAGTTAGTCCAAATGAAAAGCCGATACTTTTTTTTTCTACTAATCTATATTGTTTTCTCATATGCCTAATTTATATTGTTTGTGATATGAAAGTAATTCCACTTCTTCATGCTGCGCAAAGTATGTGATTCTCCATTTATTAATTCTGCTTTATGCTGCTGCAAGTGCGTTTCTCCAGTTATTCCGAGACATTATTACAATCTCTGCTAAAGTAAACCTGGGATTCTACTGACTTCTTTTTATGTATTTCAAAACTGTACATGAATACTTTAATTATTCCAAAGACCATTTCTAGCATATCTGTAATCAGCTCAGGCTATTTCTGTGATGTGTAAATGATACAGTTAAATCCTGCTTGTTGGGTTCCTGTGTAGACAATCTGTTCTGATAAGTGTAACAGAGGTTTGACTAAATTGCTTTTTGGAGTATTGCATTTTTCTAAGTTTACAGCCCTGCTTTAGACAAAGAAAGCTTAGATGACTTTATAAAAAATGTACAGAACACTTTAAAACTAAGGCAAGGCTAAAATAGTGTTTAATTTCTCAGCTCTTTGTTGGGTCACTAATATAATTTCTGAACATGGCATACACTTTCATTTATTGTCCTGAATTTTAATTTTTTGCCTAAAGCTAGTGATTTTTCCTTAAAGTGAATCATTGATTTACTTTCCCTCAAGCTGAATTTCAGACTCAGACTACCTGCAGCGATATGCTTGTGACTAGAGAATCAGTCAGGGAAAGACGCCTTTTTGGAACTGTCTATGCAACAATGACTTCTCTTCTCTCTTTTCAATCAGAGAAATACCTCAGACTCCCTTCACTGGAAAGCAAACAAAAGCAATAGTTCATGAAAATGTTGATGAAATGGTGTGTAGAAAACAAACATAGCGGCAGCCTCTTAGCTTTTAGATTTAAGTGCGTTCGTTTTTAGTAGAAATAAAAATAAGCACAGCTATCCAAAACATCTCAGGTTCTGCCTGAGATTTCATAAGATTTTGCTGAGCAATATGCTTTTACTTTATCAAGGGGTAAGTGAGCGACTCAAATTTTTACTTAATCAGTATGAAATGGAGTGTGACATACCAATTCTGGTAAGTTCAGTTCAGTAAATGTTGTTGCTACCATGTGAGAGGAGCAATGTGAGTTGTTAAGAAGAACACAGAGATAAATGAGAAGTGATCTCTGAGTTCAAGGACATCGTCTCCGCCCCCAGGTTAACTCAGTATCTCCTTTTGAACTTTCAAAGTCCTTTTAGGTCCTATCCTTTTGCAGTTTGGATAGAATTATTCTGGGGATTGTGTTGGAGTCATTAAGTACTTCTTTATTTGTGTATCTCTG
Organism: Mirounga leonina; assembly: GCF_011800145.1. Taxonomy (NCBI): domain Eukaryota; kingdom Metazoa; phylum Chordata; class Mammalia; order Carnivora; family Phocidae; genus Mirounga; species Mirounga leonina. The sequence continues at coordinate 67,228,727 of NW_023270426.1, forward strand.
AAGTGAGGCTACAGTATTCTTAACTACTGGAAACACACCAAATTATTCTCTATCTGTACATGTAGTCCAGGCATCCAAGCAGGAAAATGAAGATGCTACTCCTAGCAGAACATGAAGAGGGGAACATCAGTTGTGAAATCAGTTTCAGGCTCAAAAAAGTCAGATTAAGTATTTTTACCACACACACACACACACACACAAAGTCTGGACACACTTCATGAGTTAGTGCCAGATGCTGGAATGTGGTTGAGCCAATGAGGCAGGCCCTCAGGAAGGAGAGGATTTGGATGCAGCTTAGGACATCTCCTCCTCGAAAGAGAATAAGGAATACCAAGAATTTTTATAGTCTTCAGGAAATATTGTAAAGGGAATTTAATAATCCAACTATCTTGAAAAATGAAAACGATGTAATAGTTAAAACTTTTTTTAGGTCTGTAGTAGTGAGCCAGTTTCTCTGCCTGCCTTAGGCCTTTTCTGTGTGAAATGAGCTGAGAAAGGAAAAATACAATGTAGATGAAATCTGTGGCAGAAAAGAGGAAGTAAAATAAAAATCTCCTTTTCCTGGCTCCAGGGAATTATGGGGACAACAGGGAGCAAAGGGGCAGGAGACATGTGGTTGAGATGTGGGAGTCTCGCTGTCATCCCTCTGAAGGGAAATCCTGAAACAGAAGGGACTGCAGTTGTCAGAGGGAGACGTTGAACCTGGGGACACTGTGGCTCTTCTTCCTATTTAGGACATTGGCACAGACAGCTGGTTATAGGTTGTGGTCTGGAATGGACCGAGGGCAGTTCTTCAGAGAACAGAGTTAGGTAGAAAGGACGTGTAGAGCAGTCAGGAGGTAGTCTTAGCTTTCTTTGGTTATAAGGTACCAGAGTTGCCTCCTTGTCCCATATCAGGGGGAATACTGAAAGTTATTGGGAGTCCGTGGGCATGCCACAGGTCAGATCCAAGATGCCCCCACAGCACAGACTGTCTGTTAGACGAAGTCTAGGGACCTGTGGTGGTCAACAGGGAAGAGAATCAGAATATGTCCGCAATGCCAGCGAGAGTACCATAGTAGGGCTCCATCAGATGTAAGCTCTCGGTGAGGCTTAACTGAGTTGACAGGGACAAAAACTACAAGGTATTCCATGCAGAAGTTTAGCAGCAGGAACCAATATATTGCCCAAAGATGGGAACTCCTGTAACAGTGCCTCAGAAACAGGAACCAACACAGACACAAGAACCAGCACAAGGCAAGAGTATTTCCTTCCTGATAATGCTGTGAAGTCAAACCTAGATGCCTTCTTTAACAATGAAAGATGTCTTCTTGGAGTGGGGTGAAGGTAGAGTGGAGTGCTACTTAGATAGACAAGAGGCAGAGAATCAAAAGAAACTGTTACAAACATTTTACCATGTTGGGCAAGTTTAACATTTATGGTGATCTACTACTTAGAAAGTAAAATCAGTAACAGATAAAAGAAGATAAATTTTCTGCACAAATTTAAGTGCAGTGTAAATAAACCTGAACCCCAACCGAATCACATTATAGTTCTTTGTCATCGATTCTGTGTATACCAATGGGGTGTAAGTGACTTGAAGGCAGAAAGCTACCTTATTTTTCTTTGGTATCTACTGCGAATAGCATAATTTGGGGCATAAAGAAAATGCTAAAACAGTGTTTATTAGATTGAAATGAATTTACTGCTACCAAGACCATTTGCTTTGAAATCAAGTTTCCCTTGTGCTTGGGCTGAACAACCCTAGGAGAGAATTCTGGTATTTTTCCAGAGGTTCTGAATCTTGAAGGATTGGTTCAAAGGCAATCTAACCAGAGGTATTAGCATGAGCAAAGACATAGAGATAAGAAACAAGTGTGTTTGCAAAATGGTGAGTTCTCCAATTTGGCTCATTAGGAATTATCATTATCAGGATTAAATTCCAGTAATAATATTGGCAGTTACAATTTACTAAGCACTTTTGCCATTAGCATATTACTGCACTTTGAAATTTATATCCTTCATTTCAATTAACAATCCTATGGCAGTGCGTATTACTGCTGTATTAACCAGGTTCCAATTAGGAGGCAGAAATCACACAGTAATTCAAACGTGGAAAGTTACTGTAATACGGGATTGACTAGTTAGGAGGAAGGAAAACTAAAGAATTTTAATATAGTGAATACAGGCTGAAGCTTCTGCTCCTAGCTAGGGCTGACATCTAGTACCCAAACAGGAGACAAATCTGGATGAGTTCCTTCAATGGCCCACTGGATGGTGAAGTTGGTTGAGATTTTGCAAAAAAAGACCCACTAGGAATCCTCCTCCGGGGTGCTGGGGAAGCTGCCCATGGAAAAGTTCTGAGTCTCAGAGTGCCCTGAAAGCCAAGGGGGAAAGCTATCCAAAAGGGTGTGCAGAGATGGTCGTACCTTCTGCACAGCTGCTCAGCTGTGTGCCAAGGAAGCCGCTCCTAGAGAAGTGCTGCCTACTTCCCAGAGGTGCTGTTGGCTGTCGCATGATGTTGGAGCTGGGTACCACCGAAGTCCTATGTGGTTCAGGAACCTGGGAGAGAGGCTCACCAGAACCCAGGAGAAACTCCTACCTCTGGTGTCCCTCTAGCACCCTCTACTGATAAAGCATAACATCATGTCCTCTGGAAAAGGAGAAACAATTAGTGTCCAGTAGCAGACAATGAAATGCAAATTTGCGGCTGAAAACCCTTCTTGTTTACTTTTTACAGATGAGTAATTTGAGTGTCAGATTTTTGTGACTGAGTCACACAAATGATCAGAAATGCTTGGAATTCAAACACTTGCGTATTTAGTTTTCATTATATGTTGCTGCTCTAGAAGATTCATCTGACAACGGTGTGTAGGATACATTATAGTGGGAGGGAGGCTGGGATAGGAATATCTAGTAAGTTGTTATGGTGAGCCATGCAGAAGAAAATAGGACTTCTGAAATATGTAACTGCATGGACCTTTTTGTGTGACTTCGGGATTTTCTCTTCTAAGTTAAGCTGGTTAATACAAGAATTCGGTTGTTTGAGTGTCATATGGTAAAAGCAATTGACAGGAAAATGCTTATAGACTCATTTAAAGGCTCTAATTTAAATGTATACAAAGAAACAACTTACTATATTTAGGTTGTTCTCAATCTAAATTTTGCATTTCACATGTATCTCTGTTAGAGGAACAGCTCTTACTGGTTTTCAAAGCCTCAAAAGACTGCCTGGTATAGATAATACCATCTGATGGGTTGAAATTTTTAGACCCTTCTTACCCTTCCCAAAGACTTTGGAGTCTCCAGCTATGTGCCAAACTGCTTCTTAGGTCTAAGTAACTATGGGCATCCTCAGCAGTGCTGAGTGCATAATACTCAGCTTCCCAGGCTGACTTCCTCAGCTGTGCCCAACCCTCGTGAGCCCATGTTTCAGATCTGTCTGAGATACATCCAAGCAACTGTCTATTACCTTTCCTCCATAAATTATATGGACTTTTAAGGGAAGTCTTTTAGAATCCCAGCTGTCACTTGGAAGAACGCAACGATTTATAGAATCCGTGTTATACTGGATTTACTACGGCGTTCTGTCCATTGTATTATACTCATTCTTAAAATTAACCAGAGGACTGCTTTTTCTGGTTTTCCTCATCGCCCCCCACCCCCCACCCCGGCTCAGACTATTGGGCAGTGTTGTGTAGTTAAGACTATGTTTTGGTTCTGAGAATGCGCCATGTAGACCTGCAGGTACAGAGAGCATAAGGAGCGAAACTGACCACAGGCCCCACATGCTGTGCTCCGAAAACCTGTAGCTGCTTTTGCACTGAGGCGCACTTCCTACTGGCCGTTCCTGCTGGGTACCTGAGCACAGCAGGGAGATGAAGGGAGGCTCAGTCTTGGGAGACAGGGCATTCCTCTGATGCTATCTTTGACCCACGACTCTGACAACCTTGGCAAACCTTCCTTAGACTGCCCTGCATCTAAATCACTTCTGCCCCATCCGTTTTCTCTCTCTTTCACTTCTCTAGAGATTTGCATAATGGTCTGACAGCTCTCCCATCCTTTCTGGCTTTTTCTCCATTTCTCCACAGGTATTTCCCCAAGTAAAATCTTTGCATTTTTCATTCTATTTTGGTATTTGCTTCTTGGAGCTTTGGAACTAAGTCATCTGTGGATTCAATACAGTTGGTTCAAACTTGGGCTTGGCCATTTACTGTCAGTTAACCGCTGTGTTCTGCAGTTGAGGTATATATAATATGGGAATAATGAATTATGTACTTCATGGGGCTATAAGGGTTGATAACATTCATATGTATATATAGAAAATAAAAAAAAAATAAATGTTAGCATTCTTATATTCCTGGCACAGTTTACTGTACAGAAATCTAGGTGAGAAAATTTTATATGAGCTGTCAGAAATTTTTCAACTCATCTTGCTAGGTACCTCTTGAATTTATACTTAATGCAAAAAAAAAAAAAAAAAAAAAAAGGAAGCCACCATATCTAAGGATGTTGAAGAGTAAAAGCAGGAAATGAGGGGAATATTCATGCTGTCCATATACTGTTAGCACAGCAAACCTAGCAAAAATTTCCATATGCACAACTTAAAGACTCCATTTTGCTATATTTAGCCACCATAGGTGAATAACAAGAGAGCATAAATTACAGGAATCAGTAGGACATCACTGAAGGCTGGGGATCCACCCTGCATGTAAATGAGATGTGAGAAGGGTAAGAGGAAACAATAAGCAGATATTAAGTAAACAATAACTAACTTCTGCATAATCACATTTTATGTGATATTTACCCAAATGCATGTGCAGAAATTTAATTTATTTGATTTTTTTCCTCTGGAATGTTAATATAGACGTAGTATCTAGGGACAACTAACCTGGAATGGTATCATATGATCTAATCCTACATTATACTTTTTAAAGAATTTTCTTTCTTTCTTTCTTTTTTTTTTTTTTTTTTTTGACAGAGGACAAGCAGGGGAGGGGCAGAGGGAGAGGGAGAGAGAGAATCTTAAGCAGGCTCCACACCCAGCACAGAGCCTGATGTGGGGCTCAATGTCATAACCCTGAGATCATGACCTGAGCTGAAATCAAAAGTCAGACACCTAACAAATGAGCCACCCAGACACTCCAAAGAATTTTCAAATAAGTGACCTTAAATAATTCTCACAACCACATGAGAGATAATAGAACAAATATGAGCAGTCTTATTTTCTATTCCCATAAATAGATGAACAAGCCTGTAATGACCTTGTAGAGGACACTTTGCTCATTCTTTATTCATAGTTTAGTGGTATTCTAAGATCTGATGAGGAATTGGTTAAGTTCAGTATCATTCAGAATTTCTAGATCCATTTATGTCTCTTGAATACCACATTGATTGGGCCTCACATGGAACCTCTGAGACTTTTCAAGATCTGGTGAAACAGAAATCACCCTGGACTTTGCCCAACAAGTTGAACTCAGCAAGAAAGGAGTGTTCTGGTATATTTGTCCAAAGATACTTGATATGGTGACAAAATTGGTTTCCAAACAGTCAGTCAGATCTTATTCAACTAGTATCCCTAAAATCTATATCTATTTGGTCTGTCACATGGTTCCCATCAGGATTCTGTCCAAGAACAAGCAGTAAGTGAGCCATATGGATTTTAGCCTCCCTTGGTGAGCAAGAATATGTTTGATTGCACAGCTTAGAGTTTCTACAGTGGAAGACTGGCACATATGTAACAGATGTAAGCTCCTGCTGGATCTTGCCCTACATCTGCCTTGAAAACAAGTTGCAACAGGGTTTTTATTTACATTAGATAGCCTGCTTCCCTGGTCTTTGACTCTAAAGCAAAAATTCTCTAAGATTTTTCAAATGAACTCCTACTCCTATTTTAATCTTCCCATTCTCTCATTTTGGGTGATAATGACATTGAATATGATAAAGAATGAGTACGTGAGAAAGGAATGAATGCCACATAATTACAGGCCATTGGTCTGCTTTTTAATTTTGTTTAGTTTTCCTTGAAATTTCAAGATACCTGTATTTTGCTTCAGCCATTTACAGAAGGAAGTGAAAATGTTGTGATTCTGAGCAGAATGGTGTTTTCTTGAACTTCCCCTACAGTGGGTGAGGACTACCAGATAACTGTGGTTTTATTATTTTTCCTTCTGAAAGATACTGATCCAGTCGTTGATAAAGGTACTTTAGATGATTAGCCCAGCCTGCTTCTTGGCTCTCTTTCTATTAGCAGGAGAAACTCTAGTATATATAAGAAATACCTAAGATTTTTGTTAAAAATGCAACTTCCTGGGTCCCAATTTCAGAAATTCTGATCCAGTGTTTCCTGCCAGCACCCAAGAATCTTCATTTGGTAAGGATCCTAGGTGGCTGATGCTAGAAAACAGTCCCACACTTTGAGAAAAACTGGTCTGATAGGTGTTTTCTTCTGATGACAATTTAGCAATTGAATCATCTCTCCCAAGGGACTGCTTTGGTTATACATTTATAGCCAGTTGAAGGTTTGATAAAAACAGCTAAAGAGTTCTGAGTTGTTTTTAATTGTAAAAAAAGCCAATTAGCCTTTCAAAGGACAGAGATAATAAATTATGGACTGTAATTTATTCTAATAGCCACAGATCAAATAGACAGCACAATGAGGTATAAGCAGTATAACTTGATTAACATACTTGAGAACCTATTGAATCTATCAGGCTTTTCCCATCCTGTTCCTTCCTCCTTTTCTCCATTTCCTCTTTTTTTTACATATATATATATGAGTATGTGTGTGTATATATGTGTGTGAGTGAGTGTATGTATATACTCTTTTTTGAGTCGATTATCTCCATATGTCTCTTCCTCATCTTTTCTCTCATTTTATGTTGAACCTCCCCAAACTTTTCTTTCACTTCCATCAAGTTGTTATTTTTATATCCCACTTAAATCTATTCCTTTTTGTCTTCTTCTCTCTTTCCAGTAAGGTATCTTTCCACCCTATATCCATCCTGTCTCCTGAAAAAAAACTCTTCCTGGTAACATTCCAAATGAGTAATACTGTTCAAAATAACATTATATATAATCAAATGAGATAATTCATGTGGAAATGCTTTGAAAATTAGTGAAGATTTTAAGCTAAAGTATACAAATTTGTTTGGGGTTGAAAAACTAGCACAAATGATGTTGGGATAAAATTCAAGGTTGCCTTTACAAAAAGTGGGAAAAATACACTTGTAAGGATGCACCAAAGTGAGGTTCTCTGTTTCTCCTGGAGGAACATCGAAATTACATAGTTACTGTGCTCAAATGAAGGAAGGGAGCACTATGCCAGAGGAGCTCAGAGATGGGGTCTGTCCTCTTACACCATTGGTAGGAGCATAGGGAATAATACATCAACACTCAAGGGCGATTTAAGAAAACTGTTGACCGTAAAAAAATTTAAGAAAATTTTGCTTAAGGGATTTCAAGAAAATTCCTGCTCTTAGATCTTTACATACTATTTCTGTTTTATTTATTGCAGTAGTATTGGTTTTAGGCTGTCCTACCTTATACTGTTTGCTTGCCTTAAATATAATTCATGAAATGGAAGCAGGAAAAGTACTTATTTATTCCCTCTACCAATTTTCAGAACAATGAGTGGGTATTCTAGTAACCTCTAAAGATAACCCATAAGTTTTAAAATATCATTATGAACTTAATGAAACTTAATTTATTTGCACTATTTTGTACATCACAGTTGTTATTTTGATGCTAAAACAGTTCCATTTTTGGGGAGTGGAAGCCTATTTTCAAGTTGGGTTCTGTGTTGTTTTTTTTTAATTTAAATTAAATTAGCCAACTTATAATACATCATTAGTTTCAGATGCAGTATTCAATAATTTATCAGTTGCGTATAACACCCAGTGCACATCACATCACGTGCCCTCCTTAATGCCTATCACCCAGTTTCCCCATCTCCCCACCCACCACCCCTCCAGCAACCCTCACTTTGTTTCCTATAGCTATGAGTCTCTCATGGTTTTTCTTCCTCTCTAATGACTTCCCATTCTGTTTTCCCTCCTTTTCCTGTGGTCCTCTGCCCTGTTTCTTATATTCCATATATGAGTGAAACCAAATGATAATTGTCTTTCTCTGACTGACTTACTTGACTCAACATAATACCTTCCAGTTCCATCCATATCGATGCAAATGGTGGGTATTCATCCTTTCTGATGGCTGAGTAATATTCCACTGTATACATGTATATACCAAATCTTCTTTATCCATTCATCTGTCGATGGACATCTCTGCTCCTTCCACAGTTTGGCTATTGTGGACATTGCTGCTATGAACATTGGGGTGCAGGTGCCCTTCAGATCACTACATCTGTATCTTTAGGGTAAATACCTAGTAGTGCAATTGCTGGGTCATAGGGTAGCTCTATTTTTAACTTCTTGAGGAACCTCCATACTCTTTTCAGTACAGAGTGGCTGTACCAGCTCGCATTCCCACCAACAGTGTAAGAAGGTTCCCCTTTCTCCACAGCCTCACCAATATCTGTCATTTCCTGTCTTGTTAATTTTAGCCATTCTGACTGGTGTGAGGTGGTATCTCATTTTGGTTTTGATTTGTATTTCCCTGATGCCGAGTGATATTGAACATTTTTTCATGTGTCTGTTGGCCATTTGTATGTCTTCTTTGGAAAAGTGTCCATTCATGTCTTCTGCCCATTTATTGATTGGATTATTTGGGACTTCATCAAGATAAGAAGCTTTTGCATAGTAAAGGAAATAGTCAATAAAACTAAGAGGCAACCCGTGGAATGGGAGAAGATATTTGCAAATGACATTTCGGATAAAGGGCTGGTATCCAAGATCTGTAAAGAACTTCTCAAACTCAACACTCAAAAAACAAAATAATCCAGTCAAGAAATGACATATAAACTCTTATTTGGGCATGGATACATTTTCTGTTATGACATAAACATTTTCTCAATCATACTGCCCTTTCCTAAGCATTACTTAAAAATAAATTCCATGATGAGAATACTGTATAAATAATTTAACATTTTTTTTTTTTTACCTGTGGCTATAATTACTTATTATTTTTTTTTTAAAGATTTTATTTATTTATTTGAGACAGAGAGAATGAGAGAGAGAGAGCACATGAGAGGGGGGAGGGTCAGAGGCAGAAGCAGGCTCCCTGCCAAGCAGGGAGCCCGATGCAGGACTCGATCCAGGGACTCCAGGATCATGACATGAGCTGAAGGCAGTCGCTTAACCAACTGAGCCACCCAGGCGCCCCATATAATTACTTATTTCAAAGAAGTACTTAGGTACTATTTTACTTCCACTTAAGCATATTTAAAAATAAAGCTGAATATTCACCTGGTTTCCTCCAAGTAAATACAACTTTGATATAAAAGGCAAGAAATGCATTTCATTCAGACCATTTTTAGACAATTTTTAAAAAAATAATAACTCCGTGGCATTGAGGAAATAACTTTATCTCTTTGGATTTCTAGTGCTTCACCTAAGATGTGAAATAGGAATTTCTTTCAGGTCTTACAGCTCTGAAATACCTTTTTGCTGTCTAACACATTAATGCAAAATTGAAGGACTCATTAGGTTGTTTTTCACTATCCATCAGTTTCATTAACAAGAGCTTTACTACTTAGGAGAATATAGTAATAGATGATTAATGAGCCAGATCTGCAGCCTAAATATACATTCTCACATTGCTTAGCATACTGATAAACAAGCTAAGAAAAAAAAAAAAAAAAGTTGAGACTGTCCAATTTCCTTATGGTGGCAATTTTATTGTTCACACTTAGTGAAGTTAACACCTAGGAGAAGGAACAAGAAAAATAGACAATAAATGCATAGGTGTCTGTAAAATGAGGACAAATGTCAAATCAAAATACAAGAAAACAGGTAAAGTTAGAATAAAATATTAAATTTAACTTGCAAATATTTTTTTAAAAAATTATTGAAGTCTCAGGTTATCTTTTTTTCCTAAAGTATTTGCACAAAGTATGGTCCTTTGATCATGTCATTCCTTTTTCTCAGTTATTCTTTTGACTTCTAATCAAGAGGTTAAGATACCAGGAAACCTCCCGAATATGTAATTTATACTTAACACTTTCCGTAGTGGAAGGAACCAAGGCTTCTTAGACAACTGATTTCAGCTGGATCAGATAATAGTAAGAGGTGATGGAGATGTCCTATTTTGACAGAAAACAGACTATTATGTCAAAAGGATACAGAATTCATATGGGTTTTGGTGCAATTGTAAATGGTATAGATTCCTTAACTATACTTGCTGAATTCCTGTACAAGTTCTAGCAATTTGGGGGTGGAGATTTTGGGTTTTCCACGTGAAGTATCATATCGTCACTGAAGAATGAGACTTTGACTTCTTCTTTGCCAATTTGGGTGCCTTTTATTTCTTTTTGTTGTCTGATTGCTGAAGCTAGAACTTCTAGTACTATGTTGAACCACAGTGGTAAGAGTGGGCACCCTGTTGTGTTCCTGATCTTAGGGGGAAAAGCTCTGTTTTTCCCCATTGAGAATGATATTTACTGTGGGATTTTCATAGATGGCTTTTATGATATTGAAGTATGTTCCCTCTATCCCTACACTGTGAAGAACTTTAATCAAGAAAGGATGATGTATTTTGTCAAACGTTTTTTTCTGCATCTATTGAGAGGATCATATGGTTCTTGTCATTTCATTTATTAATGTAATGTATCACATTGATTTGAACCACTCTTGCAGCCCAGGAATAAATCCCACTTGGTCGTGGTGAATAATCCTTTTAATGTACTGTTGGATCCTACTGGCCAGTATCTTGGTGAGAATTTCGGCATCCATGTTCATCAGGGATATTGGTCTGTAATTCTCCTTTTTTTTTTTTTTTTGTAATTCTCCTTTTTGATAGGGTCTTTGTCTGATTTGGGGATCAAGGTAATGCTGGCTTCATAAAATGAGTTTGGAACGTTTCCTTCCATTTCTATTTTTTGGAACAGCTTCAGAAGAATAGGTAATAGTTCTTTAAATGTTTAGTAGAATTCCCCTGGGAAGCCATCTGGCCCTAGACTTGTGTTTTGGGAGATTTTAATTACTGCTTCAATTTCCTTACTGATTATGGGTCTGTTCAAGTTTTCTATTTCTTCCTGTTTCAGTTTTGGTAGTTTACAAGTTTCCAGGAATGCATCCATTTCTTTCAGATTGCCTAATTTGTTGGCATATAGTTGCTCATAGTGTGTTCCTAAACTTGTTTATATTTCCTTGGTGTTGGTCATGATCTCCCCTATTTCATTCATAAGTTTATTAATTTGGGTCCTTTCTCTTTACTTTCTGATAAGCCTGGCTAGGAGTTTATTGATCTTATTAATTCTTTCAAAGAACCAACTTCTAGTTTCATTGATCTGTTCTGTTCTTCTGGTTTTATTTCATTGATTTCTGCTCTAATCTTTATTATTTCTCTTCTCCTGTTTGGTTTAGGCTTTATTTGCTGTTCTTTCTCCAGCTCTTTAGGTATAAGTTTAGACCTAACCACAGAGGTAAAGGATCTGTACTCCAAAAACTATGAAAAACACTCATGAAGAAATGGAGAAAAACAGAGAAATAAAAAAACATTCCAAAAAAAAAAAAAAAAACATGCTCATGGAATGGAAGAATAAATATTGTTAAAATGTCTATGCTACCCAGAACAATCTACACATTCAATGCAATCCCTATCAAGATACCATCAACATTTTTCACAGAGCTAGAATAAATAATACTGAAATTTGTATGGAACCAGAAGAGACCCCAAATAGCCAGAGGAATGATGAAAAAGAAAACCAAAGCTGGTGGCATCACAATGCTAAACTTTAAACTGTATGACAAAACTGTAATCATCAAGACAGTATGATACTGGCACAAAAACAGACACATGGATCAGGGGAACAGAATAGAGAACCCAGAAATGGACTCTCAACTCTATAGTCAATTAATCTTCAACCAAGCAGGAAAGAATATCCAATGGAAAAAGGACAGTCTCTTCAATAAATGGTACTGGGAAAATTGGACAGTGACATGTAGAAAGATAAAACTGGGCTATTTTCTTACACCATACACAAAGATAAACTCCAAATGGATGAAAGACCTAAATGTGAGACAGGAATCCATCAAAATCCTAGAGGAGAATACAGGCAGCAACCTCTTTGACCTCGGCCACAGCAACTTCTTGCTAGACATGTCTCCAAAGGCAAGGGAAACAAAAGCAAAAATGAACTTTTGGGACTTCATCAAGATAAAAAGCTTCTTCATGGCAAAGGAAACAGTCCACGAAACTCAAAGGGTTTGCTAGAAGATACAGGATGGTAGGAGATATTTGCAAATGTCTTATCAGATAAAGACAAAATCTATAAAGAACTTATCAAACTTAGCACCCCCCAAAAAAACTCTGTAATCATATGTGGAACATAAGGAATAGCACAGAGGACCACAGGGGAAGGGAGGGAAAGCTGAGTGGGAATAAATCAGAGAGGGAGACAAACCATGAGAGTCTCTGGACTCTGGGAACCAAACTGAGGGTTACAGAAGGGAGGGGTTGGGGGGAGGGTATAACCAGCTGATGGGTATTAAGGACGGCATGTGTGGTGATGAGCACTGGGGGTTATACGCAACTAATGAATTGTTGAACACTACATCAAAAACTAACGATGTGCTATATGCTGGCTAATTGAACATAATGATAGTTAAAAAAGAGTTTGTAAGTCAGTTTCTCACTTTTTTGATGGTTTATCCTGAATTATGTACCCTGTCTGAATGTGATTTATAAGTTTCTATATAGTACAATTCCGTTTAGTGTACAAAATCCACATTAGAAAAGACAAAAAAGAGTCTAAATCATAGATTGATTTAAGAAATTTACCTGTATGTCTTTCTCAAGGACTTAACCTTTAGGAGCTGAGCCATTTAAAAAAGAAAAGAGTAAACTTGTCAAATCACTATGTTGTACACCCTAAACTAATGTAACATTGTGTGTCAACTATACTCAAAAAAAAAAAAGGAATACACTTAAAGCTATGAACACTGAGTAATGTATAGAATTGTTGAATCATTATTATTGTATAAACTAACAACACTATGTTAACTATACTTCAATTTAAAAAAAATAAAAAGAAAAAAGGCCTATGGAAAGCAGAAAGCAGTCCATCATAACTACTTAATTACAAACATGGGGCTATAGAAAAGAAAAGAAAAGCATTTTATAGAGCAGAACCAAGAATCCAGAGAAGGTACCAAGAATTTAGGAGAACGATGGATTAGGGAACCAGTCTCAGGGAGCGCATAGGGACCATGATCAAAGAACATTCTCTATCTTCAGAATTACAGCAACTGGCAGTAGGTGATGGGCTGGATTTCAGAATTACTCTGAATCAGTAAATTCCATTCACATTGAATTTATATGTTCACATTATTTCTATTGAGGTTATTCTGCCTCTGTATTACCAATGCTAGGTGGAGGCTAGATGGATGGATGGATGTGTTTGGGGGTGGGTAGCGGTACATCACCTTCTTTTTAGCTTATAGATCTCTGGACAAAATAGATCCTTAGATACCGGACTCTGAACTCAGTGCTACTTATGTGCAATACGTTCAAGGGTCTTGAGAACAGATAAATGTATTTTACATGTGGGAGGATTAGAAATACTTATGTAACCAGAGGACAGATTGTGATAGATTTAATATGGCTATAAATTCTTTTTAGTTTCTCCCATCAAGCAATAGTCTCTTTTACCACTCCTTGAATCATAGGTGGCATTGTGACTTATTTCAAATAAAATGTATCTGAAGCAATGGTGATCTCCAGAGCCTAGGCCTCAAGATATCTTGCAGTGTCCTTCTTTGTCACCTTGGAATGCTGCTCTGAGACCATACTCTCGCTAGGCCAATCTCCCCTGCAGAAAGATGGACGGACATGTTGCAGGAAATGGAGGGATACCATCTGGCAGCAGCACAAGCTGCCAGGCGCGGGTGAGACCACAAAGGCCCTTCCTGCTGAGCTCCCCTCCCAGCTGAGTGCAGACACATAAATGAGAACAGACAAATTCGGCAGAGGAACCTCCTAGACATGGCTCAGAAACATGAAAAATAATAAGCTGCTGTTGTTATCCACTAAGGTTTGAGGGAAGTTTATCACAAAAAGGCATTTAACTGGAAAGAAGACACAATGTTCTATAAAAGAGAAGAAAAGATGCTTTATGTAAGGAAGGGCCACATTTCATTTAGGAGAAAAAAGAAAATGCTCATGAAGCATGTGCTATTTGAGGCTTGTACTCAAAGATGTGTCTGAGAGATAAACTGGGGGCCTGGTGTAGAAGAATTTGAAAGCCACGGTATGGTATTTATACTCTGAAAGCAACGGGAAGCTGGCCTTGTTGGTTGGGAAGGGCAGTTTAAATACACTGCGTTGTCAGTAACCACGAGAGCAGCTAGAACATTGAAGGGAACTCGTTGTTTCCTTCTGTTGAATGAGTGACCTGAATTTTTTTCTAATCTATTAGGTGTTACAACCCAGTGAAGTCCTTAATGCCAGTTTAGTCTATTGTGAGAATGTGTCAGAAGGTGTTAGGAAGAAAAACAGTTTAATGTTCATCAAAGGGCCCGAGAACAGAAGTGAGTAAAATTCTTCATGTTGAATACAGCGTTGAATATATTGGAATGCTGCAAACCTACGTGGAGGGATGCATTTTGAACAGGTAAAAGAAAGAGGCTGCAGCCAGAGTAAACAGGATGGCGAAATGTACCACTCTTGTATGCGTGGTCACAGGATACTTTATGACCCACAGCGTACACGTGGAAAACATTTGCCCTCCTTGGTCATTTGGATTAATTCGTCCCATAAATGCATCTTTTACCATCCTGTTCCCAGATTCATGGGCTTGATATATGGCACCATTTAGGTCTTTATTTTTCTTCTTAACTTCCGCTAAGGGAGTCTTCCAGTGTGACCATACTGATTGATGACCACCCTCCCAGTGACTAACTCCCCAGTGTGTATGTGTGGACAGCCTTACGGCTCATGGAACTCTGGGAACATTTCCGGTCACTTTCTTTTTGTTTCCCCTTGTTTCTTGCTCTCTTTCCTAGTTTGAACTTAGTTTCTTACTCTATTTGACTTTCTCTGAGTGAGAACCACTCTTGAGTCTTGATTTCAGATACTGCATCCTTGTCTTGACTCTTGCACTGCTCCCGTCAGTAGGCATGCGGCATGAGCTGATTTGTGCTGTTATCTGTCATTGGCTCTTGTCTCCCGACCCTGGCTGTCATTGCCGCAACTTCTTCAGCACAGAGTTGTGCCTATCAGAGAGACTCAAAAATATTTTGGCTTTTGTTGATGATAAGCTTTTATATTGTGCCAATACATTTTATTTTCTCTGCGTTATAATTTACAGCCCTTGAGGCGTATGTGATGTCAGTCTGCTGAGTTTGCTGAATTGTCAGTGATTTTTACCAATTAGATTATTTATTTCCTATGCTTGATTATGCTTTCGAAGCTGTTAACTAAATCTGTCCTTCTCATTGTTATGTTCTTTGCTAATTAAAGATACAATAGGTGTTTTTCCAGTCCTTAGGCATGCCAGTTATGAGTAACCTAGAACAAGGAGGAAAAGCTTTTGGCTTGAACTGAGTCCCAGGAGTGTACAGCTAAAATCCAAGCTGCTTTTACGCTTTACTCCCTCTTTCCCTCCTTCCCCAACTTCCTTCTCCACTTTCCTTTTTCTCCCTAAAATAATGTTGTTTAACCTTTCCTTGTCTAAGTTATATGGCTCCACCAAAAAACATTTTGGAAAATAATACAAAGTATGGAGAAAACCTCCTAAGTAATTTTTTTTTTTTTTCCCTTGAGGAAACACCAGACTGTATTTTTTTTGAAGAGACTCTCTGTGCCTGGAAGCAAATACTAAGACATAGTCTCTTTTCTACAGTCAGTGTTGCCCAACAGGTTTCTCTGGCCTGTAGAGACGATGATGATGATGGTGGTACCACTATTTACTGTACTCTTGTCATGCATAACCTAATTTACTCCTATTTCCATTTGTGCTGGGTAGTTGGATCGTCACCATGTCTTCCTGGGGTCTCCTCTGCCATGCAGAAAAGCCAAAGCCTTCGTTTTTTAGAATCTCTCTGTAGATCCCTAGTTGACCTAGGCCGGTAAGAAGCATTTTCATTTGACTAGGAAGGCAGAAGCAAGGAGAAGCCATTATTCTCTGAAAGCAGTTTCAGCCAGAAGCTGTGCGGATGAGACATGGACACCGATTTCCTGCCTGGCTCCTGAGAACCCCCGTTTCCCTGCTGTAGACAGAGAGTCAGTAGGAGTTTCCATGTATGTGCAGGAGCTAGCTGGTCAGCTTAGGAGAAACCCTTAGCAGTGCTCCAGGCTGAGATCATCAGGGTGGCTTCCCTGACCTTCCCTCCCCGACTCGTCTCATGGTTGGGTAATTCTCTCATCCTTTGTGTTTAACCCTTCATGCTTAGAACACATAAAATCGCTTCTAGTTTTCCAGGAAACTGTGCCTGGTAAAAATAAATTCTTTAAGTTTGGTTGATATTCTTATTCTTGAGTTAAGAAAACAGGTTTAGGGGGCGCCTGGGTGGCTCAGTTGGTTGGGCGGCTGCCTTTGGCTCAGGTCATGATCCTGGAGTCCCTGGATCGGGTCCCGCATCGGGCTCCCTGCTAGGCGGGGAGTCTGCTTCTCCCTCTGGCCCTCCCCCCTCTCATGTGCTCTCTCTCTCTCTCATTCTCTCTCTCTCAAATAAATAAATAAAAATCTTAAAAAAAAAAAAAAAAAGAAAACAGGTTTAGTGAGTCCTCTGACTTAACAAGTACACAGAACTACTAAGTGAAGGAAGGAGATGAGTTCAGAAGTCTGTCTTTGGGTTTATACATCACTTGTGTGTGGCTTATAGGGGCTTCCTGGGCGCAGTTTCAGCAATGCTGTCCTCTCTGTCCCTTCATGTCCTGTGGCTGCCCTGCTCCCAGTACCCATGTCAACCATCACTGCTCTGTCATATGAGCCCCATTTTACTCTCAGGGTCCTGCCCCGGCCCCGAATTTGGGAAGTGAGGAGTAACTCTTTCTAATGCATGCTAAGGATAAGAAACTTGTGTCCTTTTTTCTGCCACCCTCCCCTCCCCCAGAGGTTTTACAGGGTTGTGAAGATTCCACCTGTCTGCTTTTGTTCTAAGAAAACACAGGATTGATAATGAGCCCAAACCTGATGATTGATGGTGGGGGGCAGGGTGATGAGTTTCATTTCTGCCATCAACCAGATTTTCCCGGTTTCAGACATTCCTTGACTTTGTATTTAGTATATAGATTTTATCTTACAGTTGTTGGGTTCTTTCCTTTTAAATAAAGGGTCAAATCTGAGGTCAGTTTGTGTTTCTTATTTTACTGTGTCTCTTCTGACTTTTTTCATTCTCTTTTATGCCTTTTTACTAAAGTTCATTGACCTTCTAATCTGATAAGATAGTTAGATTTTTCACATTTACATTGGGATAACGACCCTAAAATCTAAAGATGCTGGTCTGGAATTTCATCTTGTGACCTGTGTTACTAATTATTCAGGGTAAAGAGTCTGCATATTTACAGTGAGCAGTTTAACTCTGGCATAAATCTGGCATCGTTTGTTAATTTTAGAAGTCAGACATCAAAGTTATCCAATTTTTCTTGTCAAAGATTTAAATTATATGACAGCTGAAAATTCATTGCTAAATATATCAGTAACTTCATTTTTCTTAAAAGATAAGTGATTCATGAAAAAATGCGGAATAGGGTTTCAGTATGTCTTGCTTTATTTCATGGGGATTTCCAATTAAATGCATGCTTTTGCTATCAATTATCATGGGAAGATAAGTTAAATCCACTCAATTAAACAATCACTTTTGAAGTTTCTGGGTCTAATTTTGACCCATCTTAATGTTAATTTAGCCTCCTTTCAAAGGGAAGTAAATGATTCATCTAAAGATTTCTGTTCATTAGTACTAATTAGTGAATCCATTTGACTATGTAAAGAAGAGATAAGAGATAATTTGAAGAGGAAAAGCAATACCTTTTGATGGACTATGATAATCATTAATTTATCTCTATTCACTTTATATTGCCATCAAAATATACAAATGCTTTTGCCTATTGGCCTCTTTAAAATTCTGTTGTTACACCTGCCACTGTAGCAAGTTATATATGGATTATAAAGAAATATTACACTCAGTTTCATTACATGGAGCTCCTGACTTTTTTAGTCAGCAGATTTCAGATATTTTCTATCATCTCACCTCATTTATTCCCTCATTCCAGACTCTTACTGAGTCTCTGTTGTAGGTACTAAGTATACCCCGGCCACCAATCAATCAGTCAACCAGTCAATACATACATACACACTTGTACAGATACATAAACACTAAACGTGGTTCTTGACGTCAGAAACTCAGAGTGAAGGCTGGGGCAAACACGTAAAGTAATAAATTATAATGAAACTAGAAAATTTTGAAAAAGAAATATGAATAAATTGGGTTATCATGGAAGAGGAGTTGACAAAATTGGCTTTAATTGTCTAGGGAAGCCACACCTGAAGGCTGATATATTAGCTGGGACCTAAGCCATATGAGCAGTTCTTCAGGCAAAAAAGTGGGTTGGAGGGCGCCTGGGTGGCTCAGTTGGTTAAGCGACTGCCTTCAGCTCAGGTCATGATCCTGGAGTCCCTGAATCGAGTCCCACATCAGGCTCCCTGCTCGGCGGGGAGTCTGCTTCTCCCTCTTACCCTCTTCCCTCTCATGCTCTCTCTCATTCTCTCTCTCAAATAAATAAATAAAATCTTAAAAAAAAAATAAAAATAAAGCCTTCAAGTTTGTGGTAAAAAAAAAAAAAGTGGGTTGGAGTGTGGGTTGAGAATAAAGAATCACAGAGGAAGGAACAGTATACATACTTACTCTGGGTTAAAGAATATTAAGAAGAATAAAGTAGTCATTACTTTCATATTTAATATTTGTAGTCAGATTTAATTTAAATACCCATTTTATATCTCCTCTCTTATATTAGGCTTCCCATAATCGCTTATCATGTGCTTGATGACACATGAATATAGCTTCAACATCTTCTTAGTTGTTACATAATTGGAAATTCTTTATTTTTATTTATTTATTTATTTATTTATTTTTAAAGATTTTATTTATTTGACAGCGAGAGAGGGAACACAAGCAGCGGGAGTGGGAGAGGGAGAAGCAGGCTTCCTGCGGAGCAGGGAGCCCGATGCGGGGCTCGATCCTGGAAATTCTTTATTTTAAGCTAAAGTAAATAAGGAATATATTAAGAGCTTAGTATTCTTATAATTACCATGGGTTAAATTTGGGGATAATAACCTCTCCAAAGAGACCTTACAAATGATGCTTTCAAAGAGTTTACAAGAGCATTAAAACAAACAAAAAAACAAACTTGCTCAGGGTGATTTTAAAAGTTAGTAGTCCTAAAAAAACAACAATATCCTTAAAGATTAGGTAAGAAGTTTGGTTGGGGTGGGGGATGTATCACTTCAGAAGGGAGTGTGCATTAGTGAAGTCTTCAGGTGCCTTTCTCTGCTCTAAAACCACTCTTCCTGAAACATGAAATCTCTGTGGCTTAATGGGCTGAGGTCACTTCCTTATCAAACAATAGACCCAAGAGGACTTGGAATATGTAAGTTCTGGTACTAATTCTGGCACCTGCTAGCAATGTGGTCATGGATAATAAACTTCTTTGAAGTGCTACGGTTTCCCTACTTCTGCATGAGCTTTTCCCATTGTGAAAAAGAAATATATAGGAAAGAGGTCTCTAAATTACAAAGTAGTTTATCAACTCCCTGGGCATTGCCAGATATTCCTAACTCAAGAGTATGCATAATGTGGAAGGCACCATTTTGGGATAGATGAAGGAACCACATGATGCATGGAGTCATTTAGACAATGCCAGAGCAGGACCAAGACGCCTATCCAAAGTCTCTTTGGGATTCTTTCTGCTACAACATGTTGAGTTTTTCTGTGAGTTTGTGTTGGAGAAATGGACTTACAATATTGCTGTGTTGGCAGTTTTGCCACTAAAAATGACCACTTAGGAAAAACGTATTTGTGGCCCATCTGCTCTCATTGTGGGAGCTGTAAATGTAGGAGATACATTACTTTCATTAATCTGTGCCTAAGAGTGCATTTCTTTAAAAATTCTTAGAAGGATCTGTCATTTTATTCTTAATACTATACTAATTCACACTAATGACTTGAGAATTCCCAAGAGGTGACTAAACTGTGCAAATGAGTAGCAATGAACATTAAAAGGCAACATTATAAAATCAGCAATGTGGAATCCCGAGATGTACTTTATTTATTTTGACAAGGGCAGTTTACTTTCGGTAACTCATAAAAAAGTACTGCTGTAGAATAGTAAATTTACTAAAGTTGTTTTATTAAAGTAATAAAGCATGAATGGGAGTCCTCACTGAAGCCCACCACCATTAAATTTTTACTAAATACTGAGTTAAAGATGCCACGTTATTGTATTTTTTTATTTTCTGTGTAAAATTTGGTTTAAAATTATGAGGTTTCCAGAAAACACGAGTTTGATGGCTCCTCTTCTTTTCCACACTTGCTTTGGAATGAAAACATTTTTCCAATTACCTGAACACTTCCAAACTTTCATTTTCAATTGCTTAGGATACTTCATTAGTTAAGACTGAGATCATGACCAAGTTCACAGAAAAGCTCAACATTGAGAGTATGTGCTTTACCTACCCTCACTGATAGCACTTTTGCAAACACAAAGCAGAGGCACAAGAAACAGTGGGATCAATGGGTGGATTCAAGGAGGTATCCCTATACCATATACAGTCTAGCCACTGAGCTCTTCCTGGTCGGTTTTGCCTAATCATGGAGTTCATGTCCATTCACTCAGTTTTACTGTGGTCATATTTCTCAAAGTTTGAAGTGATACATTTTGTCTCTTCTGGGTGTTCTCTGGGCCCACCCATGATACATAGAGATCTTTAACACATGGTGTTAATCATAAGAAGCTTGATACATTTTATTAATCATGGCTAAAAAGAAGGGAAACTGTATTTTTTACTTGGTTTGTAAATGTTTGTCTTCCTGTAAATTCTGGTATAAAGTAAAGCTAGGGATTCATAGAGAGAAGGGAAGAGGCAGTTGTGGTACCTGGGAGAAAGACATGGGATCGACATTGTTACTTATGATTTTAATAAAGCACCCTATGGATGAGTTTGAAAGGCCTAGTAAAACCTATTGCCTCATCTGGAAAAGTAACCCAAAGTGCTACTGACTGGCTATTGTGTCCTTTATTCTAGATAATCAATAGCTCTTTTCATGAAGAGTGTGGAACCTGAAGCTATACATAAATGATTTCTGTACTGTATTCATTCACTCCAGTTTTGCTTAAAGTCATGTTAAGCTGAATTCTGTTCTGTCATTCTTCATTGAGTGAAAATCCAGTTTGTATAAGTAGGATTATTGTTAGTTATTCAAAACTCCTAATAGGCTATAACCCATACAAAACAAATAAAAATAGCAAGTCTGTGGTATATTTTCTCCTTTTATTCAGTTTTCTTTGTTGGCATGGTATGTAATGAAATAGTGTGAATAGTAATATATAGTTTGTGGTACTTGTTTTAATCATAAATTTTATTTAACCTCTTCTTAATAAATGAATTTGTTTATCAACTGCTAGCTGTAGTTCACCAGGTTACAAAAAAACAAATTTCTAACATAAAAGTATAACAAGAAAGCATGAAATGCAGCGAAATTATATTGTTACTGTATTTTTCCTCTAGTTCTTGCTCCTCTTTGGCCCCATTATGTATTATGAATTCAAAAGTGGAGGTAAATCGGTGGTTTGTGAATTTTTTTTTTAAAGATTTTATTTATTTATTTGAGAGAGAGAGAATGAGACAGAGAGAACACATGAGAGGGGGCAGGGTCAGAGGGAGAAGCAGACTCCCTGCCGAGCAGGGAGCCCGATGCGGGACTCCATCCAGGGACTCCAGGATCATGACCTGAGCCGAAGGCAGTCACTTAACCAACTGAGCCACCCAGGCGCCCGGTGGTTTGTGAATTTTATAGAATGCAGAGAAAAAACTGCAACCTCATTTTTAGAGTATGAAATAATAGAGTGTGGCCAAGTTTATAAATGCTCAAATCCCTGTTAGAACAAAGTTCCAAGGTCAGCTCAGGGTTAAAATATTTCGGACGAGTGATAGGGTCTGGAGCATTCTTGCAGATAGTGGATTTTAGGTATTTCACAGGCTTAGATTTGTCTGGAATACTTCGATGTGAGTCAGAATTTTCCCTCTGCAAATGTCCTATTTCAAGTTTTCCATCCCTTACTATTATAGAGTATACAACCCAAGAAGTCTGAATTCAAATTTTTTGAATTAATAATTAATAATCATTTATGACTTATGTGACTTTGGATATATTAATTAACCTTTTGAGCCTCAGTTTCCATGTTACTTTGGTGGAATTAAAATTTACTCCTTTTTCTTGAAAATGCGGTGAGGATTATATGGTATAATGCAGGTGTTATTTTAAACTTAGATGTGGCCATATTTTAAGTGTTTTAAAAGTCCACATATTGAAGGGAAAATGTATTGTTGATTCACCCAGTCCTTTACCCAAATAATCAACCACCTAGATAGAGTCTATATTGTAGTCAGGTAGTATAGTAGATTTGAGAGAAATCTGGTCCGTTCCAGTGACTGCTTTAGTGAAGCATGAGAAGTGAAGCTAGAGAAGATGTGTAAACAACCTATTTTAATACAATGATACAGGAGCTATATGAAATACATACGAAATGCCAGTGTGGCCACAGGAAGAAGAAAATGTCTGCTGAAGTATAAACAAGCAATACAGAAATCTAGAAGGATGGTTCTTAAATTGAATCTAGAATGATAAGAGGAATAAATCAGGGGAACAAAGAGTTGTGGTATCCTAGACATTCCTTTGAAAAAAAGTCAAATGCTACTAATAGCTAAAGTTGCATGGAGCTTGGAGAATGGTGAGCAATATCCACATGGCCAAAAGAAATCTGTTGGACAGGAATAGCTTTAAAAATGTACAATTTGCAATATTTCTGTTTTTTAACAAGATTTAAATAAACAACAAAGCAATAAACCTCTCTCAAACTTTTAACCTGGTCTAATTTTTAGCTGGTATGAAGTTGTTTATTCTTTCTGCTTATGAGGAATTGAACTAAGATAGACACAAACGTCTACAATTATTTTCTCTTGTTTTATGTGAATAAAAATTATAATACTTGTAACTCTGGGTGGGAGCTGTGTTCTCAGGAAATATTTAGTGAACACACTTTCTCTTTGGCCATGGAGATAAAAAACATGTTGGCAGAAGGTATGGTTTTTATCTCTGAGCATAAGCTTTACAAAATAAACTATTTTATTAGAATTTTCACAAAAGAATTTATATAAACCTTGTTTTTGTTTTTATTTTTTAGAGAGCACACACATGCACCCATAGGCATGCGAGTAGAGAGGGGATGGGCAGAAGGAAAGGAGAAGAGAGAGAGAATCTTAAGCAGGCTCCAAGCTCAGTGCGGGGCTGATCTTGATCCTGAGATCATGACCTGAGCTGAAATCAAGAGTCATCAATTAACCGAAAGAGCCACACAGGTACCCCTCCAACCTTGTGTTTTTTTGTTTGTTCATTTGTTTTTTTAATATTTTATTTTTTCATTCATGAGAGGCAGAGAGAGAGGCAGAGACAGAGGGAGAAGCAGGCTCCCTGTGGAGGAGGGAGCCCAATGAGGGGCTCGATCCCAGGACCCTGGGATCACAACCTGAGCCGAAGGCAGATGCTTAACTGACTGAGCACCCAGGTGCCCTTCAACCTTGTTTTTTAATTAAAAAAAAATGATATCTTGTATTCCACACTGAGGTGATAAGTTCTGTAATAATAAGTGTGTCTAAAGTGTTAAGTACTTTCCTGTTTTTTGTTTTTGTTTTTGTTTTTAATGCCAGAGCATGCGTTCTAGTTAAAATTTTACTAAGGCTGTAATTCAGTAAACAACAAACAAGACCATGTGAATCGTATCATTGCTGTATGTGTATGTGAGAGAGAGGAAGTATTTTCTCTCACTAACATGCTTTTAAATAAAAGATCAAAACTCCTTTTCATAAAAATATTCAACTAACCATTTTTCTTTAAAAAGTATACAACCCAAATTCCAGTCCTCTGTGTTGAAAAGTTAGAATTGAATAATGCAGTGTGCAATATTGAGGACTACTATCTAAAATTATAGTTGTGTTGTACTGCTGATTCTCAGTAAACCCAGTGCAAATTACTCAACTTTTAAATTTCCTAATTATTCTTTGAAATAAGTTTTAACTTGCATACATCAAGGTACATTATACAGAGCAATTATATGGGCTCTGTTAAGAGAGACAAAGCTAAACCAAGCTCGTATGAAAGCCCAGGAACCAGCATCACCATCCAGAGTGTGTGTTGGAAATGCAGAACCACGGGCACCATCCCCAAACCACTTAATCAAATTCAGCTTTTTAACAAGATCCCCAGGTGATCATTGTACATTAAAGTTTAAGAAGCTCTGTTGTAACTGCATTCTTATTAATAAAAAATGTGAAGTAGATAGTTAAAATTCCTGATGAAATGCAAAGGCGTTTCACCTGTTTATTACTGATACACCAAAGTTTCAAAGAACTAGGGCAATCCTTTGGTACATGAAACAACTTATAAAATCTATGATGGCAGACTAATATGCTGAGATACTAAACTATTTCTGTTTTTTCACTATTTTGTTTGTATATTTTCTCCTTTTCCATCACTCCTCTTGAAACACTAAGTAGATACTGTGTTCAGTTGCCTTAAGGGAGCAATGTGATGTGGTACAAAGCAGAAATTGTGATTGATCATGGTTTTCCAAAGGCAAAGCCCTTAGACCAGAGGTCTCAAAATCATGATCTTCAGGTTAAAAGTATAGCACAGGTGTGTTTTCTTTCTTGGTGAAGTGCTTGTTTATTTTAGTTTTTAATGGAGAAGTATGTAGTAAGGGGACTCCTTTTTACCTGCCTCCACTGCCAGGAAGAAGGTTGGGAAGTCCTTAAAAGGCCAATGCTGAACATCCTTACTAAACTAGTGGATGCACCCAAAATGAAGATTAAGTTATTAAAAAAAAAAAAAAAAATTCCTAGCGTGTAATATAGCACTTACTATGTGCCAGGAATTGTTCTAAGTAGGCCTCATGGAGGGAGTGAGCCACACAAATGTCTGGGGAAAAGTGATCTTGGTGGAGGAAACTGTCACTGTGTACCTCCAACATGGCGGCATGCCATCCTGTACTGGCCAAGGAGTCTTGTGTGTCTAGACCAGAGTAAGCCAAGAAGAAATCAAAAGAAGACTAGGTCAGAGAAGTGACAAGGACCTTCCTTGGTTTAGGGCCTGGAAGGCCATTGTAAGGGTACTGCAGAACCATGTCTTTCACACTGAGTAAAGCAGACATTTCATCTTTCTTCGATCTTCATAGCATTTGTTCCTTACACCATTTAATTCTTAGCCCTGAGTTCTTCTCTGCAGAAAGATTTTCTCTGATGACCCAATCCAATTTCCTTCCCATCATAATCTCTAACTTAACTTGATTTGAATTTTTTGTTTATTGCTAACTAAAATTGTTTTATGTGTTTACTTTTCATCTGCCTCTTTTGTGTATAGATTTCATTTGTTCGAATGAAAAAAACAGCAGGATATGGCTTTTGTCTTGTTCATTTCTGCATTTCTCAGGCCTAGAACAGTGTCTGGCTTATAATAAACACTTAATATATGCTAAATAAATTATTGTGTCTAGATGGCAAATAATGAGTGTATATCTATATTTTATTCAATAATGTTGGACTGCTGAGAACCAGCCTTGGAAGGATAAGAAAATTGGGCTTATGCAAGTTTGGAGTTGGTTTATAGAAGAAGAGCAGTCCGTAGGATTGTGAAGATGCTTTAAAGAGAATGATAGAATGATTAACCTTGTGCATTAGTCACGTTCTCCAGAGAAACAGACAATAGGAAATTTTATACACACACATGTGCGCTCATATTATCTCCCCCTACACAGAGTAAGAGAAAGAGATATGTATGTTTGAAGGATTGTCTTACATGATTATGGAGTTTGAATGAAAGCTGGAACCAGAAAAATGAATAATGCAGTTCCGGTCTGAGTCAAAAGGCCCGAGAGCCAGGATCACCTGTCAGGAAAAGACCAGTGTTCCAGCTCAGCAGTCAGGCTAAGAGACTGAATTCTCCCTTTTGACATCTTTTTTTTTTTTTTTTTTTATGTTCAGACCCTCAGTGAATTGAATGATGCCCACTGACATTGGAGAGGGCCATATGCCTTTTTAGTCTATTGATGCCAATACTAATATCATTAGGAAACACCCTCATAGATATACCCAGAAGTAACGTTAAGCCTAATATAGGAGCAAGCCCTGCCCTGGTCATTAGCACATAAAATTTGCCATCAGAGCATGAATTTTTTTTTTTTAAGATTTTATTTATTTATATGAGAGAGAGAGAATGAGAGAGAGCACATGGGAGGGGGGAGGGTCAGAGGGAGAAGCAGACTCCCCGTGGAGCAGGGAGCCTGATGCGGGACTCGATCCAGGGACTCCAGGATCATGACCTGAGCCGAAGGCAGTTGCTTAACTGACTGAGCCACCCAGGCGCCCAGAGCATGAAATTTAAACTAGCTAGGAAAGCAAGTGAAGATAAGAGCATGGTGATGTAGATAGTGAAATTTGCAGTTTTGAGGTCAAAGCATTGACTGTAGAAATACTACTGGAGGAAGAGAACATGGTGCCCAGTGGTGCTGTTTAAGAGAGTGAGAAATTAAAAAATTAAAGGCAGCCCAGTTATTGGTAAATGTAGTGTTTGGATTTGTATGGCTGAGGATGCAAACTTTTGGAGATGATAAGTTCAAAGGTCCAAAAGCTTAGGGTGTTCTATGAGTCACTCCAATTCTGAGGTTACCAAATAGTCGTGATGGAGAGGAGGATAGTGAGTCGTGCCTGAGATCCGTATGAATGGGTGGGCTGTGATCGTGTCAAAGGCTGTTGGTACACGGCCTTAATTTATACCTTCAACATTATCCTTGTTAACTGTAATGACACTCTAAGTGATCTCTCTGCCTTTTGTCTTTTTGTCCCTCCAGTCTGTCTTTGCCACCACAGATTGTTTTAGCTAACTAAAATTTAGCTGTGATAGACCAGCAATCTTCTTCGGAAATTCCTTTAAGTCTTCCTATCTCTAAAATGGGTCTTTTAAATTAATTTTGTCTTTCAAAGATCTTCCCAATATGGCCTTGCCTTCTCCAGCATCATGTCGTGCAGTTTCACCCAAGTCACGTTACGTGGAGGTGATAATGACCTGCTGTTACACGCTCTTGCACACAAGATTTTCTCTGCTTTGAATGCACTTATTTTTTTATGATTTTTCTGCCCCGTAAACTCTAATTTTTAAGAGGTTAGTGATTTCCTCTTCTGTGAAGACTTCTTTGTTGTCTGTAGAGGTAATTTCTCCATTCTCTAGTCTACTTTTGTACCTCATTTATTTTTCACTTATTTTATTTATCATGCATACTGTCATAATTTGTCTTTCTCCCCAGTAAGACAGTAATCTTGAGGGTGTTTTAGTCTACTGTTGATACATTTTATGCCCTCAATAAAAAATTCTTCGCTGAATCAATCAGTGAATGATTAAATTAACAGACTGTTAGGCAATTTATCAGTGGTTAATAAAGATGGATTTTTTATTTCAGGATGGCCCAGAGACAGTAGATAGTCAACTGTAAGTTTGCTATTGATAAAAGTTTTGCTTCTTATTGCTGTCTAGAACAATAAAGCTTTTGACCTTGACTTGGAATATGCGCTAATGATAGGTAAATATAGGCCATTACCACAAAATGTTTTATCATCCTGACTTTGCTCACTTCTTTCAAGTAAAGTTATTCCCAAAACTCTGGCATTTCTTGGAACATTACAGTTTCATAGAATGGAAGTAAAAAAATTAGATCAAGGAGAAGGGATAATATTAATAAAGTATTTGGAGCTATTTAGTAGGTTAACAAAATAGTTGCTTAATAAACTAGGCATGCTAGAAAAAGGCATTATCATGAAGTTACCCCTGTTAAAATTTTTTTTTAAATTAACACATGCAACTTAGAGGGTGGAAACAAATATGATTATTGAAAAGATTATGTTTTATGAGGGAGCTGCTTAAAAGTGATTAGTTGATAGTTCATTAATATCTTTTTTTGATGCTGGAAGAATAAACAGATGGAAAATATACTTCTAGAATATCTGTGGAATTATGAGTCTGGGTTCCTTAAATATGTCAGAAAGACTGACTTTTGGCAGATGTGCATAAAAGCAAAGAAAACCTTTATATAACAAGAAAAAACCCATAGATTTTGAACTATGTCAAGGTACTCAGGCAAGTAAGGCATGTTTTGAATATGATAGCTGGTGGCATTGTCAATAAAATCACCTTGCTCAGCATACTTAAACCATATTTTTGGTGGAGAAAATCCCATAGTTGTGTAAAGATATGAGAAAGTAATGGCATTTGTTCTTTCTTATATGTCTCTTTGTTTTACTCAGCTAGTTTTCAGGTTGTCAGTCATCTAAGAAGAAACAATTAAGGGTTTTTTTTTTCTGTATATATCTAACTGAAAACAAAACAAGTTTTTAATATTTTTCCTAGTTATAAATATTAGATTTTCCTTTTCTTCTTAAAAGAAGTGTTGCTCAGTTTTCTTGGGAAAAATTGATTTTGAATTGGGACTACTAGAAGGTGAGACTTGGTGTAAAAAAATAGTATACCATTTGCTTCAGGCTTATCTTTTTGCAATTCCATAACTGGAGAAGCACAGGCGTTTGTAATTTGCTAAAAATAATTTTATTTACATAATTTTTAAATTATGGGAATGATTAACAACAGTGAAAAAGATTCACTCACAGTGTAGCCCATTTCTTATTCATCAAGATTGAGCATTTGGGTGCTCAATTCAGTTTATCCAAGTGAATAAAAACTAGAAGAGTAAAGAAAGTACAATGTAAGAAGAATAGGGAAATAGAACTTTAAGACCATCAGTATTTTTTTTCCCAAATTTAATGTCCTGAATAGATGATAAAAACAGTAATCTTTTGTTTCTTACAGTCCAGCTATATAATTTCACACTAAATGGTATATTTTTAAACTACTTATCATTTTCTGCTCTTATAAAATTATTAAGAATTAACGGAAATAATTAAAATTATAGTAACTCTTGCTATTGATGTTTGAAAACAAGGGAGATCAGAGTGATCAGTGAGAGCCTATTAAAATCACCAGGGAATGGTCTAGAAGAGACCTGGGCCCACTGTGTCAAATTCCAGTTTAAATATGCCTTTTTTGGGGAACCTAAAAATTTTATTTCCCCTGACCCAAATCTGCTAGAATGCACAGAGTAATACATTTTATGTCTTTTTATATGCCTCTCAGGCTGTGTGTGTGATAGGTGCTATCTTGAACCATCATTCTTAGATGGCTGATAATTTGAAATAAAATAGATGCACTTCATCTTGTTAAATAACCTTATTTGAATATATATTGTGGAATTTATTATGCTTATAAGTGATAGAATAGTGTTGCTAGAATACTAGCATTAGCATTTTTAAATGACAGTGCTACAGGTAGTAGGATGGTGAAGTAAATTTGCATTTACTTTGAGTTACTTGGAAATTGGCTTTTGAGGAGGCAGTTTGCTTTTTACAGAATGCAGTTGTTGGTATCTAATTAAGCACAAGTGGGGTAAACGTTGGTTCAGTTTTTTGTTTTTACAAGACTACCTGCATTCTAGAGCAGTGCATTGGCATTGTTTCTGCTTGCCTTACCAACATCTCTTCCATGGGGAGATCTTTCTTTGGTGCTCCAATGTGGTTTTTCAGTCTATTAACCACTGTTCTCTCACCCTCCTCCGAGGATAAGGGCTGGCTTGTAGTCCCAGCTGGTAGTCCACAGGCTGCAGTCCACACGGACTGTCTACGAATTTCTGTCACTGTGTTCGCTCTAGTTCCTGTTTCCTGGGGCCTGGTGTTTTACCTCCACTGTGATTCCCTGAGGTAGTCTGCTCTTTTTTTTTTTTTTTTTTTAAGATTTTATTTATTTATTTGACAGAGACAGAGATAGCGAGAGCAGGAACACAAGCAGCGGGAGTGGGAGAGGGAGAAGCAGGCTCTCCACAGAGCAGCGAGCCTGACGCGGGGCTCGATCCCAGGACCCTGAGATCATGACCTGAGCCGAAGGCAGACGCTCAACGACTGAGCCACCCAGGCGCCCAGGTAGTCTGCTCTTAAGCAAATCCTCCATCCGTCCCTCTAGTTTTTAAATGTTCTCACCCTTGGAAAATTAAGGAAGGCCTGGATGCCCAAAGGAGGTGGCTGCTGATAGAGAGGGAGGCCAGGCCTTGGAAAAGGAGGAGAAATTGCCTGTGACACAGAGGCTCATATATAACTTGGCTGAAGGTTCTTTCAAGCCATTTTGGGACTTCCTGTCTTGCTTGCTAGTGCCCAATTTATAGAGCCTTTATGACCTCTTGCCTCACATATTTATGAGAAGGATATTAAAGCAGGTAGCCTATCATGGGGAGATACTTTTTTACCCAAATATCTAAAATTAGCTATCTTGAGTTTTATATAAATGTTGAATAAAGAAACCTCCCATATATGAACTTTATAGTTTTCCAGACACCATCTAAAAACCCTTGCCAACTTTGCCTCCAATATATTCTAAGTGAAGATTTAGAAATCAAATATCTAACAGAAAAAAAAAAAAAAAAAAAACAGATTTCATGTCTCCCAACTCTATCATGGATACTCTGTTGCTTCTTGTATAAAAATCAGTTAAGTATGGCCTCTTTCTGTGGCTTTTATCCTGCGTTTTTGGCTGCAAAGACAGGAACTGTTTATAGGCCAGTTAGTATAATCTCAATATTGATTCCTACATCTTCAGGCTTCTTCAAAGCTTTTGTCAAAACACTCACACAAGAATCAGAGTGGACAGAAAGTGATTTTGGAGAGCAAATCTTTCTTTTGAGTACCAATTAAAACAAAACAAAACAAAACTGTGACCTAACCATTCTCCTTTTTCACTTTTACTAGGGCAGTTTATTTTAGCATTGAGATATTTTCCTGTCTTGGTAAATAATAAGGTAAACATCTTTTTATATGCTGATTCCATGGGTATGGGGAATGAGTTGGAGGGAGAAAGAAGGTTTGTCTCACCTGCTGTTGAGGACTATACACTCAGACTTGACTGGTCAAGTCATGACTTGCTTCCTGTGAGGGGGATTGCTGACATAGGAAACTGCAATAAAGCAGTTACAGAGTGTAAGTCTTAAATGTGGCATCCTTTGGCTGAGGTAAGGAAGCTCCTGTGAGGCCTACTGCTTTTTCTCTCCATTAACATCCATTGGGCCAAGAGAATTGTAAACCTGTTTATTATGTTTTTGCAAACATTCCTTTCAAAGAAGTGAAACTCAAGACTCTGGCTTCAGTAAGGCCTGAGGATCTGGGCTGTGAGACTGGCAGTTGAGTTTTAAGACTAGGAGCATGGGATGATCCGAAAGGCCATGTTGGAGGTTAAATTCACATTGAAAGCACAGTGAATAATGACATGGAATTATCTGTCTGTATGTCGTGGACACTGCAATATATCTGAAGATGAGGGAATGGTATATGGAGACATAGTAACAGAAAACTGGTTAGGAATGGGATATAGGAGACAGAGACTCGCCAGATGCTGTGAAGCATGGGAGCCTACATAGAGTGATGTTCACAGGGAATTGTGCATTTGCCTTTGGTTGGGGATGGAACTGAAAAGGATCTGTTTCCATAATCCTCTAAAATTCTAGGGCTTCATAACTGTTAGAGCGTAATATTCAGGAACGAGCAGTTAGATTCCCATGACCACTGGTTCCTTCAGGCAAAAACCATTGATAGTGGACCAGGTAGTGGATTTGATCCTGACAGTTGGATGAGTTTGGAACCTTCCTTATAACATAATCCAGTTCCATTGCAGAACATTAGAGCAGGTTTCTCAGATACACGGCAGAAAATAAGTTCTTAGTGATTTGAGCATAGTACAGAGGAATGAATAAAATATGAATGCATGGGTGGATTCACATGAATAGTAGCTATTAGAAACATAAATTCACCACACTGATGACTTCAGCCACTTTTAAGGGCCTTATGTGCTTACTTCTAGCACAAGTGAATGATACATATGTAGTGGAAGGGGGATTATTTAGTTTCTGTTACTCCTATATATTCTACCTGGATTTGATATGTTCAAGGATCTCTGCTCTCCCCAGCAATGGTCCTTGAAGTCACCTCTGTGTGGTCTATGATGTTTAGAACTTCAGCCATAGCACTGAGTAAGATGGGTAGGGCAAGGAGTTAGTGAGAATGGGATTCATACTTTCTCTAAAAAACACTGTGAGTGTAGACCTGCAACATTAATTGTGTCATTGTATTGTATGTAAAAAGGCCATACTGTCAATCAAACATAGATACTATGCCCATCTGTAAAGAACTCCTGCTTAATAAAACAATACTCTGCAAGCAGTATTATCTCTTTTTAAGATTTTTTTTGGGAAACAGAAACTTGATGATAATATTTTCTTAAGAATATCACATCTACCAATTGCAGGAATTTTTATGGCAGTACCTGGATGGGTTGGATATAGCAACTAAACTTTTTTTAGACTAACAGACCCTTCATCCCAGAAAAAGAATTTCAATGTAAAAATATAGGCATACATATCTTTATTAATATAATTATAAATACATTCAGTTATCAACTCTGAATGTTATATTCTGAATATATATGTACTTTATTCCTCAATAAGAAAATGTTGAGAAACTTTAGCCCTTATGACTAAAATTTTAATTCCTCTCTCCTTGGACTTTAATGACTTCCTGTGTGACTTGTGGTTTCACCTTACCTGATTTGCTAAGGAAGGGTCATTTGGAATAGAAGACACATACTTATTGTGTGTCTAGTAGGACTTAGCACCATGGAAGGTATTGGAAGCATAAGTGAAAGGAAAAAACAGCCACGGTCCCTGCCCTCTCGGAGTTCAAAATTTAATTTGGAAGGATAAGATATTGTTCCCATCATCTTTTAAACTCATGTGAGTTGCCACTGTGAATAACGTGGAAATGAGTCATGAGGGCCACCAAAGGGGTAATTTGGCCTAGGTAAGGAAGTTAGGGGGAGGCTTTCTTGAATTAATGATCCATTTCCCTCCAGTGTGAAAGAGGACCATTGGGGGAGATGAATATTCCAGGCCTTGGAGACACACTGCCTGAGGGGAAATGAAAAAAGTTTTAATGGTTAAAGTGGGGTGAGCAAGGAGGAGCATGGTGTGAAGTGAGAGTGGGCATAATGGGTTGGAACAAAATCATTCTGGATCTTTTGACCATGGTAAAGATCGTGGTCTTTATTCTGAGAATATTGGGTACCCCTCAAAAAAATTCAAAAGCAGGGAGATGGAATGATGAGAAACTTCTTTTGAAAAGATGGCTCTAGCTTCAAGGTCAGAACTGATGGGAAGTGAAGGCCAAACTTGTCTGTTTCTATAAGAAGAAATACCTTAGCTTGTGGATTTGCAACTGCTAAAAGTTCACATTTAGTACATTTTGTTTTTGAAAATGTCTCTCCTTTAGTACTCTCTGCAAAATCTGTAATCCGAACCACTCATTAGAGGAAAATATTCTGTGTTTTTGCGATGCCTCAACTTCTAACCTGAGCATTCTTACCTACATCTGTGTTGTCTGTTGTAGTAAGTGTTGTGCTCCTGATCAAGGTCAAAACAAAATACAACAGACTTATCTTCTTCTTCTTCAGCTTTTATAAAATAAGCCATAAATTAAGTGTTTTGAGGGAAGATGTCTTGGAACATTATTCCTGACATTGGGACAAATCTCCTACCCAGTTGTTGAAACCAGATCCTACCAATTCCCTCTCTATAGTCACGTGTTTTAAATTAATTTGTGAACCAGTTTCATGAAACGTGGAGCTGCTTTTTCTACAAAAGCAAGCTTTTCCAACTGAAATAACAGTTTGCATACCAGGTTGCCCTACAAATCTTAAGGAAAAAAAAAAAAAAAAAGAGAAAAGGAGGGAAAAAGTGTTCTCAAAAGCCAATATGAAGCCCTGCTACCGTAGTTGACAAGTGGTATTTTCTTAGCTACCCTGCACAATCAGATGAGGAGGTATTATTAGAATCCCTATACTGTAGCTGAGAAAATGGATTTATTATTTTATAAATGTACATATGTAGTTCATTTTATAGGCCAATACCTTCCAGCTTCCATTTAATACCTAGGGGTGCATCTTTCTTTAGCTGTAACGATGAGGTTAGATAGTAAACTCTTATCCCTTATAGAGAGGGGCTGATGAGTCTCCATGTTCCCAGTCACTACTGATGGCATAACCAGGGAAAGGGGCTCAGGCAGGATAGATGTAGATGAAGAAGTAAGGGAAGATTTTGCAGGAGATCAGATGCATCACTCTCATCCACTACCATCACTTCTGCTATCAACACCATCACTCTCTCTCAAAATACCACTAGAACTGCCCTCATCGTTGCAGTTGTGGCTAATTTCTATTGCTGGTGGTGTTAACATAGCTGTCATTATAGCTCTCACCCAAACACCATGACTGTTGCTACCACCTTACTTTCATCTCAGCTCTCCTCCCAGTGGAACCACCACTTTGTCTGCTGTTTACCATCACAGTCATCACCTTGATGATATTTCATGCAGCTAAGGCAGCTCCTCATTTCTGTCTATACATGTGCTTGGATTTATCCACAGGGATTTTGATCACAGTTTTAAAGTTCTCTGCAGCCCATTCCCAGCCTCTTAGAGAAGAAAACCAAGTCTATGAAAAGCTATAGATAGGTTTATAGCAGAAAGCACTTGACCACAGGAGGGATAAAGAGGTACATGCTGAAAGAGATAATATGAACTAAAGAACAAGCTACCTCAGAAGAGATTAAAGATCAAGTAAGTTAATACTATCAAAAGAGACAGGTTGTAGCTAGAGGGATTAAAGAAGAAATTAATGAGAGAGTTTGGAGGTCATTGAGCGGGGAGAAAAGATGTAGACGATCACTCTAGATTAAAATGCCTTTATCACCACTATAGGTAAATCATTAGCCACCAGATACTTGAGGGAAGAACTAGCAGAATTTGGCATTTTGTGTTTATCTGCCTGGTAGGAACCCGTGAAGTGATCTAAATAATGGTCATTCAGAACAAAATGTAAAAATAAAAATGAACAGGGATAGAAATAAAAAAAATGGTGGTAATAGGCAGTCTCAAAGGATACTCTCCTCTTTTTCTGTTGATTTATAACAATATTAGTCAAAACCTCTAAGTTTTGCCTATTGATTGTCCCTCCTCTGGCTATCGGGAAAAAAGAAAAAGTTATCAAGTAAGTCCCTTGGATTGATTATTTCTATGAGAAATGAAGCCTCAACAGCTCATCCTAGACTGAGAAACAAAGCAGAATCCAAAGGCATCCACATAAAAACAAGATGAGTCCTTGTTAGGCAGAGTGCACTCATGTCAGTTCTCTTAATACTGGAAAACACAAATTTCCCACCAAATCCACAGTCTTTGCTGCTTAAACCCAAGCCTCTAAGCTCAACAGGAAAACTACTGTCTAAATCTATGAAGTAAACACTTGTGACTATAGTTTTGAAGGAAATTTTTAAATAGGTTCCAGATCAGTTATAAAACCAAGGTGGTTCTGCCTACAACATACATGGTCAAATTAAGATCAGGATAGAGTTTCCTCTTCCAAAAATATGAATGATAAAAAGAAAATGCTTGGTGACCTTGAAAAATTACCTCAACAGGAAAGTAAGTAACCAAGGGGCACCTGGGTGGCTCAGTCCTTAAGCGTCTGCCTTCGGCTCAGGTCATGATCCCAGGGTCCTGGGATTGAGCCCCACATCAGGCTCCCTGCTCAGTGGGAAGCCTGCTTCTCCCTCTCCCACTCCTACTGCTTGTGTTCCCTCTCTCGCTGTGTCTCTTTTTGTCAAATAAATAAATAAAATCTTAAAAAAAAAAAGTAAGTAACCAAACAAAAGTAATCATAGAAATAATAAAATATAGTTTATATTTAGTTATAATTAGTAAGAGTCCCAACTATAAAAGCAAATGTATTAAATTCTCACTGAAAATAGCAAGGTTCATAAACATGGAACAAGCATCTGGCTATCTATTATATGCAAGTGATACAGAGAAAACAATTTAACCAGAAATTGGAAAATAAAAGGATAGACAAAATTATGTAAGGAATATTAAAAAGAAAAGAGGAGTAGAGATTTTAAATTGGAGAATTTAAAACTAAAAAGCATTAATAGAAAACAGAAGACATGATTAAAGTTGAATTTTTCTGAGAAGATGGTAACTTATGACCATTTAACACTCGTTAACATAGCAAGGAATTATGTAAATCCAAATGCAAAGTGATGGATGGGGAAAATGAGAGGTGTACTTCAGCCTGATTCTCCTTTGCTTGGAAGCAGCAGGAAGATAAAGTGTGAAGTCTTGCCATGAATGGTGACATGTCAAGGAAACAGACCTCTGTTCCCATTATCCAGCATTAAGTTCAAGGAAATATTTAGATCAGGCCAAATTGGCCTAAGGAAGCTGGGCGTGAAATAGGAGATACTTTGAACTTTTGTTTCCTTGGGAATTTTTTTAAGTGCTTTGTGTAGAGGTTACTGTTTCCAGCATCATAGAATGCATCCCATATGTCTCTCTGAGATTAATGAGATGAATGTGCCCAGGTAAGGAGTCTGCAGCACAAATCTGTCTCGCTGAGGCTCCATATGGAACAGCTCCATTAATACTGGACGGAGATAGTTATGTTCTCATCGTGTCACATGACACACACTCAGATGTTCGCTTGTTAGTGAGGTCTAGGAGCCTGGGATTTCGTAGATCCATGCTTTGATTTCTTTGCTTTTTGAAAATTCTTTGCCCTTGTCCGTTTAAATTTTACATTGCCTCGCTGTCTTTCTCTCATGCTGGGATGCCAATCCTGTGATCCTTATACTTTAATCTGGGTGTGTTTTTCTGAACTATTTTCAAGGTTAATCATTGGCTCTAGCTGTATCTGATCTGTTCTTAAACACATATGTATTGGGTTCTTAATTATATACTCATCTCCACTTGATTTTTAAAATACAGTTTTTAGTCATCTGTCTCAATTCTGCATCTTCTTTGTGCTCCTGAATGTATTAATTATAGCAAGTTTAAAGCCTGTGTGGTAACTCTGATGTACAGCTTACCTGTGAATCTGTTTTATCTTTTTTGTTTTGCTTTTGAGTAATTCTTGTCCTTTTTCATAACTGGTCATTTATTTTACTGAATGATGGACATTATGGGTGGAAACTTGTAAGAGTTAACTTGAGACTCAGGATAACGTTACTCATTGGAGATAATTTACTTTTGCTTTAGTCAGGGCATTAGGCTGGGGATAGATGACCTTTCATTCAGTCGGGGGTTGAATCCATGGCAGGAGAGCTTTAGTCCTTGTAACAGCTGAAAATTTCTGGTTCACTGTCATTCTTAGGGTTTGGCCTTTCAGGATCTCTCATAATTCAAATAAACAAACACCTGCTATGTACCCTCTTCCCTGATGGCCATCAGACCAATTTCATTTTTCACTCTTGGTCTCCTGGCTCTGTGAGAGTTTCAGAAGTTGTTCTCAGTTTTTCAGCTTCTCAGTCATCTGCAGCATTAATAAACCCTGCTAAATTTATTTGAGCACCACCAGTCTCTGGTGTTTCTAACCACTTTTACCTGTAGTACAGGAAACTTTTTTTACTTCTCTTTAGAATTTAGAATGCTCTCGGGGCACCTGGGTGGCTCAGTTGGTTAAGCGACAGCCTTCGGCTCAGGTCATGATCCTGGAGTCCCGGGATCGAGTCCCGCATCGGGCTCCCTGCTCAGCAGGGAGTCTGCTTCTCTCTCTGACCCTCCTCCTTCTCATGCTCTCTGTCTCTCATTCTCTCTCTCTCAAATAAATAAATAAAATATTAAAAAAAAATTTAGAATGCTCTCACTTTCTTGGAATTTTGAAATTCCATCAAAAAGATGTAGGTGTGTGTATTAAAAAAAAAAGTCCTGTTTGGTTCTTAACAGGCTCATTCCATGAGAAATTTTGTGATTTTTTTTTTTTTTAGCAATGACAAATTTTGTTATTTTTGATATTTCATTCTATTCTGTCTTGAATTTCTAATATGTAGATTTTAGATTTTTCTGAATCTATCCTTGTTGTTTTTGGAAAAGGCCGAATAGTAAAGTAGTAAAGGAAGTAACATCAAGTTTCAAATCTTCTTTCTAAGATTTAGGTAACTGGGTGAGCTTAGGCAAGTTTAGAAAACTATCTGTGCCTAAGTTTCATGTTCAAGTTCATTAATTACACATTTTACAAATGACTCAGAGAAAAAAATTAGGTAAAATGTAATTATTAGCTCTCAATTGTCCAACACTTGGTGTTACTGCTTTAAATTCCAGATCATTAATTCACCCTTCACCTATATCCATTTTATTGGATTTTTTTTTCCCCTTTAGCAATCAATCTTAGAATAGCTAACATCTCTCATGTAGTTACACAATTATTCCTTTTTGGAGCTTACCTTGCTGTGAATAGAGATTTGGATTTTGAAATTCTCTTTTATAATTTGCATTATGTTTCATTTTAATTCATCTTAGTCCCTTTTCTTTTATGTTGTTAGATCTTTACTCCAAATCTTTGATAATTCTTATTTATGTTTTTAAGAACTAGAGTGATGAGTTTGGGTGACTAGTATGTTCTTAGCAATTTGCCAGTTAGTTTCCACAATAGCGTCTCTTTTCAACGGAAGACCTTACTGTGGGCTTTGGGTCAATGTAAAGTATGTCAAGGTAGTTTTGCCTTCTGGATGCAGTGATAGAAAGCTCAAACTGGAGATCACCTACTGCCAAATGAGATTTGGAGAGGTGGGGGAATTATATGTGTGTTCAAAGTCTGCCATTTTGAACTAAAAATCTTTTGACATTTACAGTATAATAAAGGTAATGGCAGTACATTTAAAAAGAATATTCTTCCCACCTGTATCATGTTATTAGGTTTTTATTTTTGTACTTAGAGTTATCTATGAATTAAGATTCATCTACATCAATGACAGTGAACCAGAAATTTTCAGCTGTTACAAGGACTAAAGCTCTCCTGCCATGGGTTCAACCCCCGACTGAATTAAAGGTCATCTATCCCCTAGCCTTTGTGGGAACTTTCATAAGTTTATATTATACAACTCATTTTCTTTTCCACTTAAAAATAAAACATTTTGTTATAGTTCTCATTCAGATCTTGTGCAAGATCACTACATTTCTTGAGTGCATTTTTTTTTCTTTCACTGTTAAAATTAGTTTATTCTCCAACCAAATCTTCCTAACAGTTTCTGTCAATTTATGTATCCATAAAGGAGGATATGTCAGAATCCATTTAACAGATATCAGCTTCATTTTGAGAAGCTTTGAGAAAAGGAAGTATATGTATGGTCTGGAATGTCAATATAAAATCTACTTTCTGAAATTTGGATAGATTTTAATGAAATTTTACTGGAAGATATAAAAAGACAAGGGAAGATACAAATTCATTTTTCAGATTTCTTGAGATTTTACTAGGCACATAGAGCCTTCATACATTTCCTTAAAATACTTCTAAAAAAACAACACAACTGCTAAAGAGTGCTCACTGAAACATTCAGCATATAGAACTAAGATGATTACATCACAAACCTCAGTATATTTCTGTTTGAAATAACAGAACTATCATCTTTCTAAGAAAAGGGTTTGTGAAAAAATTCACAGTATAATCATTTCATGTTGTAGTAAAAAGATCATGGGCTCAATAGAATAACAATGACAGTGATAGCAAGCTTTTCTTATAAATTATGTGCTGGTATTGATTCTTGGATAATTGATAATGTTTTGTCATATTGATATATTTGTAATAAATGTATATGAAAGAATACTTACAGAAACTTCATAAAATTTGACCTAATTATAAAAGGCTACTTGCATAGATTATGTCAAATTTTATTCCCTGGTTTTCTTATCCTTTTACCATTTTCTTCTTTGTAAAATGAGTGAGCCAATTGGCGCCTGGGTGGCTTGGTCTGTTCAGCCTCTGACTCGTATTTTCAGCCCAGGTCATGATCTCAGGGTGGTGAGATTGAGCTCTATGTTGGGTATGGAACCTGCTTAAGATTCTCCCTCTCCCTCTGCACCTCCCCATCTCTCTCTCTCTTTCACTCTCTCCCTCTCTTAAAAAAAAAAAAATGAGTGAGTCAAATAAAAAGCAGTGTGTGTGGAAAATCTGCTTTTTTGTTGAGGTAAAGTCTACTTGAATTTTGACTGAAAGGGATATACATTGTTTTTTTCCAGTTGGAGTTGTTTGTTCACATATGTATGACAGGGCAGAAAAAACGTACTTAAAATAAACCATCATGAAGGAAGGAAAGAAGGAAGGAGGAAAAAAGAAAACCTGTCTTCAGAAAAATCTTCATTTCAATGAATGTTCTGACTTTGTTGATGAATATATTAATGTGGCACATCATTTAAAAATTTTTCATTTTATTGGAATCTCATAAATGTATACAGATAGTTAAGATAAAGTTTAATATTTTAATATTTTTTTCTAATTATTAAAAATCTGTTTCAATTCAAATGGGGAAAAAGTCAGCTTCTCAAACGTGAGGTAGAATTAAAGAATTGGAAATAAACCAGTAAACTTAAATCCTTTATACACGTACAAATAACAACTGTTTATTTGTCCTATCTCTGACAACTCAATATTTTTTTCATGCATTAACATGCTCATTAGTGACTGGTGTTAAATCCCATGTGCAGAAAGTGTTTATCCTCTATCCAGAGTAAATAATAAATAGAGGATACATGATTTTAAGTACCTGAGACAACAACACACCCAGAATTGTGGGGGTAAATTCTCATGAATGACTGCCTTTTTAGTAGTTGGCAAGTTCTAATAGTACTCCTTTTAATGTTTTAATCTACATGAACCATTAAATTATACTATCTTTATTTTTTAATATTGATATGTATATACATACATATGTATATAAACAAATACAAGTATATACATAAATTTCTAGTTTCATTTAACTAACTGACATGTGTGTGGATAATTTTAATAGCCTCTATATGCTTTTCTCTCTAAATCTGAGGTATTCTATAATTACTTTAAATTCAGATAAGAATGAAGCAGGGGTGCCTAGGTGGCTAGTTGGTTAGGCGTCTGCTTTCGGCTCAGGTCATGATCTCAGGGTCCTGGAATTGAGGACCTCCCTGCTCAGCAGGGAGTCTGCTTGTCCCTCTCCCTCTGACCCTCACTTGTGCTTGCTCTCTCTCTCTAGTACTCTCTCTCAAGTAAATAAAATCTTTTAAAAAAAGAATGAAGCAAATGTCATAAGATAATGAATTTTGAACACAGGGATTTAAATAGTACTCAAAGAATTTTTTTTAATTCAAAAGAAAAAGGACACATTGGTAAATACAGAGCAAACTTAAAAACGGTCTCATGTGATCTGTCACTCAGCAACTATTAAACACAGCTCTGAGTCAAACTTTGCACACAGTGCTGCAATGCAGAATGAGGAGTTCATAGATATCAATAAAGAAAAGGTGAAGAGCCCCAGGATGCCACGGATTTGGTTTGCTTCACTAACCACTCTGCCCAGCGCCTGACAAAGAATTGCTGTTCAACAAGGCAACCCAAGTAATTAATGATAGATAAATGTTCATTACTGCTTTTAATAAAAAATGCAAACTAAAGCAGTATGAC
Source organism: Mirounga leonina (assembly GCF_011800145.1). NCBI lineage: Eukaryota > Metazoa > Chordata > Mammalia > Carnivora > Phocidae > Mirounga > Mirounga leonina. The sequence goes on from NW_023270426.1 coordinate 67,270,702, forward strand.
TTTTCTTTACCTGGCAAGTGTTTGGAGATGAAAATACTCAGCATTGTGAAAATAATCTGCTCACATACTTCTGGAGAAATATAAGTTGGTACAACCTTAATGGAGACAATTTTGCTTTCCTAAAAAAATCTTTAAAACCCTTCATCCACTTTGAACTATGGCTCCTGTTCTGATAGTGTATCTTTAAGAATAATTTAAAAAAATTCTTTATTCCTCTTAATGAAAACAAGGAAACAGTCTAATTGTCCACTAATACAATATCAGTATAATGTAATATGAGTGGTAAGGGGCAATGGGCAAAAGAGGTGAAGGGGATAAGAGTACATTTAGCACAGACATACAAGAGGGAAAGAAATAACTTTAAGATGGCCATTTTTATGTGGTAGAATTATGGGTGACTCTTTCCTTGTTTTTGTTTTTCAGTATTGGATACACTTTTCCTTTTTTTTTTTTTTTAAAGATTTTATTTATTTATTTGACAGAGAAAGACACAGCGAGAGAGGGAACACAAACGGGGAGTGGGAGAGGGAGAAGCAGACTCCCTGCTGAGCAGGGAGCCCGATGCGGGACTCGATCCCGGGACTCCAGGATCATGACCTGAGCCGAAGGCAGTCGCTTAACCAACTGAGCCACCCAGGCGCCCTGGATACACTTTTCTACAATAGATTTGTACCAGCTTTAAAATGAGATAAAAGTATATATTTTTAGACCAAATGTCAAGCCTTGCCATGAGCCTTATCATGGACTTAAAGTTTGATTCTGTTTTTTGAGGATGAGTTACACAAATCAGGTCTCTGGAATGCAAAATAGGGCTTGGCATAAGAGAGAGATCTCAAAAAATAGTTGCAAGGGCGCCTGGGTGGCTCAGTTGGTTGAGCGACTGCCTTCGGCTCGGGTCATGATCCTGGAGTCCCGGGATCGAGTCCCGCATCGGGCTCCCTGCTCGGCAGGGAGTCTGCTTCTCCCTCTGACCCTCCCCCCTCTCATGTGCTCTCTCTCTCTCATTCTCTCTCAAATAAATAAATAAAATCTTTAACAAAAATTAAAAAAATAAAAAATAATAAAAAAATTAAAATAAATAAATAAAAATAGTTGCAAATAACTGGCTAAAAGAAGGAATGAATCAAATGCCTAGGTCATTCGAATCAGGTTAAAGTTCTTTCCTATTTATGTAAACTTTGAATTTTATAGATTTCTTAAAGTTCACATACATGTACATTATAGAGACGACTGAGTATTCTAGGAGTATTTTTAAAATTATATCTCTTGAATAGCATTTTCAATATGTTCTATAGAATATCAGCAAGGCAGGATGATAATTTAAAACCAGGCCCTGTTGTCAAACAGATTTTGGAAATGATAAGTATTATGTCTCCTTCTTATGATTTAAAATGCTCATTACTATATTAATATTTTAAGGAAAAAGTCTTAGGATGAAGAAAATATAGTTTTATTCTTTGACCATAAATCTCTTCTAAGGAAAAATTGTTAACACTCTGTTTTACTGGTGTAATATGGAAACTTTGGAATACTTTTTGGTCCATGCTGCCATAAGTAATTTTCCCTTCAAGATGTTTGCCATGACATAGTATCTCTTACAGTCTTGGAGCATAGATTGATTACACAGGAATGACTCTCCAGATACTAGTGTCTAGGAATTGAGGACTTCTACTCTGACCATAGTTTCATGTGTGAATTTTAGTTATATATATTATTTATCAACAGTATTTAATTATATAATTCATGTCTCTGGATAGTAAACCTCTGTTTAAACAGCATTTAAGCCAAGAAATAAAGGAAGTTAAGAATTTAGTCCTGTCTGGAAATATATGTCTTTCTAAATATTCCTTCAAAGTAAAATCACTGATTTTTCACATGTATATGGCAGTACTTACATTAGGTCATCTTTTTTTGACCACAGATTTTGGTTCTGCTTCAGTAGTATTGTTATAAAAAGTATGTATATTCATAAGTGAAAAAAAATAGCTCAGAAGAAGATGCTACAAACTAAAAAGTTTTGGTGAAAAAACTTCAAAGTATCTCTCTATGTACAGAAACCAGTATAGATCCTGGTTTGCTATTTTACATAAATGGGTTTTTATTCTATGTATTATTTTATAACCTGTGTACCCTAGCAACTTCCACTCATTTTTCCCTCTCCTTTGGCCCTCTCATCTATTCACAGTGGCTTTTAATGATACCTTGTCCATTATGTGTCCACAATGATATCTTGTCCAATATGATGTCCATATTATGGGAATTTCTTTACCTGGATATGTTCCCCTTTATTTTTCTCCAAGTTAAACACAAGTGACACATTCAGATACCAGCTAAATTGTCAGGTTTTTTCAGAGAAACCTTCCTATCCTTCCTTTTCCCACAAATCTCCACTACTTCATAGCAGCTGTAACAGATGTAATATTATTATTTTTTCCTCAGATAAGTTGGTTTTCTTCAGAAGAGTAAGCTTTCCATAAGGGCATAGCTCCAAACCATTCATTCATTCATTCATTCATTCATTCATTCATTTATCTCATTTGTGTAATATTTGTTAGTACTCACCCCTGTTCCCATGCTTCTGTGTTGACTCTCACAAGGACCTGGAAGCCTGAAAATTACATTTTAAAAACTGTTGCAGTTGGATTTTGCATAGCTTCTGCCAACAGGTGTCTCTGGCCGGAGGTAAGACACCTGGTGGGTGGGGAAAGCCATTCTGCCTCTGACTGCAGCATCAGAATCACCTACAGGTGACTGTGGGACCCAGGTAGTAACATCAGTAGTTTGAGTAATGGGAGCATAGAAGTTGCTGCTTAGTACATACCTCTAGAAGCACCCACAAATGCTTGGGGTGATGGGATTCAACCTGGGTAATGGGAGCTCCTGATTTCTGGGCAACACCATCATCTCCCTTGTGTTCTTTCAGCCATTCCATCAACTTTATAATAAACTGTTACTTTGTACCACGCACTGCTTTACATAGATTAGTTTTTTATTTCTTAACTGGATCCTGACCAATAAACCTAGTTCATATCAAGTATTTTCAGTGAATGAATGCTCCTGCTTTTCCACTCAATATGCCATATATATATATTTTATGTAAATAAATATAGATCTATATCAGGATTGATTTTAAAAGTCTATTTAAATTACTCCTTCTAGCTAAGCTATAAAATAGAAATAAGATTTATTAAAATCATCTCTATCTTAGTTGAGGCTACATTTAATTTTTAACATTCTATTATTCTGTCAGGCTTTAACTTCAAATGATGAGGAACTGTAATTAGATTAAATTACATGAATTTTTAGAGCATGTATGTGGTTGTATTTAAGCTAAATTTTCACTAATAATTTAGATGTAGGAAAATTAGTTAACTTACTCATATTGATGAAAAAGTATCTTTCAAAGAGTATTTTAATATATTCTATTAGATGAATAGATTATTAGAAAATAAACTGATCATAGATACTAGATGTATTTGGTATTCTATCTGATTTAAATGTTCTTGAATTATGATAATAAGGTAAAAAAAATTCCTCCAGAGTTCTAAATAGTCCTGAAGACATTACTAAAGCCTCAAGGTGGTAGGAGAAAAGTTTCAGGCTTGAAGAACAATCATATAATTGAACAGATTCTAGTTCACTCTAACTTTAAATAACTGGAAGCAGAATAATATAGCCTTTAAAGGGAGAAAAAAATATAGTAAAAATGTCACTTTCCCTTTAAATTTGAAAGTAGTTCTAATTAAAGGAAGCAATGAAACAGTCTCTTTGTATTAAAAAGTCATTCTTTGTATTATAAAAATGTCTCAGCATGTACAGAACAGAAAACAAAAATGCCAGGCATTTGAACTGAATAAAGAACTGATTAACTTTCATTTCTTTTTTATATTGAGATAAAATTGACAATGCAACATTATATTAATTTCAGGTGTAGTGTCAGGATTCGACACTTGTGTACACTGTGAAATGTCTAGTCACCATTCATTGTCACCATAAAAAGTTAAAAAAACTTTTTTTCTTGTGATGAGAACTGCCAAGATCCACTCTCCTGGCAACCTTCAAATATGTGCTACAGTTTCACTGAATATGGTCCCCATGCAGTGTACAACATCCCCATGACCTTCACATTTCACAACAGAAGTCTGTACTTCCAGACCACATCACCAATTTTGACCAGACCCCAACTTCCTTCCCACCCCAGCAACTACCACTCTGTTCTCCAGATCCATAAGTTTTGTTTTGTTTGTTCATATGTCTTTTTAGATTCCACATATAAGTGAAATCATATGGTATTTTTTTCTCCATCTCATTTAGCATAAATATTATCCCTATTATCCATGATCCATCCATATTATCCATTATCCATATTATCCATCCATGTTGTATATGGTAAGATTTCATTTTTTTCTTGTGGCTGAATAATCTCCCATTGTGTATATATGTATATACCATGACTTCTCTATCCATTCATCCATCGATGGACACTTACGTTGTTTCCATGTCTTGACTATTATAAATGTTGCAGTGAACATAGTGGTGCAGATAACTCTTTGGATTGGTGTTTTTGTTTTCTTTGGATAAATACCCAGAAGTGGGATTGATGGACCATATAGTACTCATATTCTTTTTTTTTTTTTTAAGATTTTATTTATTTATTTGAGAGAGAGAATGAGAGAGAGAGAGCACATGAGAGGGGGGAGGGTCAGAGGGAGAAGCAGACTCCCTGCTGAGCAGGGAGCCTGATGTGGGACTCGATCCCAGGACCTTGGGATCATGACCTGAGCCGAAGGCAGTCGCTTAACCAACTGAGCCACCCAGGCACCCTAGTACTCATATTCTTTAATTTGGTGGGGGTCTCCCTACTATTTTCCATAGTGGCAGCACCAGTTTACATTCTCGCCAACAGTGTACAAGGGTTCCCGATTCTCTACTTCTACCAACAACTCATTATTTCTTGTCTTTTTATAATAGCAATTCTAACAGGTGTGAGGTGATAGCTCATAGATTGGATTTGCATTTCCCTGATGATTAATGATGTTGAGCATCTTTTCACGTACTTGTTGGCCATCTGTATGTCTTCTTTGGGAAAATGTCTATTCAGATCTTCTGCCCATTTTTCAACTGGATTGTTTTTTTGCTTAGAACTCACCTCTGAGGGAAAGTTAGAGGGCTTTTTCCTTGAAAACAGTAGAGTAGGAATATTTATTTGAATTAAAATAAGTATTATGCTTCTTCTGTAAATGTGTCAAATTTTATCTCTTCTGAAGAATTAATTTTAATTAAACAACAAATGTGAAAGAGGCAAAGCTTAACAATCTGTAAATAAGTTTGTAAAAGAGGGCCATCTAACATGTAATTTGTTCTTTTTCTGTTAAAATGTGTGACTGGGTGATGGACGTAAGGCGGGCATGTGATGTAATGAGCACTGGGTATTATATAAGACTGATGAATCACAGGCCTATACCTCTGAAACCAATAATATATGTTAATTAAAAAATAAGTGACTTTCACTGATAATAATTTCTTTTTTTGTTTTTTAAGTTTTTAATTGAATTCCACTTAAATTACAGGGTTATATTAGTTTCAGGAATACCTCACCCAGTGCTCATCACAGCAAGTATGCTCCTTAGTCCCCATCACCTATTTACCCCATCCCCCCCACCACCCACTTCCTCTCTGGTAACCATCAGTTTGTTCTGTATTTAAAAATCTGTTTCTTGCTTTGCTTCCCTTTCTCTCTTTTTTTTGTTCCCCTTTGTTCCTTTGTTTTGTTTCTTAAATTCCATGTATGACTGAAATCCTATGTCATTTATCTTTCTCTGACTGACTTGGAAAGAGAAGAGTTTAAGTCTGCAGGAAGATATGTATATGTACATGTATATATTTATATATAAATATGTATTTGGTATTATATGTATATCATACATGGTATATGTTCTCCCAGTTGAAGGAACATCTTAGGACGTTTCTCTCTCTGTGTGTCTCTCCATCTCTGTTTTAATGGCGTGAACCTCACGTAATAGAGAAGGAACTATTTTAGAGTGTGCAATTACTGGCATTTAATGCATTGACGGTGCTGTGCTGTCATCACCTTTATTTAGTTTCAAAACATTTATGCTGTTTTTTTGAGGCCATTTGACCAAGCTGTGGAAAACCCCACTGCAGAGCCTTCTACTGGCACCATGATGGTACCTACACCCTATGTAGTCTCCTTGCACATTAACTCTGGGCTTGTCATTGTGACTTGCTTTGGCCAAAGGACCATCAAAAGCATAATTCAGTCAGGGCCTTGGTAAGTGCTCAGACATTGGGCTTGCCCTCTTGAAACACTGCCTCCATATTAAGAAGTCTATCCTGCTGGAAAAGTTTCACAGGAGAGAGCAGAAGCACCTTAGCCAAAAGTCTCAGTGGAGTTCATAAACATGAGAAGCCATGTGGGACCTACTAGCCCTGAACCAAACATCCATCACATAGAATTGTGGGCCAAGAAAATATTTTTGGCCAATAAATCTGGGGCAGTTAGTTATGTGGCAATAGGTATTTAAACAATCTTTTAAATTTTTTCTGCAGCAACGCTATCTACATCTAAGTGCTCCCTCTAATCACCAGACTTCTAGTTTCAGAAGTCTTTGCTTTCTTTGTTGAAATATTGCAGAGGGCAACACAGAATGAGAAGGAATGCTGGAACTATGTAACTCTCTAAACCTTAATTCAAGGAACCCCTTATGTCTAACTACTTGGGAAATACTATGGATCCAATTTCCCGTTAATATTCTGTAAGCCGGGAACAGAGCACTCTGCATTGTCTCTGGGCATGATTATCCTGATTAACTTCTGATTTTCTAAGCCCCTCCACCTGTATCATCATTTGGGGACAAGTGAAAGGGAATTCTTTCTGGTTGTCAGGTTATGTATATATATATCCCTCCTGTGTTTCTTGTTTTCCTATATGTCAGTGAGGAAAATGGTGCATGATTAGGCATGGATATTAAGGTACGTACTGGCCCTCCCATCTCCTCTAGCCTGGCTAATACTGATGGTGTTCTTCCTACATTCACAAATAGAACTGAACAACAATAAATTAACCTGTAGCTCCTTTCACAATTCAGTTTGTCATTTGTCATTTTCATAGCCAAAGTAATTGCAAAAGGAAGTCCATTTCCTTTGTTGTCATTAGCCTATTGCCTGTGCCTGTTTTAATTTTGTTCTAATAGGGAAGTTCATTTCTTATGGTAGATAAATATGGGACTCGTGTTTAAAATAATATACTTAAGGCATGATTGCATTAAAATAATGAGCTAGACACTGTGGGAGATATAAAAATGCATAACAGATTATCCCTCACTAATACAAAATTATAATCCATTTAATAGAATGCTTTATATATGCCATTATGACTGACATATGTGGGAGGAGTTAATATGTTAAGCCTCTTAGAATAAAGAAATCATATTTTCAGATCACCTGTATTTTAGACTATTACTTATTTTTTATACATATAAAAACGGTAGTATGCACAAAAGAGACAGAGGCCTGAGAGAGTCATCAGAATGAGCAAGAAAACAAAAACAGGGATATGATCCAAATCATGATGGAAATCTTGGGTTATATCTTACAATGTACTTAACTTCACAGGCAAATGCTTTTAAGTTTAACAGACTTTAAAAATTTGATTTTTAGTCCTGTGTAGCATTTTATTGTGTGGATACAACAAAGTGTTTAACAATTCATCTATTGTTAAATCATCCCCTGAATTTTATCACATACCTAATGTTGTAATATATTGAAATACTTGTAGTTATTTTAATGGAGAAAGTTTTTTCTTTTTTAAAGAAATAATCCCATGCCATTATACATGCTGTTTTTAATTTCTTATATACTTCCCCTTCTCCATGTACCACCCTCTTTACTGAGTTAACTCTCACCCACTGAACTCTTGCCTAATGTCTAGGTCTGTGTAACCAAGAGCATTGGTAATATTGGGAGTCACATATAATATGTCTAAATATTTAAAAGGTACAAATCAAGCTACCAGATGTTATATAAAACATGTTCTGTTTACTTACTCATGCAAATATATCTTCATAAATATGAACTTTTTCAAACTATTAATTTTATATTACTGAATGATGGCAAAATATCAAGATCAAAGATGACTTTGTCTAATTAATATTGCCATGTCTGGCATTCTTTGATGTTTTGAAGACAGTTGGATGAAACATATCACTTACAAATTACTAATTTATTAAATTTTATTTCTTTCATTTCAAAGTCACTAGTCGTGAATATTTTTCATGTAATTTGTATTCCAAACTGAGCGACTTCTCTTTAATCTTTATAGTTCATAGTAGTATTATATGAATTTAAATTTGAAGATAAATATCTTTGCCAAGGTAGTAGTAAATAGAATTATAAATAATTTTTAAAGCAATATCTAAACTGGGTAAAAACAGTTTTATGTATCATGTTCAAATATAATGGCTTTCCATATAATAAATTACCATCAGAAAAGAGCCCAACATATTTTAGCATCATATAAATTATTATTTTTTGTATTCCCAACATCCATAATCTCTTATAGCAATATTTAGATCCATACAGTGTTTCTTCTTTCAAATATTTTAATTCTAGGATGTTTATAAAACCAACAAGTTAAAAAAGCATGTTTCTCAATTTGTTCATCCCTCTAGTCAGAGTTATGTCTTGGTTCATAGTGACTAGAAAATCGACTGTATATTAAGTTGTTCATATATTTGTATGCAAACATTTCCTTCAGGGAAACATTATTTCTGTATTATATTTTACTGGACTGCTACCTTTCTACAAATTTCACTTGCAGTTTCCTTTAGTAGAAAAAATAAAAAAAATTAAAATTATTTTAGAAACAGCCAAACTTAATTATAGCTTTTAAAGGCCTTACTAACATTATTAGTAGCAAACAAAGGTTCTTATCAAATGGCTCTAGATGTACTCAAAACTGAATCTTAATTGTGGCTAGACCCCCTTTTCCCCTGTATCTGAGAATATTTTGTTGTTTCCCTGAACTTTTCTGATACCTTATATCTTGGCTGAATGAAATCCAGTTACTTTAACAGAATGTTATATTCCCATTATGTGTTTGAGAGAGCTTGTTTGGTCAAATATTTGATATGTGTTTCATCAGTGTATGCTATCTTGGATATATCCATAAAGCGTGATATAAAATACATAATTATTCCAAATAACATCATCAGTCTTGGTGCATTAGAGACCATTTCTCCCAATGACATACCACCACTGGCAAAGAAATTCTTAAGGATTTTTCAGCCAAAATTCTGATTCTTAGACTTTTGTTTACCATCTATGTTAGCAACATTGTCATAGAGTTGTCCTCATTATATCAAACCAGGGTCTACAGTTGAGATTGTTAGTTTTTCTCTTAAAACTCTTCTTTCTACAACATGTCTAAAACTGGTAAAATTTTCAGTTTTGTGATTTTTTCCCTAATTTTCCAACAAATAAATAATTGTTCAGCATGACTTTTTTATTCCTTTTTTTTTTAAATTCTTAAACATATTATGGATATTTCCTTCTCTCTCTTTTTTTTTTATTCTACTAATCTCATTTTGAAGCTACCTTCTTAGTTGTCAGTTGTTTCATTATTTTAAAAATTTATCTCCATGTGCAGTCACTCTGCCATCAGATTTCCAAATCATTTATCCTACATGTAGAGAAAATAGGAATTGTCTTCTGCAATATGCAGACAGTGTCATACAAAACATTATAATCATCTAAATATTGGACATACAGTGATGATCCTTTAAGAGTATTATAAAATATTTAATGTCATTGATCACTTGGTTTTGTTGAAAACTATTGATTAACTTCCTATTAAGCTTTTTAATAAATTCTAAAAATTAATTTGTGCTTTTTTGGGTGTAAATGATTTTTTTGAGGTGGATATTTAGATCTTCATTTAGTACATAACAGGAAATTGCATGGACATCACATCTGGTTAAGTTGCAGAATTGTGATCTGTTCATGATTTTTGTGTAGGTCATGCTTGACAGAAAACTGCTCATTCGTTTTCAGATTTTAAAATTTAAGCAGATTTTTCTTTGGAAATTTTCAAATTTTTAAAAAATAGTTTTTTTTTCCTTTTTTTCCTGACCTCCCCTTTCTTACTGTTTATTTTTATTTTGATATCTACTCTTTTCAAAAAGACTAAAAAGTAAAATATAATTAGAGTTTACAAGCTCAAGTATATTTTCACAAAAATGGAAGTTGATGTGAATTTAAACCATAAATTATTTATTTTTTTATATTTTGAAAAAGATATTTTTCCTATGAAATGCTTAAGACCATCTATTGAAATTAAATGAGAAGATAAAATTTTAATTAATGTGTGAATTAATCATATATGAATCTTTAGATAAACAAATCACAATTTAAAAATAGGGAAAACTTTGTGTTTAATTTTTGACCATTTAAAAAAATCTTATTAAAAATTTTAATATAGTAAAACCATTTTTGCAATTCTGGCTATTTGCATCTAGTTGTGAGTGTAATTGGTATTATGTTTCATGCATATAAAATATAGAACCACAGATTTACAAATTAAAGAGTAATATGAATTGTTTTTCTTTCAAAATATTCCTGAGTTGCCAAGTGTAACTCTTATAAATACTGTATGTTTTCCTGAATACCCCTGGTACTTCTGAAACCTGAGAAGAAGCAGAAAAACAGATGCTTGGCAGGACCAGGTAATGCTACTTTCTTATGCAAGAATTCACTGCGTTCAAGTAATCTGATAGGAAATTTCAAGTAAGATATTTTCAAGTAAATTAATTTGTCTATTCTCATATTTAAGCACTTCTGTAAATCACTTCCTCCTCACTGGTGCCTGTCTCTGACACTGACCAGGGTACAACCCACAAATACTGGCAATTTTGGAGGTAGCTACCCTTTGCTTCAAAGACCTAGAACAAGAAATATGTTCCTGAGGCTTGAATGATGTTGGTCAGGAGACAGGATGTTTAGAGTTGCAGATCTCTTTGTGCCAGACCCTGAGTGACATAAGAGTTCATGTGTTCTTTAGTAGAACACGTGCAGAATTTCTAAGAACAGAGTTCAGGCATGGATCCTTCATGCCTAAGGCTAAGGACAGGGCTATTCTACCTGTCATCAGGTTTCATTTAAACATCATTTTCCCAGAGGCTTTTGTAATCCTCCCAATAACTCAGATCTTTTACCTTCATAGACTACTAATCTTTCCTGTTTATAATGACAGTCACGCTAATAATTATTAGTTTAAGGTTTATATTGTCTGTCATTACACACAATGTATATCTGGTTCCCTACCGTACCTTTTTTTTTTTTTTTAAAGATTTTATTTATTTATTTGAAAGAGAGAGAATGAGAGAGAGCACATGAGAGGGGGGAGGGTCAGAGGGAGAAGCAGACTCCCCGCCGAGCAGGGAGCCCGACGCGGGACTCGATCCAGGGACTCCAGGATCATGACCTGAACCGAAGGCAGTCGCTTAACCAACTGAGCCACCCAGGCACCCCCTGCTGTACCTTTAATACTACAGTGCCAAGAACATGGTAGTTCCTCAGTAAGTATCTGTTGAGTTGTAGAAAAGAGAATGATGTGTATTTCTTCTACACAACTATTACTATTTCTATTACTGCTTTATTTTTTAAGTGAGTTCTAACTGGAATCACTGAATCAGAAAGCACAAGCGTTTGAAAGTTCTTGCTCTGTTGCTTGATGCCACTCAGGAAAGTTTGAGCTTGTTAACTATACCCAAATAAAGAAAAAAATTAAAAAGAAAGTTTGAGCCAATTTACATGTAATAAACATGGATAATTGGGTTTACTTCACTGTGCTTCTTACTCCTCTATTGTATTTTTACTTTATATTTAGTGTTTTTATTTTTTTTTTAAGATTTTATTTATTTATTTGACAAAGAGAGAGAGAGCACAAGCAGGTGGAGGCATAGGGAGAAGCAGGCTCCCCACTGAGCAGGGAGCCCGATGTGGGGCTCCATCCCAGGACCCTGGGATCATGACCTGAGCTGAAGGCAGATGCTTAATTGACTGAGCCATCCAGGTGCCCCAATAAAGTATTTTTAAACTGTAGTTTTTATTTATACCATTTGACTTGCCAAGTAGAACGTTTTCATATGACCACAGAATGCATTTTACTTATTATTTACATTGTCTATATTCTTTTGATTTAACTCCACTGCTTTACTTTGAAATAGATAGGCTTATAAAGCTTTCTTTATGTACTACTGATAGTAAGTAACCGTTTCCTGTCAAAGACTGAAAATACCCTTTCTAGAGTATTGTTTCCTTTTCATATTGTGCTTTTGAATTTTTAATGAGAAATTTTAAAATAGAAAATACTTCATTATTTTCCTCCATGGTTTTAAATAGAGTTTACCACATAGACTTATTCAACTGAGTAACAGAAAAACAATGTGCTATATTTGTTCCAGTACTTTTTTGGTCTCTTGACTACATTTAACTTTTAATCCCATCTTGAATTTATTTTTTAGTATGGTGTGAGAAAATGATCTAGTATTTTCTTCTTCTCCAAAGGTGTTACAATTTTCTCAGTACTAATTATTGACTATTCTTTTCTTAAAAAAAGATGTTATTTATTAGAGGAGAGAGCGAGCGAGCGAACATGAACAGGGGGAGGGCAAAAGTAGAGGAAGAGGGAGAAGTGGACTCCCCACTGAGTGCAGAGCCCAGTGCAGGGCTTAATCCCAGGGCCCTGGGATCAGGACCTGAGTGGAAGTCAGTCACTTAACCGCTTAACTGACTGAGCCACCCAGGTACCATGTTGACTAATATTCTTTTTTTTTTATAAAGATTTTATTTATTTATTTGACAGAGAGAGACACAGAGATAGAAGAAACACAAGCAGGGGGAGTGGGAGAGGGAGAAGCAGGCTTCCCGTGGAGCAGGGAGCCTGATGTGGGGCTCGATCCCAGGACCCTGGGATCATGACCTGAGCCGAAGGCAGACGTTTAACGACTGAGCCACCCAGGTGCCCCTTGACTAATTATTCTTAAGAATGCTGTAGATTGGAAGGAAGTTATACTTACAAGCATACCTTATAAGAAAAGTGAGAAGCAAACCCAATGTTTCAAATTACATATTCTCTAGGATTGTTATAACCTTTTTATAGAGAATTCATCTTCATCCTATCCTAGAACACACTTTTTTTTAAATTGAAGCATAGGTTACAAATGAACAGGTCTTAATTGTACAGTGAATGTTCCTGAATGCATACAGGAGCAACCCAACACCCAAATCAGTGTAGAATATTTCTAGCACTCTAGAGGAACCATCTGCCTCCCCGGTCAATACTGCTTTCTTAAAGGAAATAACTTGCCTCACCGCAGTACCAGAGTTGAGCTTTCCCTGTTTTTGAACTTTCCGGGAGCATGCTGTATACTATTTTGTGTCAGGGTTCTTCAGCTCAGTTTTATGTCTTTGATACACATAGCTGTTGCTTTCTCCATCGTTACATAGTACTCCACTGTATGGATATATCACAATCTATTTAATTCATTGTATTCTTATGGAGTTTTAGGCTGCTTTGAAAGTTTTAGGCAAGTATAAATAAAGCTGATTGAACATTCATATGTGTGTCCTTTGGTCCCAATATTTGCACTTATTTCATTTGAATACATGCCCACATTCAGCATAGATTTGCTGGTGACAGAGTACAAAGATGTTCAGCTTTAGTAAAAACTGCCAAATGGTTCCCCGTTGTGTTTGTGCCAATTTATACCCACACAGGCAGTGTATGAGAATAACTGCCTTTTCTTCTCTTTTGGTCTACCTCTTTTAAAGTTTTGAAAAAAAAAAAAATTTTTTTTAAGTTTTTAGTTGGAGTCCCCCACTGAATTTATTTTCTTTTTAATAGAGTTTCAGGGGAACAAAGGTTAGGCTTTTAGAAAAAAGCTTAGCAAAATTGCTAATAGCATCAGCTTTGATATCATAATAACCCAGTTTCTAATTGAGCTCCTTCACCTACTTCATGTATAACCTTGAGTAAGATACTTAAATTATGTAAGTATTGGTTTCCTCATCTGCAGTTAGTGAATACTCCACAACATATTCATTGAATAATATTTTTTAGGCCCCGATGAAAAGAAGTCAGGTACCCTACTAGCTAGACTGATGGAGTACTCAAAAGATGATACTAATAATAATAAGAGTAAAATAAAATTCTTATTTTTGTCTTTCATTTTTAGTTCTACAATTGGAATATTCACATATAGTATGATCTCCAAAACCATTGGAATTTAACATGAGTTTTGGTTGGTTCTAAATTATTGAAACTGTTCCCATGAGCATTGAAATGCTGCTTAGTATCTCTTGACTTATGAAGAGTTGATTACATTGAAAGTAGCAACCCAAGAGGGTTGAAAACACTACTGGTAAACATTATAGATTCTGAGTATTTTATCTAAAAATAACTGTGACCAACCAAAAGTTTAAATTGTGTCTATTATATATTAAATTCTGTAATAGAAAGTGTCAAGGGCACTTCTGCACATCTAGGGGCTGTGAGTGGAGATAGATGTCAGAGGCAGAAGCAGAATACAAAACCAGGAGAGATGAAGAAAAAGCAAAATATTGAATGGGAATCAGGTAAGGACACTATGCAAATCCAAAAAGGACACAGGGACCAGGGCTCACTCCAAATCAAGGTACAGTAAGTAGTCAGGAAGCAGTGTGTATGTAGAAGTCAGTGGTCATTAAAAATCAATTCAAAAACCAAACAAGAAGTTCAGAGTCAAGGAATATACCAAATGTGCTTATGGGTGACAGAAAGGATGAGACTGAAGCTTATTTGCCCACCCACAGAAATAAGAGCCCGAGAGTTGCTCAAGATCTGAGATAAACTATTCTCTTACTTATTACTATTACTGTGTTTTATATGACAGGATTTGTACCTGGAAAACAGTAGACATACTTCACAAGAAAAACTGTAATGAATCTTATTTTCTTTTTTCTCCTTCCACTCATTTTTAAAGCAAGCCTCTCTTGAAAATAGCCTAATAGTATTAGTAGATTATGATAGATATAATTCATGAATCTTAAACTATTCAAGGTCAAGTCCCCTTTATTTTAGCAAACATTTCTCCTTGAAGTAAGAGGAGTCCTAGCTGCAAAAGTTTCCTTAGGTACTCAGCGCTGAATACAAAGGCATTTTTATAAATCAGTGATATTGGAATAGTTTTCCCTTCATTTTCACCAGTACCTAATCTATCTCTTTGTAGGTCTATTTGACTTTGGGAAAAAATGAGTCCATCTTCACAAATTACTAGAAAGCAAATTTAGAACTTCTGGAACTCACTTCTCCTGTTGTCACCCTCTACCCTGCCTTGTATTGTTTCCTTCCAATTAATGGATAGATTTAATGAGTGAATAATGAAATGGGGTCCCTCTAAAAAACAGTTAAGTTATAACAATATGCTTATTTACTTTGTTGCTAGACAGCCAACAAAGCAGTCTCTTTCTGGTAAGCACTTCACAAATTTACTGTGACTGTTGGGCACAAAATGTAACAAAATTGATTCCTTTGTTTTTAAGACCAAGGTATCCATTTGAAGGTGTACATAAAGATTAAATGATAGCAGGAGTATGGCTCTTTACTTTTGCATCTTGGTCTATTGCTCTGCTAGCTTTTTTTTTTTTTTTTAATTTCATTACTTTGCAACATTGATTCTTTTGAAGTTGATGCCTTATAAACAAGAGTCCTATGTGAGTTTTATTTCTAACATTATTGCAGTTTTAATAGCAATATGCAGCCACTTCTTTAATATGTGGAAAAACAATACCATATGGCAAGGTGAAATTATGGGCAGGGTGTATTGGGAAGGGCTGGAAACCAGAAATCAATCAATTTCCATAACTAGTTAGAGAACCCTGGGTAAATCATTTAACCTCCCTGGGTCTCAGTTTTCTTATTTATAAGAGGAAGAAATTTGTATTAGATGACCTCTGGATCCTTCCAGGTGGAAATTAGTTCTTTTATTTATCATTATTCATTCCAGGTCTCTTTGATCAATACTTTGCTTGAGAATCAAAACAAAAAAAAAATGGCATTTGGTTGTAGGTGTTTTTTGTTTTCCCTACTTAATCTTTTATAGTGGCATAAATAAACAATTTAATTCCCAACAGGTAAATAGCAGGGGGAACAGAGGAGTATGAAATTGAATAATTTTTAAATTGGAAAAAATGTATTTATTATAGAGAGAAAATTGTTGTTTCTGGCTTCAGCTGGTTATTTCATTCTAAAACAATGTAAACTTTCTTTATAATACCTATATTAGAAAAAAATACTTTTATAGTTGGAAGATCATATCTAGGATGTTGAAAAAATATTCACACAGAGAAGTAAATTTATTTTGTCTCATGCTATGCAGTGCATTGTCTCCCTCTTCCAAACTGGATCTTATGCTTGATGCTTGATATTTGAATAGTATTCATTCAGACTGCATTTAGAGATATATGCTCATTTTTATTTTTAACAATTTGGCATTGTTTTAGGAGATTAATAGATCATTTTTACATTTGTTTGAAAAATCACTTATTGTACTGAGAAAGGATAAGAATATAGCAGAAAGATTTATTTATATTTATTTACTATATACATATTTAATGTAGGCCACTTTCAAAGTACTTCAAAACATTTTACATAAAATTTGAAAAGCTACGTACCATACCATCTGTAAGGTAGATGGATAATATGACAAAAGAAGGATAAAGAAATCACACCCATGTATATTTTATCCAAATGTAATCAAGGTAGTAATTTGGAAGAGTAACTATATTGGATGAACTTCAGATGGAAGGATATGTTCATAGAGCTCTGACTCTCTGGTTTCTGCTTATTCTCAGGGTGATCACACATTCCCCAGGAGCATGAACTATTTTAAGGGTCTTGAATACACATGACCCTTCCTACTTCAGGGTCTTCCCCATACGTTCACCATCTTCTTGAAATCATCTTCTGTTCACTTTTTGCCTAATGAATTCCTTCTTATGCTTTAAAAGTTGACTCAGTCATCATTTCCAGGGGTTCTGTAGACCAAGAATTTCCTCTATGTAATCACAATATTATCCTGGATATAATTTTGAAGTGAATAGTTATTGTTTCATTCTATTGTGAAGTGAATAGTTAAGCAATTCTTTAATATCTATTTTCTTGGCTAGGCTGTAGTCTTTAAAAGGGCAGGGACTCTGTTTTGTTTCTCTCTTAATTTCCAGCACCTAATAAACCAACCGTATTTTATACCTTATGGATATATAAAGAATACTGCATTTTACCTAATAGGATACCTGATTCAATACATACTTAATGAATGCAACGCAATTTTATGTCCCTACCATATTGGAAAAGTAACCAGGAGCCATTACATTTGAACCTTATAGATATTAGTAGGTGACTCTCATTTTGGAAGAAAAATACTGTATCTTATAGTTTCAGTGTATCTGTCTTATTTAAATTCAAGTCTCTTACAGGGCCCTAATAGTTCATTGCTAGTTTACAGGGGTCTTTAGGCATTCTATGTTAAAAAAAATCTTAAATTAGAAATTCTGTACTTCTTTCAATTAAATTTTTATTTTGTGAATATCAGGCTAATGGTCATAAAAAATTTATTCCGATTGTGTACTATAATTTTTCTTGAGTTAAAGTGTTTGTATTCCATTTTAATTATTAAAGTTATTGGCACTTGAGCCAAATGATAGCCCCCCATTTTTCATTTTTTATGTCTGAGTAGTATTCCATTCTATATAGAAGCACCATATCTTCTTTATCCATTCATCCTTTGATGGACACTTTGGTTGTTTCTATATCTTACCTATTGTAAATAATGCTGCAGTGAAAATAGGGAAACAAATAGCTTTCTCAAATTAGTGTATATTTGAATGTACACTATTTCAAATAGTGATTATACACTATAATAGTCACTATACACTGTAATATTCACTATTATGAATATATATTACACATATATTTCTGTTTTAGTTTGTCTTTTTTGATATTAGCCATTCTGCTGGTGTGAAGTAATATCTCATTGGGGTTTTGATTTGTATTTCCATAATGATTAATAGTGATGTTGAACATCTTTTCAAGTGCCTGTTAGCCATCTGTAAGTCTTCTTTGGAAAATGTTCAGATCTTTTGCCTATTTATAATCAGATTGCTTTTTTTTTCTGTTACTGAGTTGTATGGGTTTTTAAAATATATTTCATAGATTAACCATTTATAAAGAAATGATTTGCAAATACTGCCTCTCCTTCAGTAGGTTGCCATTCATCTTGTTGATGGTTTCCTTTGTTATGCAAAAGTGTTTAGTTTGATGTAGTCCCATTTGTTCTTTTACTTTTTGCTTTTGTGGCCTTGCCTTTGAGATCAAATCCAAAAAGCCATTGCTATGACTGATAGGAAGTTTCTGCCTTTGTTTTCTTCTAGTAGTTTTAGGGCTTCAGGTTTTACATTCAGGTCTTTAATCAGTTTTGAATTAATTTTTATATATGGTATAGGGATTCAGTTCCTTCCTTTGCATGTACCAGTACAATTTTCCCAGCACAACTTATTGAAGAGACTGTCCTTTTCTCATTGTATATTCCTGCCTCCTTTGTCATGAATTAATTTACCATATTTGCATGGGTGTATTTCTCAGCTCTCTATTCTGTTCCATTGATTATGTGTCTCTTTCTATGTCAATACCATACTGGTTTGATTATTACAGCTTTGTAGTATAGTTTGAAACCCAGAAGCATGATACTTCTGACTTGGTTTTTCTTTCACAAGATTTCTTTGGCTATTTGGGGATTTTGTGGTTCTTGAAAATTTGAGATTTATTGGCTCTGGTTCTGTGAAAAATGCTGTTGGAATATTGGTAGGGACTGCACTGAATCTGTAGCTAGCTTTGGGTAGTATGAACATTTTAACAATATTAATTCTTCCAGGCCATGAGCACAGACTATCTTCCCATTTATTTGTGTCTTCTTCATTTTTTTTTTTCCATCAGCTTTCAAGCTTTTTGCCATTGAGTATGATATCAGCAGTGGGTCTGTCATATATAGCCTTTATTATTATGAGGTATATTCTCTCTTTACTTTGTTGAGAATTTTTATCAGGTATGAATGTTAAATTTTGTCAAATGCCTTTTTGGCATTTGTGAGATGATCAGACGGTATTTCTCTGACTTTATTAATGTGGTATATCATGATGATTGATTTGTAGATGTTGAACCATCCTTGCTTCCCTGGAATAACTATAACTGCTACATGATCATGGTGTGTATCCTTTTACTGTATTTTTAATTCAGTTTGCTGGTATTTTGTGGAGAATTTTTACATCTATGTTCATCGGAGATATAGGTCTGTAATTTTCTTTTCTTGTAGTGTCCTTGTCTGGTTTTAGTATCAGAGTAGTATTGGCTTCATAAACTGAGTTTGGTGTAGTGTTTCCTTCTCTTAAATTTTTTGGAAGAGTTTGAGGAGGATAGGTATTACATCTCCTTGGAATGTTTGGTAGAATTTACCAGTGAAACTCTGCTCCTAGGCTTTTGATTGTTGGAAAGTGTTGACTACTGATTCAGTCTCCTTACTAGTAAACAGTTTGTTCAGGTTTTCTATTTCTTCCTGCTTCAGTCTTGGATGATTGTAATTTTCTTTCTTTTTTTTTTTTTTAAAGATTTTATTTATTTATTTGAGAGAGAGAGAGAGAATGAGAGACAGAGAGCACGAGAGGGAAGAGGGAAGAGGGCAGAGGGGGAAGCAGCTCCCCCGCTGAGCAGGGAGCCCGATGTGGGACTCGATCCTGGGACTCCAGGATCATGACCCTAGCCGAAGGCAGTCGCTTAACCAACTGAGCCACCCAGGTGCCCGGATGATTGTAGTTTTCTAGGAATTTATCCATTTCTTGTAGGTTGTTCAACATGCTGAAATATAATTGTTCATAGTAGTATCTTAAGATCCTTTGTGTTTCTGTGATATGGGTTATAACCCTTTAATTTCTGCTTTGATTTATTTGAGCCCTCTCTGTCTCTTCTTGGTGATTCTACCTACAGTTTTGTCAAATTTATCTTTTCAAAGAATCAGCTCTGTTTCATTGATCTTTTCTATTTTCTCTTTAGTTTCATTTATTTACATTCTGGTCTTTGTTATTTCCTTCCTTCTACTAACTTTGGGCTTTGTGTATTCTTTTTCTAGTTTAGATGTAAAATTAGATTGAGTTTTTTAAAATTAGATTGTTTGAGTTTTGTTTTTTTGTTTTTTTTCCCTTGAGGTGGGCCTGCATTCCTGTGAACTTTGCTTTTAGCACTATTCTTACTGCATCCCGATTTTGGTATGTCTTTCTTTCTGTTTTCATTTGTCTCTAGGTATTTTTTTTTTTTTTTTTAATTTCTCCTGTAATTTTCTTTGAAGACCCAGTGGTTGTTGAGTAACATGTTGTTGAATCTCAAAATACTTATTATTATTTTTTTTTTTAGTTGTCTTCTTGAAATTGATTGCTAGTTTCATACTCTTGTGGTAAAAAAAAAATTGCTTGATATGATTTCAACCTTCTTAAATTTATTGAGACTTATTTTGTGGCTTAATATGTGAACTATCCTGGGGAATGTTCCATGTGCTCTTGAGAAGAATATGCATTCTGCTGCTTTTGGATGTAATGTTCTGAATATATCTGTTAAGCCTGTCTGATCTAATGTGTTATTTAAAGCCATTGCATCTTTATTGATTTTCTGTTTGGATGATCTATCCACTGATATAAGTAGTGTTTTAAAGTCCCTACTATTATTGTAGTGCTGTCAATATTCCCCTTTAGGTCTGTTAATATTTGCTTTATATATTTTGGTACTTGTATGTTGGGAGGATGCATATTTATAAATCTTCTTGCTGGATTGATCCCTTTATGTAATGCCCTTTTTTGTCTTTTCTTACAATCTTTGTTTTAAAGTCTTTTTGTGTAATATGAGCATAGCTACATCAGCTTTCTTTTTTTCCTATTTTCGTAGAATATCTTTTTCCATTCCTTCACTTTCAGTCTGTGTGTATCCTTAAATCTAAAGTCACTCTCTTATAGGCAGTACATGGAGGAATCTTGTTTTATTATTCATTAATCTACTTTGTGTGTTTTGATTGGAGAGTTTAATATATTTACATTTAAAGTAACAATTCATAGGTATGTACTTACTGCTATTTTGTTAATTGTTTTCTGGCTGTTTTTGTAGCTCCTCTCTGTTTTTTCATTCTTCTCTTTTTCTCTTCCTTTGTGACATGATATCTTTCTTTAGTGTTATTTTTAGATTCATTTCTCGCTTTCTTTTGTGTATTTGCAATAAGTTTTGGCTTTGTGGTTACTGTGAGGTTCACATAGAACATTTTACATATATAACAGTCTATCTTAAGTTGATAACAACTTAAATTTAAACACATTTTTAAACTCCAAAGTTTTACTCCTTTTATGTTTTTGATGTCAGATTTTGCCTCATTTTATTTAATTTTAGCTAATTTAACTACTTTTGTCTTTTAACCTTCATGCTAGCTTTGTAGTAATTTATTCATTACCTGTATTAAAATACTTACCTTCGAGTGAGATTTTTACTTTTGCATGTTTTTTTTTGTTAATTAGTGCCATTCCTTTTTAGCTCAAAGAATTCCCTTAAACTTTTCTTGTAAAGTGGGTTTAGTGGTGATGAAGTCCTTTAGCTTGACTTATCTGGAAAAGTTTCTCTCTCTTTCAATTCTGAATGATAACCTTCCTGGGTAGAGTACTCTTTGTTAGAAGTTTGTTCCTTTCAGTGCTATGAATATATTATGCCATGCTCTTCTGGCCTGCAAATTTCTGTTGAAATACCCTCTTTAAATTTTGACAATTATAGTGTGGCTTGGTGTGGATCTGTTTTAGTACAGTTTTTTTGTTGTTGTTGTTGGTTTTTTTTGTTTTTTTTTGGAACTCTCTGGACTTCCTGGACCTGGATTTCTCTTTATTCCCCCAAATTAGGAAACTTTTTTAGCCATTACTTCTTCAAATAAATTTTTTGCACCTTTCTCTCTCCTCTTTTTGGGATGCCTATAAAGTGAGTGTTAGTCTGTTTGATGTTGTCCTTTAGGTCTCTTTAACTTTTATTCATTTTTTAAAGTTTATTTTTCTTTTTGCTATTCTGGGTGAAGTCCAGTGCTTTGTCTTCCAACTTGCTTATCTCTTCTTTTTCATCTGATCTAATATTGAACACTTATAGTGTATTTTTCCGTTCAGTCACTGTATTCTATAATTTGATACTCTCTTATATTCTCCATCTATTTGTTGAAGTTCTCACTGTGTTCATCCCTTCTTCTCATGACTTTGGTGAGCATCTTTAGGACCATGATTTTGAATTCTTGATCAGGTAGATTACTTATTTCCATATCATTAAGGTCTTTTTTTCAGAGATTTTGTCTTGTTCTCTTACCCAGAGCATTTCTTTGTATCCTCATTATGCTTGACTTTCTGTGTTTGTTTCTGTGTATTAAGTGAATCAGCTAGCTCTTTTAGTCTTGAAGGAATGTCCTTCTGCAGGTGATAAAACTTCTTGCTCAACCTTGTCCTAATTCTTTGTTGTCTCCTTAACTTTTGTGATTGTCTAAATAGCCTGATTTATTGATAAGTCCTTATGACTGAGGGTGTGCCAAGACCTGTCATTGTCCTAAAGGGAGGGATTTCATTTAACACCCAGTTTCAGGCTTTTTGGAAGCTAGACCCTCAGGCAGCAGCTTTTAAAGTATGCAAATATATACAGACTTGAGGGGCCACAATCATAATCTCTGCTGACCTCCAGAACAGGGATCCAGAGGTTCTCCTGGGTAACACTTGTAAAAATCAGGGCCCCAGATAAGTGTATAAGCTCTTTTCTGAGAGGTCTTGTTGAATTGTAGTGAGGTGCATGAGGATAATGCTGTCCTACTTATGTTCTCGGCAAGCCGCTCCATATTTTCTAAAAGTGTGGGAAACCTGAAGCCTGACCCTCAGGCCGAAGCTCCAGGTTTAGTAAATAGGCATTTTCCTAGGAAGACTTGTGTTGTGTTTCAGTCTGTTATCTGTGCAGGGCCCTGGGGATGTTGGCCTCCCAAGAACTATGTTTCTAATTGTCATGGTGTCTGGGAGCTGAGGAACACTGGACCCCTTGGCCACCAGGGCCAGGTGAACAAGGGGCACCTCCTGTGTGGTTTGCACGTGTCTGTCAGCTTTACCAAGTAATCTGGGGAGTGTGTGTGGGGGACACACTCACTGGCTTCAGAAAGGCAGAGGGAAAATGCCTTGATTGAACATACCCACAGGCTTCAGCGATGCTGCTAGAAGAGTGTCTTGTCTTTGCACATGCATTGGCCCCAGGTTTGGGGCAGGAGGATGCTAAACTGTTTGTACTTGCTTGCCCCAGCCAGAGGGTGGAGGATTACTATGAGCACTGGCACTGTCGAGCCTCAGTCGGGCAGTGAGACACTGGTGTTAACGTTCTCTCCTGCCAACTCAGTGGGGTAGTGGAAGGGTACAGCATCCCAGAAGGACCACTAGTGGTAGCAGGATAGATGGAGAGTGCACAAATCGCATCTCCAAAGAGATCCCCAAATTTCCTCTGCCCATTGAGAAGATGCCGCCACACTGGCAAACGAGTCTCCTCCACATACAGTGCAGATCCTTTTCAAATTGGTGCTTTTGCCCTAGATCCCAGGCTAAGACTACATGTGAGTCTTTTGAAAGGGAATTCTGTTTCCTCTAGCACTCTAGGTCTCTCAGAAGTTAGCCGCATCGGTTTTCTGAGCCAGATGTTGGGGGAACTCATCTGGTGCAGATCCCAAGGGTTGGGGTGTCTAATGTGGGGCACCAACCCCTCACTCCTAGAAAAAGTGCTAGACCGGTAAGATCCCTCCCTGTATGTTGTCACGCTTGGTATGGCACTTTTTTGCTAAGATCCTGTCTCTGCCGCTCCTATCCATCTTGATGAGGTTCTTTTATCCTTTGTTGTGGAGAAGTCTTTCATGTAGTTTATAAAAACTTTTTATAAAAAGTTTATAAAAATCTTTTTCAGAGGGAAATGATCCATATGTAGCTATATATCTGCTGTATTCATAGGAGGTGAATTCACGATTTTCCTACGCCACCATCTTTTACCCCTCCTCTCTCACAGTTTTAAAAAATATTTATTTATTAAAATTTGAATTTATTAAATTTAAATTAAAATTTATGAACATTGACACATGTTTTGAGCTCTAAATTAAAACCTCACTAAGAAAAACTTTTCCAAAACTATTTTGGGGCACCTGGGTGGTTCAGTTAGATTCTAACTGTTGATATTGGCTTAGATCATGATCTCAGGATCATGAGATCAAGCCCTGTGTTGGGCTTTTTGCTGGGCATGGCACCTACTTGGGGTTTTCTTTCCTTCCCCTCTGAGCCTCCCACCGCCTTGCTTTCTTGGCCATGTGTTTTCTCTCTCTCTAACTCTAAAAACATAAAAAAGATAAAAATAAATAAGCTGTTTAACATTAAATAAAATGAATTAATACCTACTGGGAACCCATTTTTGTAACTAAATAAATTTTTTTCAAGTTTGTTGGTTAATTGCTATAGGCAGAAGAGTTAAAATGAAAAATACAAAAGAGAACATGGTAGGCCCTGAAATTAAACATAGTTCTATACTGTCCACATTCCTGAGACATCATAGTTATCAGAGTATCTCAAAACTGGAAGTCTATTTAGAGACCATCTAATCTCAATCTGATGGACACTCTTCGCACAATAATCCCATAAGTGATTTGAACATTTCTGAAAACAAGTATTTCACTACCTTCTCAGGTAGTTCCTTATGTTATTAGGTATCCAATATTATTAGAGAGTTTTCCTTTATGTTGACATAAAATATTCCATTTAACAACTTCCACACATCCCTACCTTTTGTTTTAGATACATACAAAGCACAACACATTTAGTCTTTGTTGAACATTTTTAGGGCACATCTTCACTGCTGTATCAAGATTGCTATTGGTATTGGAGGAATTTCTTTTGAAATTAGATCTGCTACTCCTGAATGTAGTTAATTTAGACCAAGAGACTTAATCTCAGTGGTAAAGCTTAGGTGTCCTCATGTTGTTCACCATCTTGATCTTCAGTTTCCTCTTACATGTCCATTCATGCCTAAAGATTATCCTCTCTTATAGAGAGGATAGAAGCAAAATAGGAAGAGGCAGTATATCTCAGTGTCATCCATCCTATTGTGGTAGCCATGGATGGGCTGTGCTCTGGAAGGAAAGAATACATGCATAAGTCCAATCTTGTTGGGCAGCATCATGTCAGAAAATAGTAGGTCTGTCCTATCCTCCTTCTTTGCCTTAATTAAACTAAAGTTTTTCTTTGCATTCCCCTTATTGTTAACCACAAGTCTATTCATAAATCATCTCTTTTACTAGTGATATACTTAAAAATCCAGGTTGGCTTTTAAATTTCTTCAGTTTAAAAACATTTTTAAAGATTTTATTGAGAGAGCAAGCAAGAGCATGAGAAAGAGCACAAACAGGGGAGAGGGGCAAAGGGAGAGGGAGAAGCAGACTCCCTACTGAGCAGGGAGCCTGAAGCAGGGCTCAATTCCAGGACTTGGAGATCATGACCTGAGCTGAAGGCAGACGCTTAATGGACTGAGCCACTCAGTACCCCTAAATTTCTTCTTGATTATATATCTTATTGAAAACGGACATGGGCAGTTTAAACAGTAAATAGTAAATTCTCTTTGGGGTAAATATGACTAACTTCCAATAATTAGAGATGGAAGAGGCTATTGTCACCCCTATAACCCAGATAAAATGCAGACAGGCATTCTGCTGTTAATTAGCAAACAGACAAAATTAAAGGACCTGTGTGACCTGGATGACTTCTGATGATTGATTCTTTTAAGGCTCAAGTAACATCTGGTTTGTAGATCTAAGACAAATTTAACATAGTTTTAGTAGCAGGATTTGTCAGTACAGACTCTGATAACGATCCTCTGAATTAGTGTAAGAATATAAGTGTATTTAAAAATCAAGGATTAAGTAAATGGATGATAAATGGTGGTAACTATGTTTCTCAAACTATCAGGCAGGTTTCAAGTAGGCAAGGTAAAAGAATACAATGACTCATGTGGTATTGAATTAGCATTGAAGATACTTGTATGAACTAATATTTATCTTAATATTGATACTGATAGATACATAAATTATAAACATGTCTATTTTACAGAGGCTGGTATATATACACATATTTCCTAGTTCTGTTCACTCAGAGGGCTCAAAAGCAATGATACTCCACTGACAATGAGACTATTTGTTGATTACATCTTAGTTTCTGGTGTCATTCTCTAATGAAAGGAAGCAATGCTTTTTAGATAAATGGCTGGTTCTAAGACGTGGACAGGAAATATACAAAATAAGCTTGGAGCATCTTTTACAGCTAGAAAGTAAGGAAGTGCTAAAAACAACAACAACAAACAAACCGAAAACTATGTGGTATGTTAAAGAGATGGAGGAGCCAACTGGAAGAAGTCTCAGTGGCTAAAGCTGGAACAATATGAGTAACAACAACAACAACAAAAGTTAGTAATGGGGGCTCCTGGGTGGCTCAGTCGTTAAGCATCTGCCTTTGGCTCAGGTCATGATCCTGGGGTCCTGGGATCGAGCGCCGCATCGGGCTCCCTGCTCTGTGGGAAGCCTGCTTCTCCCTCTCCCACTTCCCCTGCTTGTGTTCCCTCTCTCGCCGTGTCTCTCTCTGTCAAATAAACAAGTAAATAAAATCTTTAAAAAAAAAAAGGTAGTAATAGATTATAATTAAAATTACATAATAAATATGCATGAGTCCATAGTGTTACATAACTGATTGTTTTAAATAAATAGACGAGAAAGAAGAAACAAATTGCTCAGATAATTCCAAATAATTTATGTAGATATACTCCCCTTCCAAAAGTGATGCAGTATAACTTTCAACTCCTTATTGGTGGGTATAATTAGTAACTTGATTCCAAAGAATATAGTATGGAAAGGGAAAAATTAACTTTATAGTGGAAAAGTCTAGAAAACAGTCATTTAGCCAGGTAATCAAGGTTAACATCATTAATGATAAATATATTGAAAGCATATGTTCTTGGGGCACCTGGGTGGCTCAGTTGGTTAAGTGTCTGCCTTCGGCTCAGGTCATGATCCCAGCATCCTGGGATCGAGTCCCACATCAGGCTCTCTGCTCAGTGGGAGCCTGCTTCTCCTTCTCCCTGCCGCTCCCCCTGCTTGTACTCTCTCTCTCTCTCTGTCAAATAAATAAAATCTTTTTTTTTTTTTTTTTTAAGAAAGCATATGTCCTTGATATATGTTGAAAATGGAACTTCATCTGTGTGGTCTTCTACCCTGAAACCCATAACTTCACTCTAATCATGAGAAAACACCATGCAAACATCATTGGAGGACATCTACAAAATACTTAGCCAGTACTCAAAGCTGTCAAAGTCATCAAAAGCAAATAAAAAATGTAGGCAATTGTCAAAGCACAGAAGAGCTTAAGGAAACATGACAATGGAATATAATATAGTACCTTTGATGGCATCCTGGAACTGCAAAAGTACACTAGGCAAAAACTAATGAAATCTAAATCCAGTGTGTGTGTGTGTGTGTGTCTATGTCTGTATCTGTTTATATATATGTGTATTAAACCTTCTAATGTCAGTGTGAATATATATGTGTATATGCATACCAGATTGTTTTATACATCATCTGGTGAAGAAGTGCAAAGTCCTAACCATTTCTTTTTTTCTAGAACAAATTTATTTTCCTCAATAAATCTTGAGAATAAACTAATATACCAATAAAACCCCACTTCTAATATACATTATGCTAATTAATAAAAATTCTCATAAAGTTAGTCAAAGCACTTGTGAAAGTTATCTTTAGAGTGATATATACTTTGGAGTATGTATTTCCAGTTATGTTTACTAAGTGGACCATGGATATGGATTGAAGACCAGGAAACAGACACAAACACTCGCATCCACTATCTATGCTGAAGTGTTTTACAAAAAATCATTGATATCACAATACTCTTATTTTTCCTCTTATCTTTTGAGGTTGTCTCTTTTATATATAACTTTTTCCATAGAGCTTTCTGTGCAGCCTCATCTTTCTTTAGACATATTTGTCGTGTTTTATTAGATATAGTTACTCATGACTTCCGGTCAGGACTTTGTTTTGGAGCCTTTCCTAACTCTGTTTTCACTTTTAAATGCAGACTTTGCCAGTATTAGGCATTTTGTTGTCATACACCACACCACAACAAGTTGTCCCTCCCTGAAGCTTCCTGTAATTATTTCTTCCCCAACTGGAACTGACCTTTATATTCATATTATGCCCAGAAAGGCAGCTTACTTTTCTTTATTATTTTTTTTTGAAATTGAGATATAAATGACATATAACATTATGAGTTTAAGGTGTACAATGTGTTGATTTGATATATTTTATATTGCAATATGATTACCCCTGTAGTGTTACCTAATCCCTCTATCATTTTACGTAATTGCCATTTCTTTTTTTGTGATGAGAACATTCAAGATCTTTATTTTCTCTTTTCACTTTCTGTCAGATATAATTTTCAACCTGTCAAATTTTTCAGATGTTTTATATTTAACCAAATGAGATACTCTTCCATGTTTTCTTTCATCAAAATTTTTGAAAGACTTACTATACATGGTAAGCATAACTAAGATACATATTTTGCCACCAAAAGTTTTTAGCATCATGTATGGGTACAGACAGATAATAAACAGATAGTAATAATACTATATGACAAAATCTAGGGTAAATTTGTGCATGGGTGTTTATGAAAACTTACTGAAGGAGTTTTTATACCAGCCTTCCTGGGAGCGATTAGTTATAGAAGGCTTTCCAGAGGAGGGGTTGCCTGAAATGAGTCCGAAAATATAAAGTGTGCTGGATAGAGATATAAGCAAGAGGGAAGACAGGGTGAACTCGAGTTCAATGCTGAGAAAGATCAGTTCATGTTCTGGGATGCAATTAGATCAGGAAATGAAGGTTGGATGTAATTGAAGAATAGCAAGAGATGAGACCGCAAAGGTAAGCAGAGAATATATCATGATGGTTTTCTATGTCATGCTAGAAAGTTTGAGTTATGTCAGGGGCTTGACGTAATCAAGTTTGTATATTATAAAACTCATTCTAGGAATAACAGACACAATTGAAAAGGGCATACTAAGAATCAGGTTGAACAGAGCTGTTACTGGTAAGATTGAGTGGAAAAATGATGAGGTAATGAATTACAGCAGTGGAAATATGAATGGCAAGATGATGAATCTCCAGTGTCAATCATCATTAAAGTCAGTACTTAATAGAAAATTTTAATAAATGAATCAATGAATAAAATTAAGAAATTTAGGCTAGAGATTTGCATAGGCATCCAGCGTGGACACTAGAAAGTCTGACTTTAATAGTGAGATTTGCAATGAAGAAAACTTTGACTTAAGCTCAGGTAGAGAGGGTAGAAGAGCCAAATGGCAGGAGGCTTAAAGGAACACATTTCAAGCAAAGAAAAAAGTATCATTATTAGGGCTCTAATGTGTCCAGAAATACGTTGTAAGACATAAATCTTATATTTCTGATATCTGATTGGGCAATTCATAATGAATTACCATAAAAATACAAATTTTATGTTATGTTATATCCACCAAAATGTTATCTTCTGATTTACCAACTTCCATATAAACAGTACTCCGCTTTCTTTCTAGTCTCTCTCTGCTTATTTTTCCTTCTCCTTTTAACCCATGTAGGTCATTTACCATGTATTCTACTAGCCTATCCTGATTATAACTTGCATGACTTTAATCTTTGCCCACAACTTCTAACCTGTTTGGTCTACTGAGGGAAAAGAACCAGATCATGTGTTCAAGTCTGTTCTGATTCGACAACCTGCCAAGCCATTTATAACATTTCACAATATCTGAAGACACCATTGCCCACTAGGTACTATCCCACTCCCAAGTTCCTAAGCATGTCTCAGAAAGAGGCAAATTGACCTAGGGAAAACCTTAAAGAAATCTACTTCTACCATGGAAGTTAGGAGAATCCACTGTAGGTTTGTCAGCAGATAAATCCACAGGGAACACTATGAAGATAAATTATTAAATTTACCCTAGTCTCCTTGTATTTCCCATTTCTACAAAATGTCTTCAGGATTTCTGGCTTTGTATCTGCTCTGTTATGTTTATTTCTTACCAATTTGGCCTCCTCTAAGGTTTTATTTTCTGATTTAGAACTGGTCTTCTCCATCCTCCTTAGCTATAATCTGAACAGTCACTCTTCTGACATCTCTGGTTTGATTTTATCCCTCCATGCATTGGCCCTAACTCTCTCGGGCCAGCCTGTATTTCTGTAATTACCCCCTGGATGACAAGGTGGGACAAGAATATCATGGAAGTGATGGAGAGGAGAAACCTTTTACTTACAGGTATTGTCTTTTAAAAGTATTCCTTCCAGAGGCACCTGGGTTGCTCAGTCTGTTCAGCTTCCAACTCTTGATTTTGGCTCAGATGGTGATCTCAGGTTGTGGTGATCTCAGGGTCCTGAGATCGAGCCTGAATCGGGCTCAGTGATCAGCGCAGAGTCTGATCATCTCTCTCCTTCCCCCTCCCGCCCCTCTCCCTGCTGGCGCACCAGTGCTCATATGCAAGCATGCTCTCTCTCAAATAAATATCTTTAAAAAATAATAGAATGAAAGTATTCCATCCAGATGCCAATCATTGTCTTAAGGAAAATAAAAGCTGATGAAATAAAAATACCTGTTTTTATAATCATCAGGTTAATTATATTTGATTTGAATGAGCCCAAATTAAAGAATCTCTTTGGTATTGATATTAACTGATCTATACATGATTTGAAAACAAAATCCAAGGTCAACCATATATTTATTCTTAGTGGCATAATCTTACCTGTATGGCTTATATTTTTAAAATCTCCATTTATATATATGGAAATGAGCTATATGGTAATATACAACTTGATTAAAGTCACTCATTTATATGCTTCAGCCTCCCTACCCTCTCTGAATTAGAAATCTATTGACATGAGTTTAAATTTCCAATTCACATACTGTATTTCATCATGATAAAAGACTCTATATATGATCAGACATAAAATATTGACTGATATGCATTTTAAGATTTAATACATAATTTTCTTAATTTGAAAGTGGTATCTTTTGTACAAGTGAGTTATCTTTAGAAATAAGATTAAATTTATTTCAAAACCCTAAAATCATGAGTGGATTATGAACTTAATCTGTTAATTGAAAGGCCACAAAACATGATACTTAAGAATTTAGTCTTGAACATGATTACCTAGGTCAGTTTCTGGGATTGCCACCAGTTAGCTGTGTGACTTGGGACAAACTCCCCTTGTTTAGTCTTCTTCATCTATAAATTAGGAATAAAGTATCTTTCCTAGAGGGTTGTTATAAATATTAAAGAAGATGCAAATAACAAGCCACAGGCCCATAGAAAATAATACCTACACGTGCTTGTTAAATAATTTAGAAAATGCTCTGTCAGTAAAATATTGTACTGAGTGAATGATTAAGAGATGTTCTATTAAAGAAGTGGTAATTTTCTTCAACTTGGAATAATACTCAGGTTTCTAATACTGGGAGGCAAGAGAAAAGCCATTCTAAGAAAATTAGAATTTCAATGTTATTTTCTTTCTAAATACATTGATTTTATAACTTGTATTACTATATATTACCAATATTTTTTATTATCTGTTTGAAATGTAATATATTGTAAAGTGATCAAAGTACAAGTAAAAATATTAATAATATGGCCAGCAACACCAAAAGGACTGGCCACATTGCATGTTCATAAAATTTGATTTATAGCAATTATTACCAGTGTTGTTCAGTTTCATATATAGTGTTTTATCAATAAACAGTATGACTCCTGAAGGTCAAAATTGAAATAAAAAATATTTTGCACATCAGCTACTTCATTGTATTTTATATGGCAAAGTGGTTGGCAATTGCTTCATTGAAAATTTAATTTCCCTTTCATATCTTTCATCCTCTGTGGTTATATAAATGACTGTATTTGCAATCATGCTTTTCCACAGATAAAAGTCCTGTGGGTTCAGTCATTGGTTAAACTTTTAAAATAAATACTGTTAAATGAATTCTCTACGCCATATTTTTCTCATTTACTAAATCCAATTATGGCCAAATTCTTTCTACTATTGAAACTTTATCAAATCCTTTTACATTGCTGCTATTTGGAATTTGTTTTCTTAACTTCATTGCTGTACTGGTTTTCCTTTTCTTATCATGACTGAAGAATTATATAGAAAAATACGTATAAAATAAGGTAGCCTTATTTTTATAATTTTATAATTTTTAAATATCTATTCATTGAACTTTCTTGATCAAAGTGTATTCTGTATGGTACAAAGAAATTCAAACATCCTCCTGTTTTTGAGTAATTATTCTCACAGTAAAAGATAAAATATGCTCAAACACAGCAAGATATTTCTGTTTTGTGTTAAAATGAAAGAGAGAAATGGCATTTTCGTATTATGCAATTTTTTGATTGACTTAACAATATTTACATATTCTGCTTAAAAAATCCTTCTTGTTAAAATATGAAAATTCTTGCCCAAAGTCTTTGGATTTTCATTTTGATGACTCAAAATTCACTTGGATGACTTTTTTCCATCTTAATTGCCACCACAACATGTGGTTTATCTAAATAGAAAAGTGTTGATTTAAATGTCCTACATGACTAAAGTCCTTATCTGATCTATTCTCTCTCAGATACAGAAATTCCTGGCCATTTTAATTTTAGCTGATATATCCAGTTGTGGTCTAGTGAAGCAAAAGCAGAGGGGCTAACTCAATTAAAAAAAATACCTAAGCAAACATTGTTATAGATCCATCCACATTTTGTTTACAATATAGGGAAATATTTATATATACAGACACACTGAGATCAAGCTATACTTTTTGTGTATAGATCTTTGCATGGTATGTTTTTGTCTTTTAATTCTTATTTGCAAGAGAACTTCATATCAGTGTATGTCCTCATTTTATACGGCTAGTGGGAGACTTTTACCATCTGGCCTTGCAGCATTTTTTGTTTTGTTTTTAAGATTGATTTATTTATTTGAGACAGAGAGAATGAGCAAGGGAGGGGCAGAGGGAAAGAATCTCAAGCAGACTCTTCACTGAGAGTAGAGACACATGCACAACTCTGAAATCATGACCTGAGCTGAAACCAAGTTGTTCGCTTAACCAACTGAGCGACCCAGGCACCCCTCTTCAGCCTTTCTTTTTATGTCTTCATTTAATCCTGATATGGCTCATTCTGAAATAGAAATTTCTTTTACAAAAGTTCACATGTTGGGACACCTGGGTGCCTCAGTTGGTTAAGCCTTTGCCTTTGGTGCAGGTCATAATCCAGGGTCCTGGGATTGAGTCCTGCATCGGGCTCTTTGCTCAGCAGGAAGCCTGCTCCCCCTGCTTGTGCCCTCTCTCTCTCTCTCTGACAAATAAATAAATAAAATCTTTAAAAAAAAAAAAAAACTTATGAAAGTTCACGTTAATTGCATACAGTTCCCAAGGCCTACAATTTTCCCAACTTTCAACCTCACAGTATAGAGCACCATTGCACTGTCGTTCAATAGAACATCAGGATCCCTCAGTTGGGTCTGGGAACTAGAAGATATTTTATCTTAGTTGAGGATATCTGTAATTTCCATTACCATGTAAAAGGCTATAAAATGTACTCCAAAGAAACCAGCTTAATTTTATTTACACTAGTGTTTTCCTGTTTTAGACTATGATATCTTTATTATTATTTTCTTTAAGTATCAGGTAGTAGTGTAAATAAGTACTCTATAAAATATAACTGCAAAGTGTTGTAATTTCTTTAGCTCTATTAATGCCATCCTTATAAATACTCCAAAGATACTTGCAGAGCTACAACCTAATGGGTTGAGTTTCTTCCCCACTGTCCACTTCATGAAATACGCCTACTGTACGTGCCTAAGAATGAATGTCATTCTTATCTTTTCAACAATGGTGGGAATTTATATAAACCACCTTGAACGTAGGACAGAATTAATTTCAGGCTAAGTAATACATCAGTGAGTCCTCCTTGCTTAATCAAAATAATGATTTTGGTTCCTTTAGTCCACACCAAATTAATCTTACATTATATATACTAACACTATGATTTTGCTATTTAATCATGTCATACTAAGCTTTTCTGTTTGAAATGACTAAATGGACTAAATAGTGGACCAAATTATATATCGGTATTTATATCTATGTACACATTTATGTCTACATACACGCACGCACACACACAAATAATATTCACTATAAAATATCTGCCAAATGCCAGACAAGACAGGCAAAGCAAACTTACCTTCCTGGAGTTTAGAGACTATATGTACACTCTATGCCTCTCATTTGCTCTGTACTGTCAGTCACAAATCTCTACGCTGTTTTTTTTAACTAGGAAAGAAGTGAATGCCTACTTAGATATTGAAGAAAGGTTCTAGCACCAACATTCTAACATGGACATTAGCCCAGGAGAAAGAGATAGCAAAATAGGAGTCCAACCTCCTTTTTGGTGCTGGTAGGTAGGGTGAGACGAGTGTCCCTCACGTGGCTTTGCGCGTGCTCTGTTGAGGACGTGGGGTGCTGGTGCGGTGCTGCGGGGCATGGGAGAGCCTGGCAGAAGTGATGCTAGGGCCTGGATCCTAGTCTGAGTCCTCCTTTGGTAAGGACTGGGGTGTTTGCTGCCACCTCGTCACCACCCTTCTTTGTTCCCACTTATTTCCTGGGCCCGTTCACTGGGTGTTTATTCAATTCTGGGACTTCCCTGCTATCCTTAATGTGATACATTTGCTTTTTAACTTAGAATTGTTTGTGTAGCTTGATTGACATACCTATTGGGAAAGGCCTAGGGTAGAGGGAATGCAGAACAGAGGAAAATCAATGTGTAAAGAACATCACATTAGCTGTGAGAATTCAAACCTCAGTCGTCAATCCCCAGCTACAAAGGGAGGAAGAATCTGAAGTACGCTATTTGAAATGAACTGAAATATTTTGTTTCTATAGGTTCTTCTCTACGAGGCATTGAAAGCCATGTATGCATGCGCATTGCTGTGTTTCTCTTGGAATGCTCTGACATCGATAAGAACAAAGACAATAATTAAAATTTATGTTTAGAATACCTTGTTAAGGTTAGTTTCATTTGCACAGCTACCTATAATCAAATTAAGTTTACCTATTATAAATGTATTGCATTTACTGGACATTACACTTCTTAAAAACAGAGTTTTTAATTATATATTTTATTTTCCCTATGCTTGGCAGTATTTTGTACAATCGCTGTGTGTGGATGACTCCATTAAATTACATCAGCTTCTCTTTCCTTAAAGATTTTGCATAAGTAAATAGGCCTAAGGTGTATTGTAGAAGGGGAATTGTGATTTTGGAACTCTGCCTCTTCTCCCCTTCCCTTCCCGACTCTGGTATCTCTTCTCTTGGGCTTTCTTGTTATTGCTTAGGGTGCTGTCAGCTCTACTAGTTAATGAAACTTCAATTTCTCTTTGAATCCTCCATCTCCTTGGTCTCTCTTTGTAGTCAGTTGCTGAGTGATGTGGATGCAAGTCTCCACTGGAGCTTGATTTGTCTTCTCTCTCTCTTTTTTTTTAATTTTTAAAAATTAAAAAAAATTGAAAATTTATTTATTTATTTATTTATTTATTTATTTATTTATTTATTTATTTATCTATCAATTTGACAGAGAGAGAAAGAGAGAGAGAGCACAAGCAGGGGGAGGCAGAGGGAGAAGCAGGCTCCCTGATGAGCAGAGAGTCTGACAGGGGGCTCCATCCCAGGACTCTGGGATCATGACCTGAACCAAAGGCAGATGCTTCACCAACTGAGGCACCCAAGCTCCCCGATTTGTCTTCTCTTGCTGGAACTAGGCTTTCATGATTTTTAAACTAGGCTCCTATAATTACCCCATGGCTTTCCCACTTGATTTCACTCAACAGTTTACACTCCTGGTTTGCCGCTTCAGATTCTTGGAAATGAACTCCCTTTTTCGGACATGTGTGGTCTTTCACAGTATGTCTCACACTGTGTGTCCAGGCCGATGATCCTCAGTAGTTCTCTTAGGATTTTCCTGTCCTGTATTCAAACTCACCCACTTGTTTAAGCATAATTTAACTTCCCCACTTCTGTGGGTTTTGTTCTTGTTGCTTTTTCTGCCACAGTTCAGAATAACTGACCTGCACAAAAATAGTGTATTATGTTCTGGGCTTTCCCTAAGCTTTTCATTTGTTTTATTTCACACCATCTTCAGAGTAACCCTGTGAGGTAGAAACTGGAATCATACTCATTTTATAGCTATGGGAACTGAGACACAAAACATGGAAGGAACGCGCTCAGGGCTGCACAGCTTGTAAGTGGAGCTGCCAGAATATGGCCACAGAGAGCCTTAACCAGCAACAGCACCTAATTAACGAACATATGCTGGATAGATAAAAATATGAGAGAGGACACGTTCATTACTTCATCATGGTTACCATTCAGGCTGGATAGTAAAATGGCATTTTCTTGTTACTGTCCACAATAAAGAGAAAGGGGAAGAAGTGGCCCTGATACTGTGTATCAGAATTCTACTTATCTTTCAAATTCCATGTCAAATGATACTCCTTGCAGGAAGATTTTCTTCATTCTCCCCAGATGAAACCCATTCTCTTTTCAAACTCCCATACTATTTTTTTCCTATTTCCCTTATCCACTCTATTTTGGCATGAATTAGGACTCTGCTTGTGGCTCATATTCTCCCACTGTTCCCTCCGGACTGTCAGCTTCTCAAGCTCACGTCTTCCTTATCCTTTCGACCCCGGAAAGCAGTGGGTACTTGAAAGTACTTGTTGTTAGTTTCAGACTTTTACGGACACAGAATTACAAACAGTAACAGCTAAGCTTAAAATGCCTTTGATGCCTTTGATGTCTAAAATGGAAGCACTCTTACTATTTACTTAAGAAATTCTCATACTACAGAAGTATATTTTAATGTTTATTCACATTTTGAAAATAAATACCCTACATGTTTTTCTTTGTCTTTCATGATTGAAATATGGGAGTACTAGCTACATCAATTTTTAAGGAGGGCTCCTCATTTTAGGTATCTAGCTACAATTTTAATCTCTGGCTTCATTTATGAGCTGCAGGAAGATGTTAAAGCCAGTTTCCAGGGGCGCCTGGGTGGCTCAGATAGGTAAGCATCTGCCTTTGGCTCATGTCATGATCTTGGGGTCCTGGGGTCGAGCCCTGCATGGGGCTCCCTGCTGGGTGGGGAGCCTGCTTCTCCCTCTCCCTCTGCCCCTCCCTCTCCCTCTGCCCCTCCCTCTCCCTCTGCCCCTCCCTTTCCCTCTGCCCCTCCCCTTGCTTGTGCTCTTTCTCTCTCTCTCTGTCAAATAAATAAAATCTTTTAAAAAAAATAAAGCTAGTTTCCATATGATCACCTAATCAGGAAGAGTACAAAGTTATCCATGCACAGGGGACTAAGAAAACCAATGTAAATTTGGGAAAAGGTGCGAGATATATATTGGAATATCTTTCACACGTGACCTGGTATGATGATTTTAGATGGTGTTTGTTTTTCAGGCTATACTGCAGAATGAAAAACAGCAATGTGTGCAAATAGGCATTAATACATGAGATGGTAGAGACAGGAAAGCAGCCATATAACGCTATTTAGATGATTAGTATGCTAAAATGAAGAGCAGGTAGCGGGGTGAATGCCTTTTTCTCCCTTCTGTGTATGATCAACTGGTACAGAACAATGTTACCAGGGAGTATAGCTTTAAAATTAATTTCCCCTCTTTTTCTGATAACGTGATTTGTCAAATTGACTGGATAAGTAAAGATGCATAAAAGAGAAAAAAGAAAGTGTATTTTCTTTACAGTGTCAGAGTAAGAAGAATGTTGACTACGGTGTAAAGGATAGATACATATTGTTTCTATTGTTTATTCTCATCCTAGTTCCAGCATCTGCCAGAGGGTAAGAATGCCCGGGATCATTTCATTTTTTGACATTCTAGTATAATGAAAACAAGAAAGAAAGAAAGAAAAATTGGTAATGCAGGCTGCAACAATAATTTTACATTGTATGACTTTGGCTTTTGCAAAGCCTGTATTTTATCCTACCTAAGCTTGTCTCTAATGTCCCCAGAATCATACACTTGGCAATGGCAAGAAAATTCAGTGTTTTAAACAAAATATTTCCTTTCCTTCTTACATGCCAGAGACTTTTGTTAAGTTTTTACACATTAAAGTTTTATAGAAAGAAAAAGAAAAAAATTAAGGGAAGTGAAGGGAAGGAAAGGAAGAGTTCAAATGAGGTCCATGATGGAAGAAAAGGCACTTTGGCATTTGCAAAAAAAACAGAGGATGGTGCTCAACAAATAAGATGAATTTTGGAAAATGCTCTATCCAGGTCCATCTTAGAGCAGTGAGGCTCCTTTGTGGTCAGGCAATTCATGATAAAACTTCAAGAGTTGCAAATCTTTGAAAATCCCCCTCCTTTATCCAACTTTGAGGAGAGAAGTTCAGCCACACAGCACAAAAGCACTAATGTGGGAAATTGTGCCAAGATTTACAGATAGACCAGAAGTGGCTGGAAGGTTGAAGTGTTAGCGGTGAACGAGGTGGTGGGGTTTGCCCTGAAATGTCACCTGAATGCCTCCAGAGCTTCAGTGGCCTCTGTGAATGAGGATTAAGGCCATTTAATGCATTAAATTCTTTTTCTGAACATTTCCCTGAAACATGTCCTCAACCTGGTTGATTAAGTAATTCAGAATTTGAGTTAAAATGTGAGAAACTGAGGTTGTTAGTGCTTTGGAAAAAGGACATCAATTTGAAAGAAAACTGCTACAAACAGGGTGATCTGGAACTGTCCCAGTTCTTGCACTGCCTATCCTCCATCCCAACAAATACCTCAGTCTCAGGCTAGCCGGGACGGTGGGTCACTCCAGAGAGAAGTTTAAGGAGTAAAACCTCTCTAGTTTCAGAAGTAATTTTTTTTTTCTTTTCCCTCAAGCAGTCTTTTCTCCTAAGCCTTCTTTAGCACAGGTAGTGTTTTCTAAATTTCAAGATACCATTCCAGGTCCATCTGTTTAGACAGGCTTTCCCCTGTTAATGGGGGAGATAAACTACCGTTATTTCTCCTTTGCATAAATGAGGCTTTTTTCTCCATATGCATAAAATACTTTCTAAATATCTCACTAATCCTCACAACATCCTTGTTGGTAGGGGAGCAAGCATTATAGCTTCAGGTAGTGAAGATTCTTGTCACTCTAATAATAACATTTTATTACTTAGCTTAATGTGATTTTATTGCAATTTCCTGGAAGTTTGAAACAGTGTCTTTTGCAAATGGAGATAGTAAGTAAAGAAAAATATCATCTTGAATATAAATGCTTGAGAATAAATGTTAAAGATTGACCATGAGATTTGAGATGATAGAGCACATGGTACTTTCTCTTCTATTTTTGGTTTGCATTCAGCTTTTCCTCTTGAAGTCTGTTAGTTTAGCTAGCTTAAATTTGTTTTCTATGTAAATGCTTAAAACTTCTCAAGATTTCACCATGTTTTAATGCGAAATAGGCAATTTTATTTTTTTATTTAAATTCAATTTGCCAACATAGTACATCATTAGTTTCAGATGTAGAGTTCAGTAATTCGTCAGTTGCATCTAACACCCAGTGCTCTGTTTTAATGTGCAATGGGCAATTTTGGAGTTGAAGGAGATGCTAGAGATCACCTAGTGGTCCACAGTAATTCTACTTCTTAATTTCTTGTCCAGATGAGGAAGGGCATCGTGGTGTAGGGCCAAGAGTTCCGACTGAATTTCTGCCTGTTTATGTCCCTGTCAGGCTATGGGGCTGTTGGCAAAGCTTTCA
The DNA here is from genome assembly GCF_011800145.1 of Mirounga leonina. Lineage (NCBI taxonomy): Eukaryota > Metazoa > Chordata > Mammalia > Carnivora > Phocidae > Mirounga > Mirounga leonina. Next base: position 67,310,760 of record NW_023270426.1, read on the forward strand.
TTCGCTCTGAACCTGTTTCTCCATCTTGAAAATGAGAATGTTGAACTAGGTGATTACTGGAGTTCTCTCCAATTCTGAGACAGTGAAGAACAGATGCTTTGGGAGTTAATGACGGAGCTGGGGTCATAGAGACAGCACCCACATCCAAGTCTCTGCATCCCTGTTCCAGTGAGCCTCACACACGGCTATGCTGTCTCTCCTTGTACATATTTAGGTTCTTTTTTTTTTCATTCGTAAGTTCTTTTTTTTGCAAGAATCCTACTTTCCCTCCCCTGAAATACGGCTATATTGAATATTTTCCCTGTGGTTTTTCTGCCTCTGTCTTCTGGGATTGAAAATACAGTGAAACTTGCTTAGGAGACCACCTGGATTCATAGACCACCTGCCTAAACAAATTTGCCAAGCACTGAGTCTGTTTCCTAGAGGTGGGCTGCATCTGGTGGCCACCTGCTTTACGGGTCTGTGAGCAGCTCACCAAGTCTGCTAGGTGGCAAAGGCAGGATGTTTTAGTAGGAACATAATAAAACCACAATCCACCTCCCCCGCAAAAAAATGGTAGGAAATTAAGCCTTGAGAATCACAAATATTTCTTGCTTAACAAAAGTTTGCTTAATATAGGGGCGCCTGGGTGGCTCAGTTGTTAAGCATCTGCCTTCAGCTCAGGTCATGATCCCAGCATCCTGGGATGGAGCCCCACAGTGCATCGGGCTCTCTGCTCCGAGGGAAGCCTGCTTCTCCCTCTCTCAATCCCCATGCTTGTCTTCCCTCTCTCGCTGTGTCTCTCTCTGCCAAATAAATAAATAAAATCTTAAAAAAAAAAGTTTGCTAAATATAACTTGTAGCTTGAGAAATTCAAATTTCTACTCACCCTGATAATTAGCAATTCTGATCTACTTATCAAACTGCCCCCCCCCTTTTATTTGTATTGAAATCATCTTTTCCTTCCAAGGAGCAAAAACTGGTACACATTGTGATTGTTTTATTTGCATATTATCTCCCAGAGTCTGAAAACATAAGCATTTCCATTTTATAACCAAGGGAGTGTTCTCCATGTGAGGAAACGATGGAGAGATTAAGCAGAAATCATTTTTGGATTCCTGAGCCAGTGTTTTATCCATTAAGGTGGTTCTCACTTCAGTATTTCATCTCCACCTCTGGCAGGTTTTATAGCCCTCGTTCTGTCTTGGGCAGTGGTACCATTTTCATTCTGCTGTATAATTAAGATAGAATGGTCACACAAGTGATTAGCAGTGGCTCTAGAAATGGTAATTAAAGTTGCTACCTTTACACTGTCAGGCATTTATTTTTCCCCCAAACATCAAATGAAACAAACTGTTTAATTGCCTGACCAGCTATACTTGTCTCTTGGGAATTAAAGTCTGCATCCGAGTGAAGGTGAAAATAGACACTTGAAACAAGTTTACTGGTCAAGCAAAAAGCTCCCTGTCAGTAGAGATTGTGCCACTGGTCACATGGCTAACACATCCTAAATGATTTCACAGGTCTTATAATAATGTGTTCCCCTTTTTCATACTTTATTTCAAATTCTTCATTGGGTCACAAATTCCAAGATATGTTGGAGATTTGCTGCTGGGTATTACGATTAGGCTTACTACATTTCATCAAATCTAAGGCAAACTGTATTTTGTGAATGACCAAGAAAGTAAAAATCCTTCCAATTCAGCTTTCAGAGTTTTCAAAGCATAAAAAAAAGAGTGCATCCTAGAATTGGTGCAGTGTTGCTGTTGGAAAATTTTATTATCTGTTGCCCTAGGCCTATGCCAAAGTTGTGTGGACTTACACATTGTAACTAAAGCAGTTGCCTGTTAGTTTAGCCAAGTCCAATATGGGGTACTGTTATAAGGACTGTTATTTCAGCTAGGAAAGTGGGAAAAGCAGGCTCTCTAGGCTGATATGTATTTTTTTCTGATGCTATGGACTAGAAGTAGCTATTTTTACATAAATAATTAAAATAATTTCCAAGAGATTCACTTCCTCTTGAATAACTCATTTGAGATCTGAAAATACTTTATGATATTTCAAGGGAGAAGGTGTCCTGATTGCAAGCAGGCCTTAAAGAATGCCTGAAACTCAATGCAACAAATCTTTCATTCCTTTTTTTTTTTTTCCTGGTTCATAAAGCTGTTGGGTAGGGAATACACAAATCTTGAAGCAAAGCATTGCTGTATTATTCGGTGCTGACATTTGTATGTGAATAACAGCATCATTTAATATTTTCTTCAACTATCAACCAAATGCTTTCTGACATTATACTCTAATTTTGCAAGATACAGAATCAGGTGTCATAAATGGCAGAGGAGGTAAGCTGCAAGAGTCAGTTTAATGTCTCATTTTTCTCATTTTCCAGGGGTTGAGATAGATAGAAACATTCTGAAAAATTCACTTCTGTGCGTATGAATCTTCATAAATGCAAATTCTATTGACTTTAACATTCAATTTGCTAGTAAGCTTGAAAGGTTTGAAATTGCACTTGAAAATGCCTTCTTTTTGGCAGTCAACAATAAATATTTTCCAAGCAGCTGATGACATTAGGATTAAGTCAAAGTAAAACCACATCTCAATGCTTGAGGATTGAATGTACATTTCTATTCACAGTTGGCAGTATCATCATCTCTCTAATGTGGCAAATAAGGAAGCTTTGACACCATTTTGCTGTTTTCCCTAGCAACAAACTCACTTGATGAATAGCGTGTACTCAATATATATTGGTTGAATTAAATATATTGTCACTCAATAAATCATGAATTTGTTCATTCAAGAAATATCTTTTGATCACTTCCTTTTTTGCCAGTTCTCCAAGAAAACATTACAAGTGCTTTCTGCTTTCTAGCCCATTCCTGTACTTTCCTCTTTATATTTTTTTCTCGCTATAAAATAGACTTGATTATCTTCAGTTTGGCTGCTAGTACCTCATTTTCACTTGATTTCCCATTTCCAGGATTGAGTACTTTTCATCTGTCTCACTATTATTGTCAAAGCTGGCTTCTTCATCTGTCACACTGACCCATCTTTGCCTACCCGAAACCCTTCATCAATTTTCCATTGCATTGAACACCACGTCTGCAATATTCTCATTCCTAAAGCCTTTCACTGGGAAGATCAAATGCTTTTCCTTTTTCCATCCTCATGCTCCCTTTTTCTTGCCTCAAATTTGCCTTCTTGGGTATGTCTCAATTAAACTGTCAACATTTCCATCCTTGCGAAAGCATTTTGTGTATTATTTTGACCTGCCCTCCTATTCTGGCATGCAAAACATTATTTAGGCAATTATTTAATTATTTAATAATAAAATTATTTAAATAGCTTCTGAAATTCAATTGTTTTCACTAAAAATTCCTAGACTATTCAAATTAGTAATAGCATATAAGCATCCTGACCAATCAAGATAATGAGATTTCCTTTCATTGTGATATGATCTCCCTTGTTATAATGGAAATTGCTCACCCCAAATTATGTTACATACAGCATCTTATCTTTCAGTCAGTTCAGTATAGGAATTCCATTGTCTGCATGTCTTATGAATGGTTCCCCATGTCTATGTTGTCTCTTTGAAGTGAGAGACTGTTAAAATAAATTACTCTGAAAATATAAAACATACTATATATCCAATTAAGTACCTAAGTGATTTATTAATTATTCCTAGAACAAAGAATATGATAACCAGACATTCAAACTTTATGGAGAAGACATCAGCCTAATGACATTTTGTTTTTTAAAAAAGTTAATTTTGAGAGGGGTGTGGGGGAGCCAAAGTTTATACATAAACAGTAAAGCTCTGTCCATAGCACTTGATAGTTATTTCTGTCCTCTAAAGCTGGGATTCAATATGCCTAAGAAAGATACAGGCGAACTTGCTAAAATTCCATAGTCTCAGACCCTAGCAGCAACAATTTTAATTTACTTATTCTGCAATGGATCCCAGGAATAAACAGTTGTAGAGTAAGAAGTTCTTTCCTGTCAGGGACTGGATGTTTGTGGCGCCTCCCCTGCCCCCCCAATTCATACTTTGAAGTTTCCATATCGATTAGGATGGTGTTTAGAGATGAGGCCTTTGGGAGGTAATTAGCTTTAGATCAGGTCATCATGGTGGGATCTCCATGATGGGATTAGGGTCCTTAGAAGAGGAAGAGATACCAGAACTCGCTCCCTCCATGTGCACGCACCCAGGAAAGGCCATGTGAGGACACACAGCAAGAAGTCAGTGCACTACAAGTCAGGTAGAGAGCTCTCGCCAGAAAACCGACTCTGCGGGATTGGGCTTTCCAGCCTCCAGAACTGTGAGAAAATGAACGTATGTTGTTGACGCCACTCAGCCTATGGTATTTTGTTATGGTAACTCCGGAAGATTAAGACTGTTTCTTACTATGCTTTCTGATAATTCGGTTTTCTTATTAGCCCATGTCGGCCGGTTGATTTACTGCATTATTTGCTGGCAATAAAAGACTCCCTGAGAGTAGAATTGTTATCCCTATTCCTTATTATTTTACATTACCACTGGATAGTAGATTCCTATTGCATCATTTTACTTTTTCATTGAAATTTTTGTCAAAAATATGAGGCTTTCAAATTTTGTGCTTCATGCATTCTGTGGGAGACATTCATTAGTCTCCTATAATACCATGCTTTATTTTGACCTTTTTACAATTTTGAAATGAAATTGGCTATTAGTCCTATTGTATTATTTTAATAAATTCAAAACAGTCTTTGCAAAAGAGTTATCAGGGCCACTCGTGACAGGAGTGCATTGCCCAACAAATAGAAACTTCAGAAATAATTAGTTCTTCTTGATATTGGATAGGGGTGTCAAGCTGTGTGGAAATGAAACATTGTTTCAGCAGGAAGATAACACTGGAGGGGCATTTCTTTTAAATTTTGAATATAGTTAATAGCAACTTTTTTTCTTTCCTCCTCCTCATATGCCTCCCCCCCCTTCTTTCACACATAATAGAGGAGTGAATTTTCTCCCTATAAGGCATTATCTCATCCGTAGCAACAAATCTACCATTCTTTCCCACCCTGTTCTATTTTGACCTTCCTTAACTTTGTCCATCTCCCGTGGCCAGAGAATTGTCACTTAAACAAGTGGTTTATCAGAATTTTAAAGACTTTAAGGTATGTTTTCTACTTGGAATGCTTTCTTTATACCCATGTGAATGTTCACAATTTTATTTTTAGAAGGAAAATTTAATTTCTGTTTAGTTCTACATAATTATAATTCTTCATAAAAAATTTTAGTGAGAGCAGGAATGACTATATGATATTTAGAGTGTTACCATTGCTTAAATACCTTCTTATCTACTTTGGCATTTTGTAGACCACTCAAAAAGGCATATATCTTGATAAGTCACAGATCTGGAATGAGAGCGGGTGTGTATAGTTCTTAGGGGTTTAGAAATTCTCTCTCTAATAGTCACATGAAGACTGATCATAAACCTCTTGCTGGAACTTAAAAGTATTTAGAGTGTTCTTCCACTCACGGCTTAAGAAAGAAAACACATGAAAACAACAAAAAAATGAAGAAAAATTTTATAGACATTTTAATAAAGTTAACATGTCAGTTATATACAATGTACTATAAATATTTCAGTGGAATTCTGATATAAATTTTAAATTCCTCAGTACACACTGGTGAAAATTTATATCCAACTAATCCTTCAGAATTTACTTTACTCTGGTTGGGTCTCAAGATCATTTTCTCTACACTTGTTCAAATTCTTCTGATCTTTTATAGGTAGGTATTATATTGGATAAAAGATCCCCAAGTTTGGAGGCAAGGTTACCTGGCATTTACTGTGCCTGGTCTCTGATACTTGCTAATTATTCTACGTTAACCTCTTCACCCCTTCTGAGTCCTAGTTTTCTTTATATGCTATGCAGAAGTAAGATCTCATGATGTACCATGTATAAAATACATATTGGAATGCTCAGCACATAGGTGGCTCTTAGTGAATGGTAGCTGCTATTATGGTGGAGTTGTGATGATGATATAAACTCCTTTTCATCTTTAATATGTTAGCTTCTCTGAGTTAAGTCCTGACCTCAGAAAATAGTTTACTCCATAAATTTGAGGGTTTAAAAAGAAATCTTCCTTGGGGCACCTGGCCAGCTCAGTCTGTAGAATGTAAGACAATCTTGGGTTCTGAGTTTGAGCCCCACATTGGGTGTAGAGATTACTTAAAAATAAAAAAAAGAAAATCTTAAAAAAAAATCTTCCTCCACTGTTCTAAAGAATTTTTCTTTGTTTTAATGTTCTCTGCTAAATGCCTACCTTGTATTACCCAAGGTGTAATCTATTTTGCCTTAATACATCTGATCAACCTTTTGGTTCAATAGTTGGGAAAGATGAATTATGTTACTCTGGTTTTATTGAAAAGACTGTCTTCCCCTGGTTGAAACTGAGGTGAAGGGCATCCCATATATATGCAACATGGCTCCCATGGCATTCCCCATGTAGCTTGATTTAACACCCTCTTGAGAACAGCCCCTAGATGCCAATGCCACTGCTATTATTGCTAGAATTAGGTATAGCGGAGGGTAGATCAAATTGCTTTGCAGGAGAAATCATTAACCTTCACCTCGTTAAGAATGATTAAAAAAAAATTCACACATTTGAAGTGACTGGGCTGGTGTTGGTGGTGAAGTTTCATGAACAGAACTCTGGCCTCCACAAGCTTGCATTCCCACCAACAGTGTAGGAGGTTTCCCCTTTCTCCGCATCCTCGCCAACATCTGTCATTTCCTGACTTGTTAATTTTAGCCATTCTGACTGGTGTGAGGTGGTATCTCATTGAGGTTTTGATTTGGATTTCCCCTAATGCTGAGTGATGTTGAGCACTTTTTCATGTGTCTGTTGGCCATTTGGATGTCTTCTTTGCAGAAATGTCTGTTCATGTCTTCTGCCCATTTCTTGGATTGGATTATTTGTTCTTTGGGTGTTGAGTTTGATTAAGTTCTTTATAGATTTTGGACACTAGCCCTTTATCTGATACGTTATTTGCAAATACTTCTCTCATTCTGTCTGTTGTCTTTTGGTTTTGTTGACTGTTTCCTTTGCTGTGCAAAAGCTTTTTATCTTTATGAAGTCCCAATAGTTCATTTTTGCCCTTGCTTCCCTTGCCTTTGGCGATGTTTCTAGGAAGAAGTTGCTGTGACTGAGGTCAAAGAGGTTGCTTCCTGTGTTCTCCCCTAGGATTTTTTTTTCTTTTCTTTTTCTTTTAGTATGTTATGTTAATCACCATACATTACATCATTAATTTTTGACGTAGTGTTCCATGATTCATTGTTTGATGGATTCCTGTCTCACATTTAGTTCTGTCATCCATTTTGAGTCTATTTTTGTATGTGTTGTAAGGAAATGGTGTAGTTTCATTCTTCTGCATGTGGCTGTCCAATTTTCCCAACACCATTGGTTGAAGAGACTGTCTTTTTTCCATTGGGCATTCTTTCCTGCTTTGTTGAAGATTAGTTGACCATAGAGTTGAGGGTCCATTTCTGGGCTCTCTATTCGGTTCCATTGATCTATGTGTAATCTCAGGAAACAAATGGAGGGTTGCTGAAGTGGTGGGGGTTGGGAGGGATGGGGTGGCTGGATGATAGACATTGGGAAGGGTATGTGCTATGGTGAGCACTAATGAAGGGGGGGAAATCTGAGGGGGAGATGAACCATGAGAGACTATGGACTCTGAGAAACAAACCGAGGGTTTTAGAGGGGAGGGAGGTGGGGGATGGGTTAGCCCAGTGATGGGTATTAAGGAGGGCATGTACTTCATGGAGCACTGGGTGTTATATGAAAACAATAAATCATGGAACACTACACACACACACAAAATAATTAAAAAAAAAATCTCTGGCCTATGAGTAACATATTTAAAAGGGTAAATTACAGTTTTCCTTTACAAACAGTGTAAAAGCAACAAAATATTATTCAAGAGAAATGAGCTAATCTTCCTTCAGCTGGGACACTGGTTTATAAATGATATTCTCCAATTCAGAGTTTCATTCCTCACTAGAAATACTAATGCTTGTTCCCCAAAGTCGAAGTACCTGTTAAAACTCCCATTGCAATTTATAAACCAGAGTTTTAAGCAATCTAAGTCATTTTATATATTATTCTCTCTTTGGCAGTTCTAACAGCTGAAGACTTAGTATCAGCTATGAATTTCATTACTGTAATTTTACTCCCATTCCAAATCATTAATATTGATGCTAAATAAATGATAGTGCTATCCATGCTAAATAATATTATTCTAAACTGCTTAGAAAAGGAAGTACTCTCACAGTGTTTCTTATTACTTTTGCAAAATGAGGAGGAACTGAAATATGACAGCAAAGCTTTAACATTTGTAATGTTGCCATTCTGGTCTTTTCCCCCAATATTTGTCACATTTATAAAAACTAAGATTATAGTCTAACTGAAAATTTTTTATCCATAAAGTATCAAGATAAATAACATAGTTTGTCTTTAAGTATTCTATTAGAATACTCTAAAATAAAGAAAATAGAGTATACACATTTGTCCCAAACTGATTTTTTAAAATGTATCCATCTTTCAAATTATAGAGTCCAATTGAAACACCTAAACTTTCTCTTTACCCAACATCATTTACCTTCAACCTGCAGGTCACCTGATGTTCACCTATGTTTTAAAACACCTCTTTAGATGATTGATTCACTTGGAAGTAGAGAGAAAATATTTGAAGAGATACAGCTGGGTAGGGGAATGACTTGCCATGATACATATGCACACATATCTCATTTCTTTTTTGCTTTCTCTGGTATGTATTTCTTTTGTATGTATTTTTTTGTTTCTGTTGTTTTTTTGCTTCTTGACAAACATACTCTAGTGACTGGATTCTTGTGTCCTTTTTAAGAAAACCACTTTATTGAGGTATGATGGCTATACAAAAAGCTGTCACTGTATAATGTATACAACATGATGGGTTTGGAAATCTACACCTGTGAACGCATTACCGCTCTCAGTGCCATAAAATTATCCATAACCTCTCAAAATGTCCTCTCACTCCCCTTGTTTTTTTTTTTTTTTTTTTTCCTTTGCAGTAAGAGAACCTAGCATAAGATCTATCTGCTTAACAAATTTTAAGTATACAATTCAGTTTTATTAACTCTGGACTCTACGTTGAATGGGAGATGTCCAGAACTTATTTACCTTGTTTGACTGAATTTTGTACTCTTTTACCATCACCTCCTTGTTACCCCTGGCCCCAGTCCCTGGTAGCCATCATTCTGCTCTCTGCTTCTGTGAGTTTGACTCACATTCCATATATGAGATCATGTGGTATTTGTGTATTTTGAAAAAAAAAGTCAGTGTTGAGGCGCCTGGATGGCTCAGTCGTTAAGCGTCCGCCTTTGGCTCAGGTCATGATCCCAGGGTCCTGGGATCGAGCCCCTCATTGGGCTCTCTGCTCAGCAGGAAGCCTACTTCTCCCTCTCCCACTCCCTCTGCTTGTGTTCCTGCTCTCTGTCAAATAAATAAAATCTTAAAAAAAAAATGTTATTTAAAAAAAAATTCCATTCTGAGATCCAGAATTCAATTCCTTTGGATATATACCCAGAAAGTGAGATTGCTGAATATATGGTAGTACTAATTTTAATTTTTTGAGGACGTTTCATACTCTTTTCCATACTGACTATAATAACTTACATTCCCATCAACGGCATAAAAGCGTTCTCTTTTATTCACATCCTCACCAGTGTTTCATATATTTTGTCTTCTGATATTATCTATCTTGACAGGTACAAGGTGATATGTTATTGTAGTTTTGATTTGCATTCCCTTGATGATTAGTGATACTGAGCATCTTTTCATGTACCTACTAGCCATTTGTGTGTCTTACTTGGAGAAATATCTGTTCAGGTTCTTTGCCCATTTTTAATTGGGTTATTCTTCTGCTATTGAGTTGTAGGAGTTTCTTATGTATTTTGGATATTTAACTCTATCAGATACATGCTCTGCAAATATTTTCTCCCATTCAAGAATTTGCCTTTTCATTTTGTTGGATGGTGTGGCTCTGGCTAGGTACGTGGATAGAAGAGACTGTCTCTGGGACATGATAGAGCAGGACTAAAACTGGGTCATAACGCTGCTTCCACAGCACATCTGCACTCAGATCTCTGTTCAGCTTGTCCGCTACAGGGAGCTGTCCTGCCTTCTTAAAGCTGTTGTTCATGGCTCCACCAGAATAACCCAATCTGTAAGCTGGATCCCACAGTTCCCCCAAATGCACTTTGGTCAGGAATGACTGCCAAATCGGTGTTCTTGTAAGGGAAGAGGGTTGAGGCCTTCTATTCCATTATTTTGCTGACATCATCTTCTGGCTTCTTGTTGTGGCATTCTGATTAATTTCTTTTGCACAAGGAAATGAAGAAAGAATTTGTACTTCATGATGGTTACACTTAGATTCTTATCCTGATTCTGCAATGTAGGAAGAATGAGAAATGGGACAATTTGAAGGTTCTGTGATTTCTTTATATTTTGTTTCACGTGATAGGAGGAGATTGTAATTCCCACACCATGCAGAATTTTTGACAAATGGAAGGTTTGCTGCAATATTAGTTAACTCCTTCACTTTGCTTGCTTTCTTCTTATTAGAATGTGAGTACTCTGTCTTATTTATTAGTATATATTCATGAACTATTCACTGTAGCTTTTTACAAAATGTTTGTTGAATAAATAAATGGCATACTAATCAACGTTTTCATATTCCCATATCCCAGGGATTTAGTCTGACACATTTCTATTAGCTGCCATTGGGTCTCTACTAAACAACCACAGGCTTATCTAGACATTTGCCTTAGGAATGCTAGCGATGTAACTCACACTTGCTTTAATGGGGTTGCAGAGATGAATATTGAAGTGATGAGGTTTCTAAGGGAAAAAAAGCCTAGAAAGAAAATTAATGCAAATTATGTATGTGCTTTAGAGGCAGAAGGAGAAATTGTTAGAATGAAAATGATGATTGTTCAGTGTCCAAATGCAAAAAAATGAGAGAATATCTCAAAATGAGAGGAAGAGAGGTTAATCGTGTCCAATATTGTAGGGATGCCATGCTGACTGAAAAAATGTCCTTAAATTTATAAATATGGAGCTGATTAATGAGCAGAGTGTGTAATATCATACCTATAGAAGAAATCATGGTATAAATAAAAATATATGCTGCTTTTTGTAGATGTTAAGAAATTTATGGAAGTCTTTATGAAGAGATACAGAATAACAGTATAGATTTAAATATTTAAATAAAGTCTTGGATGATACAACCATATCAAATATCTTAATGTGTGGAATGTACTTTGAAAATGTTTAAAATAATTCGGTCATTTGATGATCAATTATTTTTTGACATTAAGAAGAAAAAGTGAAAAGACTTGCTCTAAAACTCAAGTTTAAAACACTGATTGGGGGTACCTGGGTGACTCAGACAATTAAGTGGCTGCCTTCGGCTCAGGTCATTGATCCCAGGGTCCTGGGATCGAGCCCCGCATTGGGCTCCCTGCTCCGTGGGAAGCGTGCTTCTCCTTCTCCCTCTGCCTGCCACTCTGCCTACTTGTGCTCTCTCTCTCTCTCTCTCTCTCTGTCAAATCAATCAATCAATCAATCAATCTTTAAAAAAAATAAAACACAAATTGTTTGGACAATTTGTGAATACAAACTTCAGTCTTCAAATTTATTATTAAAAATTACTTCATTTCAAAGAACCCTTTAAGCAAGACAGATTATGTGTTTAAGCTTTTTCAATAACAGATCTCTTTAACTAGTCACCTTTATTTCTAGGTTTTCCTCAAATTGAAATTTGCACTCCAGTTAAAGTAAGTTTGGTTGCTGTTTCCTGAGGCATCATTTCATTTCTTTCTCCCTCCAAGCTTTTGTTCCTTACTTTTTACTAACATTCTCTGAACATTAGTTTTGGACTCTTCAAGATCCATTCCACAATAACCCAGGGTAAATGGGTAACATCCAACGTTATTTACAAACCATGCAGGACCCAAGAGATTCATGGGATAGAAATTGAGGGCTGTCATCTCTATCTTACTGTCAAGTAGAGATCCAGGTGCAATTTGTAACTTGAGACTCTTAATTTCTAACCAGTCATCTTCATGGACATTATCACAGTTGCTAGTCATTCAAAAATGTGGAATTCTTCCTCTTTTCCAATTTCTCTTGAACCCATAAGCTGTTAAAGAATAAATGTGTTGGACAGAGTTAAACAGGCAAGGAAGAATTAATTCAAGACCATTGCTTTGGGGAGAATGAACTCAGCTCCGGTCAGATAAAAGGTGGGAGTGTCTCCATTAGTTGGGGTAAGCCAGTGGAAAGTACTAGAGGATGTTAGGGGCACCATTTGTCAGTGGGATTAAGCCCTCTGTATTTGCTAGTTTAGTGTGTATCTAAGGCTCCTGTCCTCTCACAGAGACTGGGAGATAGGGGCTCTCTTTTATTAGATGATTACATCTCAAAGGGATGACTCCCTGGTCTTTGAAAAAGATATTCCTTGGTTGTAAAACTGGCAAGAAGCTGGGTGAAGATTTATCTACATTTCAAAGGGGCAGAAAAAATGTGCAATTACAAGCTTTCTAACATAAATGCTCTAAGGAAAGAGTGATCAGGGGCCTGTAGTCAGGAAAAAAGTCTGTCTAATGTTTAGTGAAGGTGAGGGGAATATTAAGGCCATGCCTTGGTCAAGACTATGCCAGTCTTCCATTACAAACCTCCACTGGTAGAGTGACATTAAGGTATTCTTGGTAATGCCTTACACAGTATCGGACAAAAGGAAAAGGTGAATATATATCCATCAAATAGAATTGTTCATTACCGCTTTTTCTGTTTTATGGATGGATGGGTTAGCAGAAGCTCTTTCTGCTTTCCCTAAGAATCATAAATTCTAGGGCAAGTTTTTTTTTTTTTTTTTAAAGATTTTATTTATTTATTCACGAGAGACAGAGAGAGAGAGAGAGAGAGGCAGAGGGAGAAGCAGGCTCCCAAGGAGCAGGGAGCCCGATGCGGGACCCTGGGATCATGACCTGAGCTGAAGGCAGACGCTTAACCGTCTGAGCCACCCAGGCGCCCCTAGGGCAAGTTTTTGGAAGTTACTTTTCATTGGCTATAATGACTTGGGATATTGTTATTTTTTAACTCTGTTTAAAGCTGGTACCCGTTAGGCTTATTTCCCCTGGGAATACGATTTGAAGCACCGCGTGCCCAGCTCATAGGTTTGACTCTGGCAGACAGTGTTCAGTCTGATGTGTCTTCACCTAGGTTTTTTCTTTGGTTTACTGTCACCTGGGACAATATGTTTAACTGCTCAGAATCTCACTTCCAGGCTCTTAGAAGTAACACTCTCTTTTCCTCAAAGTAGCATGCTGTACAGCAGTTGGTTATTAAAGAATGCCTCAGGCTTTTAGGAGAAAAATGCCACGTTAATGCCGTATTACCAAAGGAAATCTGTAGACTTAGTTCTTTTTAGGCTGTATTGACCTATTTTTTTTTTTAAAGATTTATTTATTTGAGAGAGAGAGAATGAGAGAGAGCAAGCACATGAGAGGGGGGAGGGTTAGAGGGAGCCCGATGCGGGACTCGATCCAGGGACTCCAGGATCATGACCTGAGCCGAAGGCAGTCGCTTAACCAACTGAGCCACCCGGGCGCCCCTGTATTGACCTATTTATACACTGTTGGGGAAGGAAAAATAATTTTCCTTTTACCTTTCTAAGTTCTTGGTTAAGATCTCCCTGTAATAAAAGACCGTTTAACAGGAGAAAAACAAACAGAAGTTGACTAACGTGTGTACCTTCTGTATACATGGGGGATTCCCCGGGAAAACAGAGTAACTCCCAAATGGCCCAAGCTACCACATGAAAGACCTCTCCAGCTAAAGAGAAAAGAAGATGCTGGGGAGTGAGGAGCCAGTTATAGGAGGTTTCAGGCAAAGGACAGTAAACAAGGGTAAGGTTTTTATGCAGATTTAAGTCCATGACTTCTCAATTGGTAAGAGTTTCTAGAGATGTAGAGTAATCCTCTTTTCCTTGTACACAGAGAGAGATAGACTTACAGATGGAGATTTCTCTTGTAAATGTCTTACAAAACGGTAACTTTTACTTAGTTTTCAGGTCTCCTGTGTGTGCTATTTCTTAAAAATAATCAGCCTAAAATAATTGTCATGCATATTTTAGGGTGACATATTCTGCTCCCCTCCAACACAGATCTTTTATATGCATCACCGAAGTTCAATACAGTTTGTTTATAGTCTCTTTATATTTCTGATTTCAAAATTATTTGGAAAGGTCAACATGTATCTATGATTCCCACCCAGAAATACCATTTGATATCCTCCCTACGTGATGTGGAGAGTTGGGATTGGCAAGGATGGGAGAAAAATAACAGCAATAACAGAAAAATTAAACCTTGTATCATTGTTGCAGGGCAAAATCCTCAGTGTTTTAGAAAAATACATTGCAAAGCCTGTTCATTTTTAAATATTACTTAGTATTTGAAGGCTAGCCATAGAATCACTCTACAATTTTAGTGGCGACTGAAAATTACATCTCAGACCTTGACTTTTTCTTTTTTATTTTTTTTCATGCAAAAAACCAGCTGCAAACACGACAAAGCATTCCAAGGATGCAATTAAACTCAATGGCTTTCTAATGCATTCTTCACTTTTTACAACTATTACATTTCTAGGGGAATACATTACTTAAAGGAACAATTATCCTATGATTCAGATTGTTTTACACGAAATGTTATAATGGCAAGAATATTATTTACATAGAAACTATAGGACAGGACTATTCGGATGAAAAGTTTGGGAAAAAAATGATTTTAACTTTTATTTTCCTTTAGCCACAATTTTAGAAAGGAAACTTAGCTTTTAGTGTTTAGACTGAGAGAAAATGGCAATACTTTTCAAGGACGTATTAAGTGAAATAGGAAATAAAAGACAGGATTATGCTACTTGGAAAGGTTATGAAAGGTTCCATAGCTTGTGTGGAGAGGCTTCTAGAGCTTTCGTTTCCATCGCTCTCTAGCAAGTAACTCCAAATGTTTTTCCTTGTTTATAAATGAGTGTAAAACCAGGGAAGGGGAGCTGGAAGAACTTTTAGGTTTCTTCCACTTGAAGAACAATAATAACTGTCCTGTAGGTCTTGGTATATACCTAGAGTTTTGCAGTGTTTATGGCTCAGCACCATCTTGTTAGGAATATGAATATCCATATCCTTTTTATAGTTGTGGAAATGTAGGCTCTTAGAGATAAGCAACTGCCTTGAGATCGTGCAGTTAAGTTCAAGTCAGAAGTAAAATGCACACCTGTCTGGCCCCAAAACTCATGTTCATTTTTACCCTCTACTGTCTTTTTTTTTGTTTTTTAAACCCAGAGTGCTATTTCATGTAGATGCATCAGTGAGATGTTTTTTTTTTTTTTTTAGCATCATAGTCCACACATTTTTTTTTTGTTTTATTAGGAATTCACTTTTTTCTCTGAATTAAATATATAATTGAAAAGTTTCATATACATGTAAGTGTAATAGTAACAAAACTAAATATGGGGGACCCATCAATAGTACATATTATTTTGAAAAGCATATAACAGAGAATCCCATGGCTTTGAAGGAACTGGATTAATTTTTAAAGGTGGTTGTTTTGTTTTGTTTTTTTGTTCTTCTAGATATGAAACCTAGCGACCAATATATTTTATGTAATGGAATAGCACAGGAGAAAAACAGGAACTCTTCTAGTGTCACAGTTTGCTCAAGGGCAGTTCCATTCACATGAACCCTAACCTGCAGTAGGGTTCGTTGAGAGGTGGCAAAGTTGCTTTCTGGTGAGAAGTATCAAGAGTAGGTGTATCTCATCAGTGGAGTCCTGCTATGATGATGCTAAGGAAAACAATTAAAATTAAGACTGGCTCAAAGGAGTTGAGTGTAGCTCCAGAAATGCAGAATCTCAGGTCTCATTCCAGACCTGCTGAAATATAATCTGCTTTTGAGCAAGATCTCTTGGAATTTGTAACTCTATTAAGGATTGAGAGGCACTGTCCTGAAAGTGGAGGCTCAAGGGAATTTTTCATTCATCCGTATAAAGTCATGCTTTCATCTTTGATCAATGATGATCATCAGAATCATCTGTGAAACTTGAACAAATACAGGTGCTGGCCCCATTGTTTTTGAATGGCTTGGGATATTGGCATACGGCACAGGTACTTTGAAGAAAATCAACACCTCCAACCCAATCATACACACACACATGAACATATATAAACACTTGTCCCAAGATAAATATATTTTAAAAAGCATATGGATAATTCACATATGATCAAAGTTCGAGAAAACTGAGTTAAGTCTACTTGATGCAGAACAGGCCATCTTATATAAAATCTCCCTTCTGAGAAAGGAGCATTTTTATCCTAACATTTACCCTGATGTCATCGATTCTAAATTTATTGGTCCTTTAAAGTTTGGTAGAATGCTACATCACTCTTAAAGGCTTTTCTCAATACTGTTTTTTTTCCAAAGTAAAATATTCTTTGTCTTCTTTAAACTGCAGTTCATTTTTATCTGTACCTCTCCCATGAAACAGTTCACAGCCTGTTTTGTACTATATACTTATGTGCATTGTTGCTGATCTTCTATGTTTGATTATCATTAAATTTCCCACAAGACCTAGAAGATTATTTAGAATGTCATATAATTAGCATTAAATTTGAGAAAGCAAATGAATGAGTAAATAGATAACTCTTTGGGGATACAGTGTAATACAATCAAATATTGGTTGAACTAGGAGTGAAGAAACAGGTGAAGCCCCCCTCTACTATTAAGTCAAGTATGGGTTTGAGTGCACTGAGCCTCTCCTTTTTACCAATTCATTTTGTGGAAATATTGGTAAGTTTTTTAAAGACTTTTTCAATGCATGTAAAATTTGAAAGAAAATAGCCAATTATTTTTTGTTTGTTTTCTACTAAATGTTCTTATAGGTTTGAAAGTAACTTTCTATGTTTCAAATTTATTTCTACCTTATAAATCAAGTCATGGAATTGTAAATAGTTCTTAATAGTAATTACTGTGATTATATATAGCACAAAGGCATAAGAACTTCAGCATCTACACTCCCAAGGTAAGGCTGAATTTTATTATATTACTGTAAATTATCTATGCTGTATAACAAATTATACAAAGTTAGTGACTTTAAGCAACATATGTTTGTTATCTCACAGTTTCTATAGGGCAGAAGCCTGGGCAGGGTTTAGCTAGTTTGTCTGTTTTAGGGGACAAGCTGCTGGCTAGGTGTTGGCTGGGGCTGCCGTCTCAGCAGAGGCTAGACTGGAGAAAGAGCTACTTCCAAGTTCTTTAAGATATTTTACATATAACTGAAGGAGACCATTTCACTAAGTTTTCTTCTACTTCATAACTAGGATCATCTTTCCCTAATGGTCCAATAACACATTCCTCCCTTCTTTCTGAGCCCTAACTGGCAGGATCTTCAACTACTAATAGTCTGATCAAGTTTATTTTGGCTCTTTTATGCTCATCAGAATTTTCTCAGTTTCTGCTCACTTCCTGATTCCAAAACACTGCCACATTAGAGTCATTTATTACTTTGTCACCCACTTGTACCAAAATCTCTATTTTCTATTTTTGTGTAACAATTCGGAACAAACAGCAATTTAAAACCACAAACATTTATTATCTCATAGTCACTGTGGATCGAGATTCCAGACCTTAATCATCCATCCACCTCTCACTCCTAGATCCTCTGGCATCTGCTCTCTCGCTTCTCTTCCTGTTTACATGGCATGGGGGCAAAGGCTTTGCCCCTTGTTGGCCACCCTGTGGCCCTATGCATGGCAGTCTCTGCCAAAGGGTCAGCTCCGCAGGGATGGATGGGGGGATGGTTTACTTGGGTCATCCACTCATGGACTCACAAGGGTGCAGGCAATTTTTCATTTGGGCTGCATTCTTATCTAGATACTCCACTAAGGAATGGTTGCTTTTGGAGCTCGTTCATATTACTGACAGAATTCATTTCTTTGCTTCTGTGTAACTGAAAACCCTGGCTTTTTGCTGGCCATAAAGAGGACTGGTTAACATAAGACTTTGGTCAGCCTCTAGTCACTGAGAGCCCCCAGATGACAGCCAACAAGAAAATAGAGACCTCAGTTCTATAGTCAAAAGAGATAAGGTCTGAAAACAATCCGAGAAAACCTGGAAGGAAACCCTTCCTTGTTGGAGCTTCTGATGGGAGCTTAGTTTTGGCCAATACCTAGATTTCAGTCTGGCTTGACTGGTCAGATGATCATGTTTGTAATTACATTTCAATTTTATGTCATCTCTAATTTACTACATGAGCAGAAGCAAGTCATTTAGTTCTTCATAGTTGGTTTCCTTATACACAGAATAAGGTAACAAGGTACTGAAGCACACAGACCCTTTAATCAGAATCCCTGGGTTCACATTCTGTCCTTACCCAGTATTAGTTACTAACTTCTAAACACATTGGTTTCTTTTCCTATGTAATGCTGCTATATCATAGAGTTGTGAGGATTAAATAGACTGCTTTTGTGAAGTCTTTACTTAGGCTACTGGTACATGTAAAGTATTTAATATTGCTATATATTATTAAAATGGGAGGGGAGGATCTTACAGGTCTTCTTACTTAGGTAAGATTAAGTAACTACGTGTGCTTTCCAGAAACCAACATTGTGAATAACAATATTTGACGTATTGCTAAATTTCACAAAAATCTTTCCAACCTGAAGATACAATTATGTTTCTTAATGTCAAGGAAATAGGTGATTATTCAATATTTTGGTCTAAAGGGTTATATTGATTTCAGAAACTACATTAAATTAACAAACTCTACTAATTCCCTAGATCTCAGGAATATTGCCCTGTCAGAATGGCAGCTTCTTAAATAAGTTTTAATTCACAGTCTATTTTTCTCACAGTTATAAATCCTAAAAATTGCTCAGGAAATAAGGGAAAGAAGGACATCTAGCAGGGTTCTGCCATGTCTGGGCATCAATTAAAAGTGCAATTTTGGTAGCATCTTGCTGGCTCAGTCTTGTAAACTACTTCTTTGTTAATGTGATTTTTGTTCTAACCACCGTAGTATCTACTTCATAATTCATAATTTCAGTTATGCCTTCTCTCTCATATTTATTTCTTAATACTTTTCTTTGCCACTTTCTTGTTATAAGCTTCTTAGTCCATTCAAGCTGCTGTAACAAAATACCACAAACTGGGGGTCATTTAGAAAAAACAGGAATTTATTTCTCAAAGTTCTGGAGGCTGGAAGTCCACAGTCAGAGGGCCATTGTGGCTGGATTCTGGCAAAGGCCCTCCCCTGGGTTGAGGACTGCCAACTCAGTATGTTTTCACATGGTGGAATAGGCTCTGGAGCTCTATGCAGCCTCTTTTATAAGGGCACTCATCCTAATCATGGTCCTCCTTCCTCATTACTTGATTAGTTCCCCAAAGGACCACATCCTAATACCATCAGCTTGAGGATTAGGATTTCAGCATACAAATTTTGGGGGAACGCAAACATTCAGACTGTAGCAGTAACCCAACATTTGTCTCAGGAGCACATGTTTGGTCTTCCAAAGAAACAAGATGCAAATAAGTAAATCCCTGACGTAAGCAGATTTATAAGAGCCGCATTCCTCAGTTTGATGTGATACAATGGACGTTAAACTGGGAATCAGATGTTATGAGTTCCTGTCTTATCTGAAGCACTAATTAGAAGCTAAGGACTATTTATGACTTTTGATTTTTGCATCATTTGTGGGAGTTACACTACACACTAAATTCCTTTTAACTACTAAATGTATGTCTCTTCATTCATTAGCGGGTGTTTTTTTTTTTTTTTTTTTTTTTGAGTATATTTAATAGTTGAAAATAATTGTCAGAGCCAGAAATAAAGATGGGATGAGAAAGCCCTTTTGAGGGATACTGAATAGCTGTATTATCTGGAGGCAACTGAGACTTCATGGAACAGCTTGGAATAGATTTCTTCAAAAGTGGCAGAGACTATCCTCTCTTACACTCTAGACCTGCCCTGGAATTAACATCACAGAATTCATCTAAGAATGTGAAGTCATGGAAAAAGAAAGTCTTTTCTTGATTAACGTAGTTGAGAAGAAAACCCTAGATAGCTGAATTTTTGGAACATCTTTTAGAATTAAGTAATCTTTAAAGTTTATTATTTTAAATCTATAAATCCTGTATTCTGTGCTCATCAGTATTAAAGAAAAAATATTAAAGCTATTTTTATTTGTTTAATCTTTATTCCAGGCATGTGTGGTATATTTTTAAGGCTGCATTGGGTGTGTAGTGATTATGCAAAGTTAATTACTACCTGCCATCAACAGACATAAGAAAGTACATTTGGGTCTTTTATATTTAAACATCAATTTCAAAAATTTTATAAACACATAACATGTAGTTTAGTAAGGCTTTGTAATATATACAACTTTGAACATATAACAATCAAATGGTACAGATGTAGAATGTGATACCAGTTTTTAATTATCATTGATGAAAAAAAAACTAAAATCCAAGAGTAAAAATGAGCAGAGATGAAAGGAACATTTATTTCAAAGTTTTCCTGTCTCCTGATGAATCATATTGCTCAAGGCAGAATCCATTTCCAGAATACGTATGTCCAAAGAGGATTCATAAACTTCAGAACCAAACAGCTGGCTGCCAATGAAAGAATAATTTCATTTAGGAGAAAAATACATAATTGGACTTTTCCCTCTCTATATTTTTAAAATAATTGAGAAAGAAGAATTAGAATTAAGAAAGGGGAATTGTATTTATTTGTTTTCTTATAAAATAGGGATATCTGAGTTAGATAGTTATGGTGGCCACTTTCAGCTCAAATTTAGGATTACTTGTAAAACTTGTGAGATCTCAGTATTATTTTCTTTTTTTAAATTTTATTGTATTATGTTAATCACCATACATTATATCATTAGTTTTTGATGTAGTGTTCCATGATTCACTGTTTGCGTATAACACCCAGTCCTCCATTCAGTACGTGCCCTCAGTATTATTTTCTAATGCTGGAGTTAGAGAAAACTTTTGAAATGCTTTCAAATTATATATTACATAAAGATGAAATGAAAAAGTTTCTTCAATTTTTTTCTCTTGTCATTTTTGATGAGTACACAGATACTTATGTATACTTATTCCCATGATATTTATTAGTTTGCTGGAAATCCTCTGCTTTACATACATATTCTGGAAGAAGAGCTAGTTTCACCTGTTGTTATTCTTATTAAAATAACTATGCTTAATTAAGAAGGTGATATTACATGATAATTTTTTTACTTTTATTGAAATTTGATGGTGGAGTTCAAGAAAATTAGTAGTTAAGTGCAAGAAATACAAAAATACAATAGTGAACATGAAAGGAGATAATAGACGCTACCACAAATAAATCTCTTTTGGAAATTGGGAATTTGACAATTCCTGTTTATTGTATGCTTTTTATAAGAAAATATGCAAAATTTTAAGTGTATCTTCAAGAACAATGTAATTAATTTTTGTCCATTCATCCTCATTCATGAAATGTGCTAAAATCTAATTATTCCACATATCTTTCAAAGTTTTAGCTACTTTATTTTTTGTTTAATTTTTTTTTTAAAGATTTTATTTATTTATCTGAGAGAATGGGAGACAGCATGAGAGGGGGAGGATCAGAGGGAGAAGCAGACTCCCCACTGAGCAGGGAGCCCGATGTGGGACTCGATCCTGGGACTCCAGGACCATGACCTGAGCCGAAGGCAGCCGCCTAACCAACTGAGCCACCCAGGCACCCCATTGTTTAATTTTTTTAAAGATTATTTGAGAGAGAATAAAAGCAAGAGAGTTGGGGGGAGGGGTAGAGACAGAGGCAGGGGAGAGAGAATCTCAAGCAGACTCCTCGCTGACAGCAGAGCCTGACTTGGGGCTTGATCTCACAACTCATGAGATCATGACCTGAGCCGAAATGATGAGTTGGACCCTCAGTCGACTGAACCACCCAAGTGCCCCTCTAGTTTACTTTTTAATAGTGAAAGTAGACATTGTATGATATCTATTCTTTGCTGATGTTTGTTTTATAACCCAGAATGTGGTTTGTCTGGTCAGTCTACCAGTATACTTGGAAAAAAATGGATTTTCTGCTATTGTTGAGCAGAACATACTATAAATTTCAGACTGGTCAAGTTGGTTGGAAGTTCATGTTTTCCAAATCCTTACTGATTTTCTGTTTTCTTAAATTGATTAGTGAGGGAAAAGTGAGAAGTCTTTAAGAATACTTCTAGGCTTTTTCATTTTTCCTTTTAGCTTAACAATATTTGCTTTGTGTAATTTTAAGTGCTGTTAGTGGGCGATACATGTTTAATTTATATTTCTTGGATGAACTGACTACTTTAAAATTATTTGATGATTCCCTGTACTCTTCGCAATGTTTCTTATTCTGCAATATATTGTTTTCTGGTATTATAGTCCTGCCAGCTTTCTTTGATTAATGTTGCATGGCATATTTTTTTCCCAATTTCTTACATGTAAACTATCTATATATTTATAGTTAAAGGTGGTTTCTTATACACATGCCATATTTTTTACTTAAAATTTGATGATCTACTTTTTAATTTGATAATTTGTATTCAGTGAATTGTTGAAGTGATGTTAAAAATTGACCTTGTTAGATATGGTCTCTATGTCCCAAAGGTTTTTTTCTTTCTTTTCCTTCTTTTGGCTTTATTTGGATTATTTTTTTTATTTCATTTTTTACATTGGGCAATTAATTTCATTTTTCTTTATTTTATAGCCTAGGTTTTATAAAATATCTTTAATTTATAGTCTCCTTTCTAGTAATATTATACTACTCACATAAAATATATGAGACTTAAAACAGTGTGCTCCCATCATTTGTGCTATTTTAAAAATACATGTATCATAATATATCGTATAAATTTCAACATATGTTGTTAGTATTTTCCTTAGGTAGTAAGTTATTGTATACAGTGTTATGAAATTGGACAAAAATGTCTTTATATTGATTTTTGCAATTTCTGTGCTTTCCATTCCTTTTTCTTCATCCAAATTTTCATTTAATGACAAATTTCTATCCTAGAACTGCCTACAGTCTTTCTTGTAGAGAAAGTCTCCTTGCAGTAAATTCTCTGCTTTTGTTTTTCTGAAATGGTGGTTATTTTGTTTTGTTTTTGAAATATATTTCACTGGGTATAGAATTCTGGGTTTATTTTTTCCCCCTTAGTATTATGAATTGTTTCTCTGAAGATGTGTGCTATAATTACATTTGTTCTTCTCTATGTATTTTTTCTAGATGCTTACATGCTTTGCTCTTTTAGTTTTTTTTTTTATTTTGTAACTTTAATTTTAAAGAAACCGCATTTTTTAAAAATATTTTATTTATTTATTTGAGAGAGAGAATGAGATAGAGCGAGCATGAGAGGGGGGAGGGTCAGAGGGAGAAGCAGACTCCCTGCTGAGCAGGGAGCCCGATGCGGGACTCGATCCCAGGACTCCAGGATCATGACCTGAGCTGAAGGCAGTCACTTAACCAACTGAGCCACCCAGGCGCCCAAGAAACCGCATTTTTAACAAAAACTATTATTTATAACTCTTTAACCTTGTGCTCTTTTAGTTTTAAAATTTTTTGGGATCATATTATGTGCTTTTGTTATTGTTGTTGCTTATCCTGCTAGGGTTTCTGTATGCTGTTAGTATCTATATTTTGTTGTTTGTCTTTATTTTTGGAAATTTCTCAACTATTACTTCTTCACATATTTGTTCTGCTCCCTTTTTTCTCTGTTATCATTCTAGAACTTTAATTATATATAATTTAGACCATTCATTGATTCTACAGCTCCTGAATGTCTTTTCTATTTTTCTTTTTTAATCATTTTCCTCTTTATGTTTGAGTTTGGATTTCTACTGACTGTTAAGTCCATCAAACTAACTGTTTATCACTGATATTTTATTTTTTTAATTTTTAACCGTCCCCTTTGATTCTTAAATTATACCTTTCCACTAAAATTCCCTATGTGTTAATGTATGTTAACCTTTTCCACTCAAATCTTTCATATATTATAGTTGGTTTTCATTTCCCGTTTGACAACTAAAAATATCTGGGCTATTTCTGAGTCTGGTTCCATTTATTGTTTTATCTCTTAAAAATGGGTTATTTCCTCTTCTATTTTTAAGATGGGTGTCTTGTAACTTTTGACTTAACTATAGCTATCATGTGTAGAATAAGAGTGAGGATAAGATAAATTCTACTTTCCTCAAGTAATAGTCCTGTTTCTTTCTCTCTCAGGCCTGAGTATAGGTGACTGATTGAATCTATTCAGGAGTTGAACTGAGTTTGGATTTTGTTATTGCCATTATTGCCTTCTTGATACCATATTCTTTATATTCCTCCAGGAGAGGGCTCTGGATACTTTGTGTTTTAATATAGGACCTGGGTAGCTAGAGGATTTTCTTCAGTGTTTTTGCTCCTCCCTAAACTTTCTGCTATTCCTCTTCATTTGTTTTAGAGAGAGTCCTTATCGCTGCTCTTTTAGCTCCGCCAGTGGTAGATTACTTCTGCTAGTTACTTATTCCTAGGCTTATAATAAAGCAGGGGCAGATCTCTGTTGTCCTTGCTCACCTAAATCTTAGACAAACCTTGTGCTCTTGGACATCAGGATGAGGTTTTCTCAGAAACCTACCCTGCTTTCTTATGTCTTGGTTAGGGAAGAGATTACTAACTCTTGTCCTGAGGTTGCAGTTGCAAACCTCTGCTTGCAATCAGTACAAGATCCTGCACCCAGGAAGCTTTTCTTTTCTTTTCTTTTCTTTTTTAAAGACTTTATTTATTTATTTGAGGGAGAAAGAGTGAGTGAGAGAGAGAGCACAAGAAGGGTGAAGGAGAAGCAGACTCCCTGCTGAGCAGGGAGCCCAACACAGGACTCAATCCCAGAACTCCGGGATGACCACCCGAGCTGAAGGCAGATGTCCAACCAACTGAGCTATCCAGGCACCCTCCCAGGAAGCTTTTCTGACCCTCTGCTGCGGGCAGAGGGTTTTTGCGTTTACCCTACCACCAGCATCATGTGTTATTGCCTGTGTCTGGGACACAAGTAGTTTCTCTATACCTTTCCCAGAGGTATATATTATTTTCTTCTACTTCTCCAAAAGAAGTCATCCTTAGCTGAATCCCTATAGCAAGAGTATTTGTTGTCTCTTACACACACACATACACACACGTCAATTTAATAAGGAATTCTATTGATCATTTAGCAAAGAAATAAAACCAATCTTATATAGAGTGCTTCAGAAAGTATAGAAAAAAACAACTCTCCTGAACAAGAATACCAAAATACTTAACAAAAACATTTATGTATTAAATTCTAAAAAAATATATGAAAAGGTGTGAAATGCTTTCTATGCTAGGAATGCATGGTTGTTTTAACATTTTAAAAAAGCAATCAGTATAGTACATCAACAAAATAAAACCTACAAATCTTGTTATTATCTCAATAGATGTAGAAAACCCATTTGTCAAATTCAACACCCATTCATTACAAACACTCTCAACAAACAGAATAATTTTCTTAATCTGATAAAGGATACCTTCCAAAAAACTACAAATAGCCTCTTACTTTACATAAAGAAAGATTAAATTATTTCCTCTAAGATTAATGAAAAGATAATATCTGATTTCATCCCTTCTTTTCAACATCAACTGGAAGTGATGTTAATTGCAGATAAATAAGAATCAAGTATGAATGGTTGTGGAGGAAGAAGGAAAATGGTTTATCTATGAATGGCATTGTGTCTAGAATCTGCAGCTAGAATTAGTAACTTGAGTAAGGTTGCAGAATAGGAGGTTGGTATGCAGAAATAAATTACATTTTTCTGTAGTAGCAATGGGATGCTAGACATTGAACTAGAAAAATACCTTTAACATAGCATCAGAATATCAGTATATCAAAGAGTAAGATATATAATGAAAACTGTGCAAGACATCTACATTGAAAATGACAAAATAATGCAGAGAGAAATTAAAGATCTAAATAAGTGCATAAATAAACAATTTTAATTGATTGCCTCGATATTTTCTTGATGTCACTTCTTACTAAACCTATAGATTTGTCAAAAATCTGAATTAATAACAGACTCTAACAAATTAATACTAACAAAAGGCTTTAGAATAAATCGATAAGCTCTTTTTGAAACTTGCATGGAAATTCAGAAGATTGGAGCCAAAACAATTCTGAATACTGCTATAGACTGAATATTTGTGTTTCCCCTCACCACCAAATTCATATGGTGAAACTGTACTCCCCAGTGTGTTGGTGTTTGGAGGTGGAGCTTTGGGAGGTTATTAGCGTCAGGTCCTAATGATGAGATAAATGTCTTTATAAAAAGAAGAAGGGGGGGCGTCTGGGTGGCTCAGTTGGTTGAGTGTCAGACTTTTGATTTTGTCCTAGGTCATGATCTCAAAGTCATGGGATCGAGCCCCACATCAGGCTCATGCTCATTGGGTAGTCTGCTTGAGATTCTCTCCCTCTACTCTGCCCTTCCCCTATTCTCTCTCTCAAGTAAATCCTTAAAAAAAAAAAAAAAAGAAGAAGAGGCAGGAGATCTCTCTGCCACGTGAGGACACAGTGAGGAGGCAGCCCTCTGTAAACCAGGAAGAGACCCTTTACCAAGAACTTGACCATCCTGGCACCCTAATCTCAAACTTTGATCCTCCAGAACTGGGAGAAATAAATGGTATTGTTTTAGCCATCCAGTTTGTGGGATTCTATTATAGCAACCCAAATTTGACTCTGAAATACACATCAATAGTAATCAGGACAATGTGGAATTGGTATGAATATAGATGAATATATTAATACAATATAGTAAAGAATCTTGACAGATACAATATTATTAAAAGATTTTTTTTAAGATTTTATTTATTTATGCATGAGAGACAGAGAGAGAGAGAGAGGCAGAGGGAGAAGCAGGCTCCCAAGGAGCAGGGAGCCCGATGTGGGACTCGATCCCAGGACCCTGGGATCATGACCTGAGCCGAAGGCAGATGCTTAACCATCTGAGCCACCCAGGTGCCCCCTATTAAAAGATTTTTGACAAAGGTGCTGATTCAGTGGGAAATTTTTTTTAAACAAATCGTGTCAGAGCAACTCCATATTCATAAAAATAAAAAAACAAAACACAAATAAGCAAAAAAAAGTCAACAAAAATTAAAGATTATTTTAGACCTAAACATAAAACCTAAAACCATAACTTCTAGAAGATAGCATGCGAGAATCTTTTTGCAACTTGTAGTCTTGTAGACAGGACAAAATATGCACTAACCATGAATACATAAATTGGATTTCATCTAAATTTAAAATTCTTCCCATTGAAGAAAACAATAAAAAAAATAAGTAGCAAGCCCCAGGCTAGAATGTGTTTTTGAAATACATCTATTACACAAAGAAGTTATATCCCAGTGGTGGACAAATCAAAATAAAAAGACAACTGAACCACTAAAAAGTGGGTGAAAAAAAATTGGACACATCACAAAAAAAAATAAAAGCAGTCAATAAGTCACAATGTGTTCAACATTCTTAATCATCAGGATAATACAAATTAGAACTGAAATGAGATTTAATTTTATACTCAGTAGAGTGAATAAAGAAAAAATAATGAAAATACCAGATACTATTCATTGACAATACCAATTATTGGCAATATTTTGGAGCAACTGAAAATTTTCATACATGAGAATATAAAATGGCACAAGCCATTTGAAAAACTTTTTGTTTCTTAGAAAATTCATTGTGCGTCCATCCCATGACCTAGAAGTTCCACTCCTAGATAATGACAAAAGTGATATAAAAACAAAAGTCCACAAAATGACTTGTATGGGAATACTCATACAAACAATTTATAAAATTTCAATATTGGATATAACAGAAATAACTACGAAAAGGAAAATGGATAAGCAAATTATCTTATACAATGAAATATTATAGAGGAATAAAGTAACACACTCAAGAAACATGTATGAATCTCTAAGTATTATGTTGAGCAAAAGAATACCTACTGTATAATCTCTTTTATTTGAAGTCCAGCTATAAGCAAAATTAACCTAGTAGTAGAAATAAGAAAGTGGTTACCTCTGGTAAGGTTGGGATTGAATGGAGAAAGGCATGAGAGAACTTTCTGGAGTGATGGAAATATCATGTTTCTTACTTTCTTATGCCACAGGTAATTGTTAAAATTCATCAAATACTTAAGCTTTGTGTTATATAATGTTTGTGAATTTTATCTCATTTTTTAAAAAGACTAAGCTTAAAATGATTTTGTAAAAAATATATCTTAATGATTTATTACTACATAAAGAGAGATTAAAATTTAGTAAGTATATTATGTTTTCACATTTGGAAGTAAAAAATATACATGCACAAAATCAGAGAAAAATAGTAACTCCAAATGGAGGTATGAATTATTTCTGAATAGTGGGATTTACAGTTAAGTTTTATGTATCTTTTTGCTTGTCTGTATTTTTAATCTTTACTATAATATAAAAATACTGATTTTGTTTTTGATTTACTCTTCTTAATTTGTGAGAATTCTGGGTACATAAACTGAGGATGCTTTCCTTCAGGAAGAATTTACATTTACTGCAGCCTACGTGAAGATGGACCTACTAAACTAGTAGCTCTTTAGCCTCTTTCTGTAACCTGTCTTTGTAAAGAAGTCTTGCATTGAGTATCCTCATTTACTAGGCCCATTTTTTTGTCTCCTGTACTGACTTGCTTGGTAACAGTAGAAACAGAGGGCTTGTTCCCATGGACCATATACCTATGAGAACAGGCTAATGACTCCACGAATGATGAAAGTGTCCTGACCCTGATCTTGACTTTCTCTGGAGCAAAGACAGTGGCCAGCAGTAGTATCTACTCACAACCTCCCCATGGTCTAAATCCATTAAGTCCTCAGAGTGGCAGAGTCTCATTAGACATGAAACAAACGAGAAGTATCCCTCTAAATAGATTAGAGAGATTGAACTACTGTGAGAATTTTAGAACGGTTTCTAAAGTTTTCTTCAGTTTTTCCAGTTGTTATGTGGTGTCAGTCTTAATAGGGTGCACGGACTTTGGTTTCCTTTGATTAAAAGCAGGGGTTATAATCTATAAGTTTCATCTCTACTGACAAAAAGGAAAAATAGTTATTGCATTACAAGTTCCTGTTTAGAAATTTTTCAGATATTCCTTTTCCAGATTGGTAAGCCTGAGTGCACACATCCCTCTCAGTATTTTTAAAATTTCACAAGTAATATAAGGACACATTTTTTATGTGAAGCAGTAAAAATCTCCAAACTATTTCTTGACCATTATCCAATCCCACTCCTCTCACCAGAAGGAGCCACTCTTGGAAATTTAAAAGGTGAACCTCAGACATTTCTGTCTTTTCCCCGACTCCCTTTTTATTTACTATACTTTTCCTGACTTATGCTTACCTTGGCATTTACTATAATTTCCTTGTAAGTTTTTTAAATAGAAATCATATTATACTAAACCTTTTGTTCTTCATATTGCATCCTTACTAAAACTTTTCTTTGGCTTTCTCACCTGTCTTGCCAACATACTTATCAGTGGTAACAATTCTGCTACATATTTTATTCCTTCTTTAGAGTTGCTCATTAAAGTAATAGTCCTAAATTCTCTATGATAGAGAATATTTCTAAATTATCTTTTGCATAGACCAATATCCTTTAGCTCACTATTTGTGTAAAAACTTTTATATTTATACATGCCTGCCTTACTAGTGACATATTCTTGGTCAGCGTAAATTCTGTGGTGGTCACGGTCCTCTCAGTAGGCCATCTCCTTTTGACATTTATTTCCACACTGTATATTGGCATACAAAAGAGACATATGTAATTATCTGCTATAGATAAAGAGGAAATAGGTACATATAATCTTTGTAAAAACATACATAGATCCAGTAAAATCAGATTTTTTCACTCACAATGTATTTGTTGAGTACCTATTATGGTGAGTTATTGTATTTATATGCATATCACATAATATTTGTGTGTATATATGTATGTTATTATAATAAATGCCATTCATTCATAAAATCATCCATTTATTCATTCAACAAATATTTACAGAAAGCTGCTGTAGTCCAAAAATAATCCATGTCCTAAGCTTAGACCTTCAGGTTGTTCACACTGTCAACAACGTCACTACTGATAATTATTTAATGAATAACTTTTTACAATATCAGTCATTGTAAAATAATTAAATAATGTATGTCAAGTGATTGAGCAATATGGAGTGGCTGAATTAGATAGTGTAATCTGATATCTTTCTGGAGAATTAACATTGAAGCTTCTCCTTTCTGGAGAAGTAACTATTCAAAGACCTGAATAACATAAAGAAGATAACCAAAGATTTGGATAAGTAACATTTCAGTTGAAGGAACATTTAAAGAAAGTAATTATTGGAAAAATGACTTTAGGATGCTTAGAAAATAAGAATTAATGTGATTAAAATAGAAATATATGATAGACATTGGGGAGGGTAGTGCTATGGTGAGTACCATGAATTGTGTAAGACTTTTGAATCACAGACCTGTACCTCTGAAACAAATAATACATTATATGTTAAAAAAGAGAAGATAGTAGGAAGGGTAAAATGAAGGGGGGGAAATTGGAGGGGAAAATGAACCATGAGAGACTATGGACTCTGAGAAACAAACTGAGGGTTCTAGAGGGGAGGGGCTGGGGGGATGGGTTAGCCTGGTGATGGGTATTGAGGAGGGCACATTCTGCATGGAGCACTGGGTGTTATATACATACAATGAATCATGGAACACTACACCAAAAACTAATGATGTAATGTATGGTGATTAACCTAATAAAATAAAAAAATATAAAAAAACCCCACAAAACCTAATGATGTAATGTATGGTGATTAACATAACATAATAAAGTTTAAAAAAAAAAGAAATATATGATTAAAATAAAGTAAGGATGAGACATTTGAAATTATGCCTGAGGGGTAGGGGAGAGATCATGTATGGTATGGTAGATGAGAGTAGGGGGCTTGCTTTTTTTTTCCCCCTAAGTCCAGTAGGAAGCCATTGTGGTATGATACTTAGCAAAATGTTCTGATCTTATTCATATATATTTGAAGCTCATTGTCTGCTATATGGAAAATGGACTGTAGAACAACAAAAAGAGGAAATGGAAAACGTTGGGCAAGTCCTCGTGAGAAATGATGGTAGCGTGTGGGATGGAAGTAGAAGAATGGATGGATATGTTTTGGATATATTTTTAAATTAGAGTCAGAAGGACAATAGCCATGGATATGAAGGCAGGGAAAAAATAGAGGACCCTAAGGTGAGATCACCATAGCAAATATAATCTAAGACACTCGTAGGGAGACATCTGAGGCACTTGTAGGAATAGCAATTTATGCTGACTACTAGAGGATAAAGCAGAGTTAGTCCCATGGTGAAAGAGGGAAGAAGCATAGCAAGAACCATGTCAAAAGATTTTAACATTATCTGGGGAAAATGATGAATAAATGCAATTCTAACTGGGATGTGGGATAATCATATATGCCAGATCAGAATGATGGATCAACAGAATCATCTGACTCCCATCATTGTAAATTCAGACCTATTCTGGGACAGATGCAATTTAGTCTATTCCAAATTTGGATGAAGTAATAGAGGTTTACAGTTTCTTGAAATTCTGGTAGGGTGCAAGATACTGAGAAAGAATTTTACACACGGAGGTGAGGATCACTAAAATATCAAAAATCTGGCATGAGGGAAAATTGAAAGTTTACATTCTGCAACCTTAACCACCTTAAAGATTTTGCAAGACAGTTGTCAAAACTGGTAGGCAAGCTATAATAAGCACAGATATGTGTGGGGGAGGGGACTCTTCCAATCAGCTGTACACAGATGATTTCCATACCTTGTGAACTGCTGTCATTCATTTTATGAAATAACACAGTCCTCAACTGTCTAATTGTAAGTTTGGTATGTGAGGAAATATGAAATAACATCATAAGTGTTGCATTGCCCTTATTTTAAAACATTATTCACTGTAATTCTTAACTTTCAGTATTTCTATTGTTAGGATTTTTAAGAATTTCCAATAGGTAGAAGTGAAGAGCAAGAATCTTCCTTGAGAAACAGCTTTCTCTGAAATGAAGCAACTTTCTGGGTAATGAACAGATGTGAGTTTTTACATCATTTGGCAGCACAGGTGGTTCAACAATTACTGAAACCGCTGATAGTCTTTTCAGCTTTTTCTTCCTGGGCATGTTATGGCAAGTATAGTATTAGCAGGTGCCTTGTGACTTAATTACAGTGATGGGGATGTGTTCAGTGTAGTATATCAGGAAAGTAGAATTTTGCAAAGTGGGAGATTGATTTGGGGAATTATCAAATATTTTTCATTTTAGATTTTAAAATGTTTCAGGTTTTGCATTTTATGTTTACATTTTCTGTTCCTTCTCTGCCAACCCATTTTCTAGAAATGCAAATATATACATACATACATAAATGCATTTGGCAAGGCAGGTGATGAGATCAAGTTTTGAGATCAACTGTTACTCTGTTGTCTGATGTCATGTGAAATAATTTCCCCAACAGCTTCAAAGATATAAACTATCCCTTTAGGATCTGGTCTAATTTCTGCATCCTTTTGCTGATATACACTCAAAATTTAAACTTTAGCAAAATCTCCCTAATGTCAAGCTTCCAAGTTACATAGTGTAATTATGGAATTGAATCAGGAGGGCCAAACAAATTTTATCACATGGACTCAGAATTTAAGGGAATTTGTGCTGATGATTCTCAGGTTGCTGTCTTCTTTTTAGCTACCATTTCTGTTGTATTTGAACTGATGCTCCTTATATTGGACTTTTGTTTTCTCATATAGGTGAAGGGTGCTTACGAATTGTATGCGTAATACCTCACATCTTCCCTGCTAGTGATTTTATGTTACTCATATTTTCAGTTATCAGTGGACCTTTCCTGTCTATTCAGACTCACATTCCTGACATTTCTTTTCTGTACTTTTCTGTCAATATGCAAAGGTGTAATTCGAGAA
Source organism: Mirounga leonina (assembly GCF_011800145.1). Classification (NCBI taxonomy): domain Eukaryota; kingdom Metazoa; phylum Chordata; class Mammalia; order Carnivora; family Phocidae; genus Mirounga; species Mirounga leonina. The sequence continues at coordinate 67,343,922 of NW_023270426.1, forward strand.
AAAAACTAAAACAAAGAGGAAAACAACAGAACAAGACTGGGGACTTACAAGAGGAGGTGATGGACTGTTTGTTGTATGTTGTTGTCCTTGGACACAAAATTTTGCTTCAAAGTAAATCTTGTCCTTAGTTAAGCCAGGCCCAATGAAGACAACAGAGTGTATCTTAATTAGGTTTTTGTCTGAGTAATTAGGTTTAAAGAGAAACTTCCCACAGATTTCCAAATATTAGTAATACTGCCCTAGAATATTACCTTGGAAATACCATGAGATTATGGGCTATCTTTAAATATCTTGGGAGTATATTGGTGTGGGTTCCCCCAAAGTCTGGATGTGAGTCACTTACTGGGAGGGGCTCTCAGGAAGCTCTATTAGAGAGTGCTAGGAAAGCTAGTGAAGGGTGTTATTGAGTGGGCAGCTGATTGTCAATCTTCTCTGAAGTCTCTGACAGCTGTGTGGAAGACATCTCAACATTATTTCACTTAGGGATGATTAATTTATATTCAAGATTTACCTCCCTCAGTGTGAGGGCAGTTTGGGGGCATAACTTTTTGGCATGTCTGGCCTGTTGTGTGGGCAAGAATGTTAATCCAGATAAGATATGGACTCTGTGTGACATGTGGAGGCAGTTGAGATATGAGCAGGCACCAATAGCATTTGCTTCACAGGAGATATGCCAAAAAAAAGAAAATGATTATGCATCTAGTCTTTCCTTGTCTCCCATGGAAAACAAAAACTTGGAATCTTTTAAAATCAGAACAAATTAAACCATTTTGTTTTCAATAAATGCCCACCCTAAAATCAGTTTATCTGGCTTATCAAAGTACTTTCTGTCTATTGTAATGTTGCATTGCAAAACCGTGTTTCAGTATCCTTTTCCAGGGGAAAAAGTACTAGAAAGCTTGCCCTTTTAGTGTGATGCCCATTATGGAAAGTGCTTTGAGACATCCCTTTTGCAATATTCAAGCAATGATCAGCACTAACTGACGAGACCTAAAGGACTTCATTGAAATATTGCCAAGAGAAAGGGTCTATACAGTCCACTGTTACTATTTCTAACCTTAGAATCAATGTTTATGAAGTATTTGGGAGTACTTATAAACAAACACATTTCTTTTTTTCAAATCTCTTTAGTGCTATTGCTACAGCCAGAAGATGGGAAGATTTGGACCTAACTAGGGGGAAATCATCTTTGTAGATGCAGTACACCTGCTAGGTTGCTTGATTCTTAACACATCAAAATGTTTCTGAAACTCTCTTTACCTTTTCTTCCTCCCCCGCCCTTTTTTTAGAGAGAGAGAGAGAGAGCACGCATGGGTGGGAGAGGGACAGAAGGAGAGAGAGAATCTTAAGCAGGCTTCATGCCCAGTTCAGAGCTTGACTTGGGACTCCATCACAGGACGCTGAGATCATGACCTGAGCCAAAATCAAGAGTTGGATGCCTAAATGACTGAGCCACCCAGGTGCCCCTCTCCTTACCTTTTCAACTTTTGTGGCTAGGCATAGAAAGGAAGCACAGCCTCTCTAACATTTTCCTCTGGGTTGTGGATGGTAGCCAGGTTTGGTAAGAAAAAAAAATCCCTCATCAGGCATTTGTGAGTCATTGGTCAAACATTAAATAGCACACGATTTTCTGATTTGGCTCATCATTTCAGTATTTACAAAACTGAAATGGGGTCATGCTTAAGCAGAACAAAAGCACAGTTGCTTCTTCTGTCTTTGCTCTCAAAGTCATTTTTGGGAAAATAACCAAACTTCTATCATCTGTAGTTCTGTAGCAATATGTAAAAGAAAAGGTCCGATTATTACTGAATTAAAGTGAGCTCTCCACCAAAAACTGGTATTCTGATAAACCCCCACCTGACCACTTGGCTTACTTGTTTTATCCCTGATGAAGAAAGAGCTGGAATCGTTCAAACATTTCAAAATATCCAATTACTCCTTCTCCAGAAATCACAGTAGCATAAAATATACTCACAATGTAGCATACAATCTTACTGTGATGGAATTTGACATGATTAAGAGGGGTGTGTGTGTGTGTGTGTGTGTGTGTATTTGACATATGGTTAACAGAGTTGAGCACCACAGACAGGAAAATAAGAACATCTGTTACACTCTACACTCAGTTGCATTAATAATGTATTATATTAATTTGAGTTCAGCCATTAAGAAGGAAAAATTTATAGATAAATATAACATAATCCATTCTCAGAAAACTACTTATGACCTAAAATGGCTGTTTCCTCAATTGTCTTCAGTGAACATAAATAATTTTTTGAATCCTTCTTTTTAAATAACTATTTGAAAAATAGTAATCTTAACTCTTTAGTCTTTTATTTTTGATGCTAACCCTTAATTTACACTTTCATGGAGTATTTTTATTTTAATTTTTCTGTCATGAGTTTGTATTTTCTCTTTATTTTTCAAATTCTTCAAAAGCCTTTTACCTAATATACTTTCTATTTCTGTTGAATTTAAAATAAGAGAGATAAATCCAGTTACTAAAGATAACTCCATTATTGTAAAGGTTTTGAAATAGAAAATATTACCAAAATCCTCTGAATATTTTTGTTAGGCTATATACAGTCTATAGTATGCAATTCTATTTATTTTACTTATCATCTTGACCTACAAATGTGTTTTTTATGCTTTGCATGTGTGATACATTCTCATACATATATTGTAAATTACTTTTGGGAAGGAATCCTCTTTTACATATTGCAAAATTATTCTTATCTCTTCTCTCATTTTTCTGTCTTCATTTTGCTCAAGGACGCTGTTTTTGTCTCACCATTATCTGTAGGCTTATCCTTTCCCTCTCTACGCTACAGGACTTCATGCAGAGCTGGGCTTCTCACTCTGTCCAAAATGCTCTTTCCCCATCATTGTCTGGTTCAATGTTACTAATTCTTTGAGTTTCATCTTAAACATGTTCCTCCTTGAGGTCCTCCTTGACTCTCTAAAGTAAGTTAAATGGACATGCTATACATTCCCATAACACCCCACTGCTCTCTTTTGCTCGTTTACTTTTAATACTCATCATACTGATAATACCTTATTTTTGTCTTTCTCCACTAGATGGCAAATTTCACAGGGCAGGGATCCTGTCTTATTTACTAATCTTGAGTGTGTAGCAAAAATTATCTGGCATAAAGTTGGTGATGAGTAAAAAATTATTGAACATTGATTGTATGACTTTTAATGATAATAAGAGGAGTTTTATCCTAGAAGACTGATAGTTCACAAAATGAAAAAAAAAAACTTCCCATATTTTCAGTACAATATAATGCAAGCAAGTACACACTAGTCTGTAGATATACACATAAAAAGAAACAAACTCACACAAACACATCTTCTTTCAATGTCTAGCTGCAAGTTATATCACTCTTCTGGCTATTCAGTAAAATTTGGAAGTGGGCTGAGTGTGGTGTTTGTTGGTAGAGAGGAGGTTTAAAATAATCTACTTTCATACAATGATGATTAAAATATATGGTGTACCTTATTTTCAGGAATAGTATAGCCCATATGTCAAACATAGTGTAAATTCATGGAGTGTAGTTTGAAAGTTTTGTATAGATTTACATGTTTGGAGATGGCTGTTCTTTGTGTTCTTAAAAAATATTTCCAGAATTTTCTAGTGACCTCTAAATTTTGAAAGTCCCATCTCTTACCAAACATTTCATGACAGAATTCTTTGAATGTCAAGAGGTTCATGAAGTGAATGGGCTTTTCATTTTATTTTCTTAAGTATGGTTATTAGCATCATTAACTAATAAAATTGTTGTTTAAAAAAACTATTTCTGTCAAAGAACAGCATGTGAAAAAAAGATCAGGTAGGAATAAAGGAAGGTAGGTAATTTCTATGCAATTATAGAATTTGAAATCATGGAAAATACATTAACTTTTTAAAAAAGACATTACTGTAATTAATTTGGCATAATATTATCAAAAAACATGTTCATAAACTATTTAAACAAATTTAATTGCTCTACTACATAATTGCTCCCAGAGAATAAATTAGATGCTTCTACAACTATATTAACTCTTTAAGATTACATAGAATACACTGGAGCAGTTCTTCATCAGTGTTCATCTAGTATTAAAGATGACTTTTATTCATTCCCTCAACATGTGTTTCAAAATCAAAGTCCAGTAACAATACATTCATTTATTTGTACATTTTCCTTAGACATTTAGTTACAGGTGAAATTTCTAAAGGATTTTTTTAAATGATAGCATAGTAAAAATTGTTTCTCACTAACTTATTGGGATGAATGTTTCCTGTATAGAAACCCATTGCATCGATTCCTTCTCATCCTTTTGCCATTACCTGTATTTAAAGGACAGGTATAGAATGCATCAGTGCCTTGGCTCAGAAGACTGTTATCCACTGTTTGAAGGACAAGTTTGCTATTTATTGGAAGAACCCCATTTATAAGTTTTTAAATCAGTCTCTGTCCTGGGATCTTAAGAGTGTTCATATACATAGGCAAAATGTGAATTTAATGCTTTCATTTGGCTAACTTAAGGTAAAAATAAGTCTGGGCTAAGTTTAGGGAGTTATATAACATTGCAGTTACTGAAGGACTTGGGAATGAAACTAGTTCTCTTGGATTTAGTCTACTTCCTTTGAGCTATGTTGGGTCTGGAATATCTACTCCTCCTTTTCATAAGTATTTGTTGAGCACCTACATTGTGAAGGCCCTGGGGATACAGAGGTAAACAGGTCATAAGTAGTTTGTGATCATGTAAAAATGGTGCATTCCCTTTGTAAATAATTTATAATTTATAGAAAAGTTTAAGCCACTTTCTCTGCTTAGTTACTGTGGTGAACATCCTCCTAAATATCCTGTGCATGCTTTCCCATAAATACAATCTCACTATTTTGTCAACATTTTTCTCCTCTGGGAGTAAGTCTTTAAATATATTGCCTAAGATGTACTTAACAGGATACTTCACATCAAAATCTTATACACTATCATTTTCTAATAGATCTATATCTTGACCCTCCAAAATTTTAGAATAATCTGATGAACACCAGGTTAAAATGAGAATATTAAAATTAGTATAACTCAAGGTATTTTCTCTTTGGCAGGGTAAAAAACCATCATATAGCAAATGCAGGTAAAGGGACCAGGCACATAACAGAAATAAAATGAACGAAGATAGCTGAATATGAGTGAAAGGTTTGATCAGCGTGTCTTAATAACATACCACAACATTGGTGGCTGAAGCAGCAAACCTTTATTTTCTTATAGTCAAGGAGGCTAGAAGTTCAAGATCAAAGTATAAGCAGAGGTGGTTTCTGGGGAGACTTTTCTTTCTGGCTTGCAGCAGACTTCTTCCTGCTGGTGCTCACCTGGTTTTTCTGTATAGTGGAGAGAGAGAGAGAGAGAGAGAGAGAGAGAGAGAGAGAGAGAGAGAGATATCTGGGGTCTCTTCCTCTTTTTATAAGGACACTAGTCTCATCAGTTTAGAGCCCCACTCTGTGACCTCATTTAACCATTATTACCTTAGTAAAGGCCCTTCTACAAGTAGAGTCACCTTGGAGATTAAGGATTCAGGACAGGAATTTGGAAGGGGGCACAATTCAGTCCATAACAATAAATAAAAAAACACTGTAACATAAACCTCTAAACACCAGTGAGAGGGATATAAAAGGAATTAGGATATCTGTGGTGAAGCCCTGCCCCAACTAAGGAAAGCAACCACTGTTGAGCTCCAATCAGTTGTCCCCAGAAAGAGAAATGCCAGATTTTTCAGTTTTTTATGTAAAATCTTTTTTAAAAAGTTTGGCATATAATTCTAAAGTGTTCCAAATCTTGATGCAGGCCAAACAAAACAGTCTGTGGATCATTTCTGGCCCTCAGAGTATCAAATTAAGATCTCTGGTAGAGTCAGAAAGGCACGTTTTTAGCAACATATAGAGCAGGGTTCCAATGTTGGTCTAGCTGTTTTTTACTGATGGAACAGCAGATGTCCCCTCTTCCCCAGCCCCCTTATGTCTTAGTGTCCATACCTCCAAAATGAGCATAATAAAAAAATCTATTTTTAGTGGTGGTTATGATATTGAAATAATATGAATATATTAAACTTCATGGGACATGATGTTACGTTCCCCTCACCCCTAAGATGCCTCTCTTAAAGGAGCTGTCTGACTGACTGAACAATTTAGGGGTCAGTAAAGAGGAGCAGATTTGTCTACTCTCCCTTTTTCTGAAACATTTTAATTATCCGTTTAAATATATGAAGAGCAGCCATCCTCTTTTTGTCAGTCATTACCCTGTGTAGCTGGATACCTTTATTCTTGGAAGATAAGCAGGAAATAACATCCTTTCTCCTGAATTCGATAGCAACTTTTCTGACTTTCTACTCAAAGGTTATAACGAGCTAGTGTTGGCAGCTGGTGAAAGTTTTTGTCCTCAAGGAAGTAATAACCCCTTTTCTCAACCTAGGCCAAGTTGAAAGGATAATCTTATAAAAATTTTCCCCTTAGAATTCAAACTGATTCCAAACTTCAAAGCTCAAGGAGGAGAACCAAGCTTGGCAGGAACCCAAGGGTCTTTGACATCTACTCTTCTATCTCCTTCCAGGGCCATTTTGGATTTGGTGGAGACTAGGAATTCATGCCATATGTGAGCAGCTGAAAAGCTATTCTTTGAGCGTAGACCTTCACTTTGATGAAAGCTTAGTAACATTTGGTGAAAAGCATCTATAATGTGTTTTCATTGTTGTGTGAAACCTGCCATGCACAGTCTGGTAAATGAGAGATGATGCGGCTTTAGCTACTGATTCCCTGAAGCTTTTCTTAGAGCAGTGTTGCCTACTCACAAACAAGACAAACCCATTTTATGGCAATAATAGTTCATTCTTACAATTACTTATGTGAGTCGATTATTTGTAGGGTCCAATTCTTTTGCTATCAAGAAATAATTTAATAAAACCCCACAATCATACTTAACCTAAATTCGAATTTCTGTGCCATAGTTATTGAGTTAACATAGTTGCTGAGGTCATAGTTATGTTGGTAGTAAAAGTAAGCCAGTTGGCTCTGAGAAAGTAAATCAAACGATTTGTTTCAAAAGCAGACAAAAATTCTGTGCATGTATTTTTACTTATCAGTAACACATTTCATTTGGTTAATGTAGTCTCAGTGTAATTGTTACTTTTATATTCAAAGTAGAATAAATTAGCATGAAGAAATGTATTTATATTTTTGAAGATGGTAGTAAAAACTCAGAGTAAGGGAGAGCTATGTACTCTTCTGAACTGGTGAAGATGCTGATTTAAAAATGCAATTTTAATACAGTGCTGTAATGCTGACATGTATTTAATATCATCCCAAATAAGCTTGACTATTTATTAGATAGAACATAATGGGTGTATATTTAAAAAATAAACTTGCTTACAAGTTTTACTATACAGTTGATAATAAGGATAATAGTTGCTCTGAGTTCTGGAAAGAGAGAATTCAAAATCCAGTGTTTGAGAACTTTTCTGTGAGTACAGGACTGATGACCCATTTACCCTCCCGGTCCCTGACAGTTTCCTGGCGAGATTCAGAGTTAAAAATTCTATCACAATTGTTAAGGAAGCTCTAGTCAAGGTCACTGTGAGAGAAAGGTAATAAGGTTTTGAAGTAAAGTTACAATTAAAAATAAAAAAGGGACCAATTGTCAGTCCCTAGCCCTGAATCAGGAGGGAAGGAAAGAGAAAATACTGGGTTGATGACTATGCAGCAGTCAATAGTGAAATGGGTCTTGATAGAGTCTTTCTATTCCTTGATAGAGCATCTTTGTTTTCTATCAGAAGCAGGGTGCCTGTCACTGCCGATCAGGCATAGCCTTGTCTTACAGTAAGAAGGTAATTTAAGCACATGGAGACCTTATCTATTGCAGTCCACATCTCTTCCTCATCGACCATTTTGTGAGGAGCTGGATCTTATCATGAGACTGTCACTTTTAGGGAAGTTGGCCACAATGTAGAAAGATCTGTGAGAGAGAAATAAAAAAAATTTTGACTCAAAATCTCTTTAATGGTTTGCCAGGGACCTTTTCCAAGCAACTACTAGGAAGTGAACCATCTTGCCCTAAAGAATTGCTACCCAGGAGGCAAGAGTTGAACTAATCATCCATAGTAGGTGCTGAAGTTATCGAATTTGTACCAACCACTGTGCTTCAGACATTACATGCAGTGACGAGTTCTCTATCACACTGTTGTAGACTTAGAAATAAACTTGATGACAACAAACAAGATTGAATGCCTCGTCTTCTTAGATCCAAGGGAGCACAGGGGCATCTGTAGACATGCAGGGATTAGGATTTGAGGACTTGGATAGCCAAAATAATCTGGAAAAAGGAAAAAAAAAAAGGAGGCCTCATGCTTCCTGATTATAAATATAGAGTAATTAAAACAGTGTGGTACTGACGTAAAGATAGACATATAGTCAAATGGAATAGAGAGTCCAGAAATAAACCTTTGTGCACATTTTCAAATGATACCTGACAAGAGTGCTAAAGTCACACAATGGGGAAAGAACATTTCTTCCACAAATGGTGCTGGGAAAACTGGATACCCATATTGAAAAGAAGAATTGGACTCTTACAGAATACACATTTAATTCAAAATGGACTAAAGATCTATATGTATGGCGTAAAACTATACAACTCCCAGAAGAAAACATGGGGAAAGCTTCATGATACTGGATTTGGCAATGATTTCTTGAATATGACACCAAGAGCACAAGCAACAAGAGTTAAAATAGACAAATGGGATTACATAAAACTTCTATATGTTAGAGGAAACAACAGAGTGACAAGGCACCACATGGCATGGGAGAAAATATTTGCAAGTTATATATCTGTTTAGATGTTAATATCCAGAATATATAAAGAACTCCTACAACTCAACAACAACAACAAAAAACGAACCCAGTTAAAAATAGGCAAAGGACTTGAATAGACATTTCTCTAAAGGAGATATACAAATGACCAGCAAGCATATGAAAAGATGCTCAACATCACTGTTCCCTAGAGAAATGCAAATCAAAACCACAATGAGAAATCACTTCACATCCATTAAGATGATCATTATCAAAAGAACAAAACTTAACAAGTGTCAAAACAGGATGGCATAGAAAGCAATATTGGTCCAGCAAATGACATAGTTCTTTGGTATGGTGGGATTTATGTCACTGATTGTGACTGATTCTTTGAGTCTATTGTTCTTTGGAGAGCCTTCTATAATGGGAATGTGGAAACTGTAATGGGAAGTAGGTCTGTATGGGTAATTGTGGGGTAGGGTAAGTAGGCAGTCCAGAGAAGGCCTCCATATTCCTCTCTTTAAAGCTTGGCTGGCTCCTGTACCTCTCATACTTGGAGATTTTTATAAAAGCAGGGAGTTAAAAATGTGTGGGGGAAAAAGCTTTAGATTTTTGGCAAATTTAAATTCAGAAATTAATATAAAGTAAAGAATATTAGGAGGGACATAGATCTTTTACCTCTTTGGTTACGTTTATTACTAGGTATCTTATGGTTTTGAGTACACTTGTTGATGGGATCAATTCCTTGATTTCTCTTTTTGCTGCTACATTATTGGTGTATAGATATGTCACAGATTTCTGTATGTTGATTTTGTATCCTGTGACTTTGCTGAATTTATGTATGAGTTCTAGCAATTTTTTGGTGGAGTCTTTCAGGTTTTCTACATAGAGTATCATGTCATCTGTGAATAGTGGAAGTTTTACTTCTTCCTTTCTGATTTGGAGGCCTTTTATTTATTTTTGTTGTCTGATTGCTGAGGCTAGGCCTTCCAATACTGTGTTAAACAGCAGTGGTGAGAGTGGACATCCCTGTCTTATTCCTGACCACAGAGGAAAAACTCTCAGTTTTCCCCATTGAAGATGATATTAGTTGCGGGTCTTTCATATATGGCCTTTATGATGTTGAGGTGTGTTCCTTCTGTCCCTACTTCATTGAGAGTTTTTATTAAGAATGGATGCCGTACTTTGTTGAATGCTTTTTCTGCACCTATTGAGAGGATCATATAGTTCTTATCCTTTCTTTGATTAATGTGGTGTATCATATTGATTGGTTTGTGACTATTGAACTACCCTTGCAGCCCAGGATTGAATCCCACTTGATAATGGTGAGTAATTCTCAACAAGATACTAGCAAATTGAATCCAACAGTACACTAAAAGAATTATTCACCACAATTAGGATGACATAGAAGAAATCATTTCAAGTACACAAAAGCAACTAAAACGAAAACAGGGTGTTTTAAAATGAGACATGTCTTATGATGAGAGAAATTTAAAAACAAAATAAACACTGAGTTTAAGGAGGAGAAAAAGAAATGAAATAATAGAGGATTTTTTTTTTTTATTTATTTATTCATGAAAGTCAGAGAGAGAGAGAGAGAGGCAGAGGCAGAGGGAGAAAAGCAGGCTCCCCGCCCAGCAGGGAGCCCGATGCGGGACTCGATCCCAGGACCCTGGGATCATGACCAGAGCCGAAGGCAGATGCTTAACTGTCTGAGCTACCCAGGCGCCCCAATAATAGAGGATTTAAAGAAAGATAAAAGAGCTATTAAAATGAACATTTGTTAATACAAGATATAAATATGAAAATAGTGTAAATCATCTGGCCACTTGTTAGAAATACAGATTTCGGGACCACAGTCCTACCACATGAGAAACTGTGAAGATGCAGCCCAGCAATCCATGTTTTAAAAAGACTCCAGGAGAGTCCTATGCTAATGTGTGAGAATCGCTGAATTACCTAAGGATCAGCGGCAGGTGGATTTTTCTTAGCAGTGGTACAGCATCCAGCATTGTTCATGATGTATGGCAAAGGTTCAGTAGAAGCTTGTTAAAGAAATGAAGAGATAATAAATAAATAAAGGCATCAAATTAGGGATCAATAAAAATAAAAAGTACAGCCTAGTTAAACAGATTTAAAATATGGTAATTGATAAATATATGCTTAAATAAACAGAATACTGAAAGAAAATATATTACTAGTTAAGAATGAAAGGGCCCTAGAGAATTTCTTGCAGCGAATCTGAAGGGCTTGTAAACATTGCACTGCTGAGGGAGCAAAAATTTCTTTGATAACTAGAAGAAAGTCAAGATGCAAAAAAGCATAAACTTTCTTTTGTTTTTCCACTTTAGTTTGAGACCTGAATCTCACAACATTTTGGAGTCCTTTTTGCTTTAGTACAATAGAAAACAAAAAGCATAGGACTCTCATTCCTTATTCCGCAATGAGGTACTAGGAGTAAGGATACCAATCATTGCTATTATAACTCATTCTTAGGAATTTTCTTTGATTCCATAACAAATATTGCTATAATTTGAAATACCTAAGTTTTTCTCAAGGTTAAAAGAAGTCTTAGACATACAGAAAAGTAAAAAAAAAAAAAAGTGTAATGAATACCCATGTAACACTGATTAGCTTTATTCTATGTGTTTTACCATTGAAATACATATTCCCTATGTTGTTTCCCCCCCGAAAAAAGTCCACTCGTCTAAATTAACAATGACATTGGAAAAATATTGTTGATAGTATCTTTAAAAATCTGTTATATCCGTACTTATGTGCCCTTTTTTCTCTTCTCTGTCTTACTTATTTTCTCTATTTTCTTTTATTGGTTTTGCTAAAGGGTTTTCTTTTTCTTTTTAAGTTTTTAAAAAGAATCAGCTTTTGTTTTTAATCATAAAAAACAATTTCTGTTGTCTAAGGCATTTTAAACATTTTTCTCATCTTTTTAAATTTTTTTTTCTTGAGCTTTTCTTATTATATATAGTTGTGGGCTGAATTGTGTCACCCCAAAATTCATATGTTTAAGTCTTAACCCCCTAGTGCCTCAATGTATGCCTGTATTTTTAGATAGATTCTCTAAAGAGGTAATTAAGGCCAAGTGAGGTCATGAGGTCATGGGCCTACACCAATTTGACTTATGTCCTTACAAGAAAAGACCTGGGGTGGGAAGGGGGGAAAGAAAAGATACGAATTCGTTTCTGACATACGTAGAGAAAAGACCATGTGAGGACACAGGGAGAAGGTGGCTAACTACAAACCATCAAGGGAGGCCTCAGAAATAATCAGCCTCCCAACACCATCGTCTTGGACTTTTAACCCCCAAACTTGTGAGATAATAAGTTTAAGACACCCAGTTTACAGTACTTTGTTATAGAAGCCCTAGAAAATTGATGCACATTTTTAAAACTTGTTAATTAATGCTTATTATAAAAGTCACTGATCCTAAATTAACAATTGATGAGTTTTCCCAAACTGAGCACAATCATGTAACTAAGCACACAGTCCAAATAACTGATCATGACCAGCATCCCAGATGCCTGTCTTGTATCATCTTCTAGATCTGTTGTTCCTTCCTCACCAATTCTGGCCAAAGATAAACCCCAAGCTGACTTACAGTATCATAACTTATGCCCTATGTTTTAGCTAACTAGAATTTAAATAAAAACTTCAAACAAAAAAATGGAAAAAAATAACATAGTTTTGCCTGTGTTGTACAATTAACATCATGTACCTTTTTTATATGTTTTCTTGTAACATTATGTTTGTTGGATTTCATGCATGTTGTTCCATGTAGTTGTAGATTGTTCATTCTTATCTCTATATAGTATATCATTGAGTGAATATAACATAAGCTCTCCATTCTATTGCCTTCAGTTTTTTGTTACTGAGAACATACTTATAGTGTGTATTCTAGTAGATATCTTTTGATGAACAAAAGTACACATTTCTCTTGAGTACAACTTAGAATGGATGATGAAGTCCATTTACTTAGCTTAACAGATATTCACCTTTAGTAGATGTTGCTAAACCACTTTCCAAGTGGGCTTACCAAGTTAGAAGCCAATAGCAGGGTATAAATTGACTCATATTCTCAGCAACTCTTGATATTTTTTCATCTTTTCATTGACCCATTCTGATGGATGTGTAATGGTCTTGCCCTGAAGGTTTAACTGGCATTTCCATGATAACTATTGAAACTGCATATTTCTATTTGCTCATTGGCCATTATGATATTCTCTTTTAGAATTATCTGTTGAACTCTTTTGCCCACTTTTTTGGTTGAGTTTTCTGCCTTTTTCTTATACTCTTTATGCCTTTGTTTTTTTTTTACTGGTCCTTGAAGGTCAGCTATTACTTGTAGTTTATTTTTAGTCTGTCTTTAGTGTGTGCTTTTGTCTTTCAAAATTTTACCTATTATGCATCTTGTCTGGGAGTTGTGTTATAACATGTTCCAATAGTATTCATTTGAAAATATTTTTTTTAATTTTTTAATTTTTTATTGTTATGTTAATCACCATACATTACATCATTAGTTTTAGATGAAGTGTTCCATGATTCATTGTTTGTGCATAGCACCCAGTGCTCCATGCAGAATGTGCCCTCTTTTCATTGATTTTTGTTTCAAAGATGAGCAGTCATGTTTGTACAAAGAAAATAGAAGATCTATAGTCATAAGAGTAGGGGAAATACTTTCAAATATTTCAGATCTCTCTTGCTTTGTATTTGTCATTCAAAACTGGTACCCTGCACAATGCCAGTCAAAGAGTATAAAAATTTATATAAGCCAAACAGCCTTTATATTTATATTGTTAATGTTTATATTTGTACTGTGACATATATAACATATATAAATATATTATAAACATGTTATATATGGCATCTATAAATATTATAAAACATATATTGTATTTATATTGTTTATACACTCTATGCTATGGAAACTACTAAAACAAAGTGAATAAGTTAACTCAGTTATCTAGAAAATGAGAAAATTTAGGAGGTGAGAAAAGTAGTTTGGTTTGAACACCAGTAATACAAGAGAGTTAGTACACTTATGAAATTTAGTATATAGTTAAGCCAAAATATGTTAGACCTAATATAGAAAGTTTGGGGGAGGGCGCCTGGGTGGCTCAGTTGGTTAAGCAACTGCCTTCAGCTCAGGTCATGATCCTGGAGTCCCGGGATCGAGTCCCACGTCGGGCTCCCTGCTCAGCAGGGAGTCTGCCTCTCTCTCTGACCCTCCACCCTCTCATGCTCTCTATCTCATTCTCTCTCTCAAATAAATAAATAAAATCTTTTTTAAAAAAAAAGAAAGTTTGGGGGATAAATTCTGGCAATTATTTATAGACTGCCTGTTGAAATCATTCCTAATCCATATGCACATTTCAGTAAATTCAGTATTCTTTATTAATGTGTCCTTAAAAATAACAAAAAAAAAAGTTCAACTATTCAATTGCAATGTTTGAAAAAAAAAAACAAACAAACCAGAAATGATATATCTGGTTTTATTCCTTCTGATTAGTTCTCTACTTTGGATCCTAGAAGATCATGAGAGTTCAGGACATAAATCTTTATGGGAGAATGTTTCTGACTGTAATCTGGCTCTCAATTATGGCTTGGTTGTATTTGTTGCCATCTTTCCCATCGTGGAATGACACAGAGGTACACAATAATAAAAAATAAAAATATTTATCTCCTAATAAGACACTGGCATGTTGCAGGAGATGATAAGCTCTTTTTTTAAAAGGAGAACTCATTATTTCAAAACATTTCTCTAGTTAGATAATATGAACTGCTGGAAAATCAACTTTGATATCATTTAAGGCAAAACAAATCATAACTGCTTTTACCTTCTTTTCTTAAATCTTTGAAATGATGCTGTAGTTGGACAGTCAGCTAGATTTATTATTTCACTTTCTCAACCAGATGCCTCCTTCACTCACATTCTCTATTAACGGCTGCTCTTGGACGTTCAGGGTTGTGCCAGATTGCCCAGAACATTCTCCCAGACTGGGCCCAGTGTCCCAGTCTTCCTTTTGTCTTCTAGGGAGACATTTGTCAGGAACTAAGAACACAACATGGATGAGATTAATCCCTGTGATGGAGAAAAAATTATTTTAAATGTGAGTTTGAAAAAACATAGAAAATATTCCATGTAAATAAGGAGATTAAAATCTAAATCTTGGGGGGCCAGAACTCAGAAGTAGTTGTTTCTGATCAGTGAAAAACCCGAACTGTATTGTAGCCTAGCAGAATAAAAGACTTATTAAGAGAAGGGTGATAGTCTATGGAATCTCAAATGAATCAAAAGGGCTTAGAATTAGAAATTTGATGAACTTTAGAGGAAAAAGACATTGGCTCCCAAGGACATATTTACATTAATAATTAAAGATTTATTAATACTTTCAATAGAAAGTGTCATAAAACTTTTACATAATTTGCACCATTCTTATTCCTTAGCCTAGACTTTGTACTACATTAGCCACTCTCAGACAAGGAAGGCAGATTGAAAGTTGCTGGCAGAAGAGTATTTAACGTCAGGGACAGGTGTGGGGAAGAAGGGTGGTGAGGGTTAATTTCAGGCAAACTGCTATGTCTGGAACTATCAGGCTGTTGGCAGGACACAGAATGACTGTGTTGGAGGGGCCAGGCAGAGAGGGAGGATCCAGGATGGAGGTGAAAAGATGTCATGGAGAAAAGAGAGTGGAAGTTTGAAATACAGAGTGGGAGATAGAATTATAATTTAATTTTTAGACCTGGGAGAATATGGCTCAAGAGTTTTGTTTTGGAATCTTCTCTTAAGCTATATGGTTGGAGAAGGAGTTTACCAAATAAATTTGGGATTCCTAGCTGAACACTCCAGGTGCATGGCTCAGGAAGGCTGTATCTTGAGAAGAAATGAGAACTCAAACCACTAGAAAGCTATAGCAAGCAGTAAATTTACATTCTTGTGTATACAATATTCTTTGGTAATTTTTTTCCCTTTTTTATTTAGTTTTTTTCTTAATTTTTTATTTTCAATTTTGTAACAAAATTTATTTATTTGAGAGAGAGCATGAGCAGGGGTGGGGGTGGGTGAGAGGCAGAGGTAGAAGCAGACTCCCCACTGAGCAGGGAGCCCCATGTGGGGATTCGATCCCAGGACCCTGAGATCATGACCTGAACCAAAGGCAGACACCTTACTGACTGAGCCACCCAGGTGCCCCTGTTCTTTGGTAATCTTGAGAACTTACTAGAAATGGATGTAGATAGCAAATTGAAATGCCAGACCGTAAAAGCTGAGGATCAGGCTATGGAATACAGCAGTCCTTCCAAATATAAACCATTCTCTAAGTCTTCATCTGGGTGTGTGTGGGGGGTGAGGTTGGGAGTCAGTTACTCTCCTTTTGTAATACTTATGCTGTCATTGTTTAACTGCACAAACCTATGGGCTGCAAAATTGTAAGAGTTCTTATTTGCAACAAGACTGCTTTAATATAACTACATCTTATATCTCACAAAAATTAACTAAGGTATAGATATCCAAACTGTGTGTGAAGGTGTTAAACGGGCACACATATGCTTAATTTAATGCTGTGTTGTTAATGATAGCTGATTCTCACAGTATAGATGTTTTGAACATTTTTCCACCGTGCACGAATATAATCACGTTGTAACTATTTACGAACAGCTGCCTCATTACAAAAGTGCTGACATAGCCTTTACTGTATTGATGCTGATTAGTGAGGAGAAACTAACTCACTACATTCCAGAGTATAGGAAGTTTGTCTTTCTTAGGGGTATTTTTATACTCCACGAAAACTTGACACTCTTTTAAAATGAAAGGTTTGGCTACTATTACATTTTCTCCATCAGACTTTAAGTTTTTCCCCAAGGCTTCAAAATTTAAAGGAAAAAAAAAATAGGCTTTGAACCTGTTCTCAAGAATGATTCTCACATTGGAAAATTGTTGTTCATTTCAAATCCATTTTTGGAAATGCATACATCATTTCCTCTATTCCATATATAAACTGGCCATTATGCATTATTCTGTTTTAAGCTCTCTGCCATGAGTTGAAGATATAAAGATGAAATATGTAGTTTTTTCCTTAATAGTCATAACAGAAAAAAACACATGTGAAACTGTTATAATTGTTTAATATATACCGAGAGTGAGAGATGCACAAGTTGTAGAACTAATGAAGAGATTTTTATGTCCTATATTCGTAGGAAGGAATGGAAGACTTTGTAGAGGAGGAAACATGTCAACAAAGTTTCAAAAAATGGAGTTGTCAAGTAGACAAGGAAGGAAAACATTTCTACCACTGCGTATTGCCCCTGTACTCCATTCCCACAGGGGCACCACAAATATGGGCAACTAAAAGTCATTCAGTAGGGTTGGACTAGGAACCTAGGAAGAAAAAAAATGATCGGAGCTGAGGCCAGAGATGCAGGAAGTTACCAGTTTATAAAGGGTGTTTATGCCTTGCTAAGGAAGTTAAGCTTTGTCCTATAATTAATGGCAAACCACTAATTGGTTTGAAGCAGGATGATGATGTCTTAACATTTACATTGTGGCAAAATTACTTTAATAGCAGATGTGGGGGTGGATGAGGAAGAGAAAGCTTGGAGTCAGAAAGCAATAGTCCATGCATATGATGAGGAGGGTATATATTTAGCTGGTAGCAGTGGGGGAGAAGATAAATTAACACTGAAAATTATTTCTGAGGTAAATATATACAGGAAACAATGGGCATGAGTAAAATGGCCAAGGTCAGATGTATGGTGGATTGTAAAAGAAAAAAGTGCTACAAGCAGAAATGCAAAGAAGATTCACATTTAGGATATAGATATAAAAAAAGAACCAGCGTAAGAGACTACAGTGCACAACCATAAGAAAAGTGGAAAAAGAACCTATGGAGTATGAAGCTCTGGTTCTATGTTCTTTTCCACATTTGCTTGTCATGTTTTCCTTTTATGCAGAGCTAACTCATGTGATTTGAAGTCATTTCTAATTAGTCTTGTTTCAGCACAGTCCTATGTCATGTCATATTTTATTTCACTTGTGCTAATTAGCTGAACATACTGAGCTTTTTCTTTACTCTTTTTTATTTTGACACATATAGACATAATTATTTTAGTAAAGGATATGGGGGAATCTGATAAGATATAAAACCTTTCAAACAAATATTTCATCTTTGAATCATTACTAACATGAACCACAGTTTCAAATATATCAGTGGTTTTGACTGGGAATTTTTTTCTGTAACCGAAAATTAAATCTCAGTTTTCATAATTGGCAAAAGTTAAGACGTCTGACAAAACAAGTGCTGACTCTAGTCAACCCTGTGTTGAGGGTGTGGATCAAGGGGGAATTATTAAATATTTCTAAGAGTGTAATTTCCCATTGTAGTTTAATTTTTTTAATACAAAAATATGTGGAGGGAAATTGAGTAAAATATTAGACTATAATATTTAAAGAGAAAAATTCAAAGACATGAAATAAATTGTATGCTCAACCATATTTCTATGTTTATATTCATTAGAAAATGAATGGCTACACGGAGAGCCTATTCTCGCAGGTCAAATCAATAATTAGTTAATGGTTCAAAGACAAATTTTCTAATTTTCATGTTTCTTGTCTTTTGATTTGGACTAATAGGGTAATTATAATCTTCAAACATCCATTTTGCATGAATGAAAAATTTTGGTTTTATTCAGTAAATGGGTTGTCAGAAGGCACTTTGTTTTCATTAACATAATGGACATTTTTTCACTATAGGGTTCCTTAACTCTATTTGTTGTTCCTTTTTTCGATGTGCTTATAGTAAGAAAGTCCTGGTGAGTTACTATCCACCTCGGATATATAGAGGAATACCACCTAGAGGGCATTGGGGTATTAATCACTTAAAAGCCATCATTACTCAAATTAACAGGAAGCACTTTGAACCCCTGATAATAGAACTAGTTTCCTTAAGAGTAGCCAATTCTCCATCACTGCGTTATGGAAGACTACAACGTCCCTTATAAAATCGATGGTTCATTTATAGATGGCTTACTACTGGTTTGGCAGGAAATACTTCATAAATGTTGGAGGTTTTTCCAAATCCTTATTCTAGATATTCTTATTCTCGTTTATTTGTTTTTCTTTGTTTTTGGTTTATGGACTAATTTTATTGCTTCATCTCTTTACTGGAATGAGGACCCATGTCTAGGCATGATGAATCACAATGTGTAGTGTTATGGATTGACTTCACAGATCAACTCTTCTTTCTTAGAGTGTCTTTCTTCTCATAGTGGACTTTGCAGACTCTTAAGGGTAAATTAGATTTTAAAATACAGGTGTTTATACTTTACATAAATATATTAGTAATATTTGTGAAGTTCTGGTAGATATAACCATTTCTATATAGAAAACCATATTACTAGCTGAGTAAAGAAAGTATTTTGAAATAATTATATTCTTTTAAATAAAACAGATATCATATATTAAACTCATTTCAGGAGGCGCCTGGGTGGCTCAGTTGGTTAAACATCTGCCTTCAGCTCAGGTCATGATCTCCGGGTCCTGGGATCAAGCCCCGCATCGGGCTCCCTGCTCAGCAGGGAATCTGCTTCTCTCTCCCTCTGCCCTCCCCATTGCTCGTTCTCTCTCTCTCTCTCAAATAAATAAATAACATCTTTTAAAAAATCATTTCAGTAGGAAGAGTTTTCTAGATACTGTACATTACTGATTCTAAAAACTTTTTTCGTGTTTGCACCCTGCTACATCAAAGTGCCGCTTATAATTAATGACATTTTACCATAGGTCTAAGCTAGATAACAGTCATGACTTAGTCATCTAAAAACCTGATCTTAACAACTTCTTGTCATATCCATATTGTTTTGATTTGATTAAATAAAATATTAGGCAAAAATATTTTAATAGTAGCTGTTTAACAGTATGAAAAGCTGATCTGCCAATGAATTTTCATTTTTTAATCTATTAATTTTATATTAAAAATAAATTATAGTAGAATTGTTTTCTTTGTCATGATTCTTACCCAGACTTTTAATCAAGCCATACTATTGGCATAAAAAGGGAATAATTCCAACAGATTCAATCGTTTTGCCATTAGCTCCTGTATGGTAGATGGCGTTATTCTGGGAACCATAGCTTTGGCTTGATCTACCAGCATGGGTTTATCTCAGACTTGTGTTTCAAAAATGGTGGGGAAGCACTTTTTTTTTTTTTTAACATATGAGTATAGCCTCTATTTTTTTCAGAGATATAATAATAATAATAATTCATGTATAATTATCATTGTGGCAGACAGACTTGAAGGTGGCCCCATGATCTTGCCGCCTCATATTCATGTCTTTGCGAAATCCCATTCCGTCAAGTGTGAGCTGTATAAATCTTTTACTTATAGGTAATTGAATCATTAGAATCACATAAGCTTTAAAGAAAAATTATAACTAGGGATGAAGAAGGACAAATTATATGTTTAGAATATTTCCCTTTATATAAAATAGGTAAAAAGTTAAGTAAAAATACTTCAAGTCAGAATTGAATTAACTGTTGAATCAAATTAGTTGATAACATTATTTGGAATTTGGGAGGCCTCCGTGGCAATGTCGGTTGAGCATCTGACTCTTTGTTTTGACTCTGGTCGTGATCTCAGGGTCCTGAGATCCAGCCGCCTCGGGCTCTGTGTTCAGCGCGGAGTCCACTTAAGACTCTCCCCTTTCCTCTGCCCTTCCCCTCCACTCTCTCTCCGTTTCTCTCTAAAATAAATAAATACCTTTAAAAACATTATTTGGAATTTAGGAAAGTATTTTTCCCTATCAATATTTCCCAGCTCAGCATTTTTTATTTTACTTTCATAAACTAAGTACATACCACCTTCCGTGTGCAGAGGTTGGCACAGGGTCTCTGAATCCCTTACTAAGGCCTTATTCAATGTCTCAGTTATAGTACTTAATTTATTGCATAAAACAGATGGAAAAACCATATAAAGTAGATTTTAATTGTGGCAGTATGACAATTCAGTACATTTCATTGAATTAAAAAATATTAGTTAAAATACAGAAAAAAAAAGTCTAAGCATATTATCACCTTATGTAATTGTAAGGACTTTCCAGAACTCCTAATGAAGAAAACCATCCAAGGTAAGGAAGTATCAAGGTTGGATTTTGGCCCTAAGGCATGAATGAAAAAAGAACTGGAAACTTGGCTTCTTTGATCTTGTTGAGTAGAAGGAGACAGGATGAAAAAAATATATATTAGAAAATGAAATTGCTTAGAATTTTCCAAAACTTTTGATAAACAATAACCCTGATATTCTGGAAATCCAGGGAAATCTAAATAGGATACATAAAAATAAATCTCCACCTAGACATAACATACTTGAATTTACCAAATACAAAGAGAAACATTTTTAAAGCTGCCAAAGAAGAAAAACAGATCAATTATAAAACAGCAGTAATTGAAAACCAGTTTATATTCAACAACAGTAATAGGAGAGAGAAGAATCTGGAATAATTTCTTCTACGTGATGAGATAATGTAACTGTCAAACTAGAATTCAATATTTAGAATGAATATTTCCCAACTGTGTAGTAGAAATAAAAATATCTTCAGGAAAACAAAAACCTAGAGTTTATTATCAACAGACACTGACTAAAATAAATTTCTAAAGAACAACGTACCTGGAAAAAAATATTACATCAAATAGAAGGCCTCTAATGGAAGAAAGGGTGAGGTGAGCTATTGATAAATATGAATGAATAGTATAGACCAACATTGCCTAGGAAAAAATAATAACTAATTTGTGAAATAAAAACGGCTAAAATTAAACCACTGGACAAAGTAGCCTATGCATCAGGAAGAAATTATTCAGAGGTCCTTTTATATTTTTGGGAAATTACATAACTATTAGTAAGTTTATTACTTTGTTCAGTTAAATAGGAATGCAAAAATAGAAAATATAACTGTTAGCAGAATAAGTTTAATTATTATAATTTGGAAATAATAGAGAAATAATAAGAAATGAGGGAAAAATAACCCCTAGTAAATCTTAAAGACAGGAGGGAGAGAAACAGAAAAAAGGATCAGGAGACAGCTGAAAATAGTTTTAGACATAAATCCAAATACATCGGTAATCACTTAAATTTATCCTTTAAAAATGCTAGAAAATGTCTGACTAGTATTTTTCTCTCTCTTTAAAAACTTTTATTTGGAAATAATTACAGATTCATATTCGTAAGTTCAACAGAAATAAAAAACTATACTGTCACCACAAAAATATCTCTTGTGCTGCCCCTTCATATTTGTATCTATGAATATAGTAGTTTTGAGTTTCTTTTAATATTTTTGCTTGTATTTTCTTCATTGTTCACATTGGCTGTTTTTGTTGTACTGTTATTCAAATTTCCTGATTATTCTCCCCCTCTGTTCTCCATTTTGCTGTCCAGCCCATGCACTGAGGTTTTTATTTTGAAGATTACATTTTTCAGTTCTAAAAATTCCATTTGGTTCTTCTTTATGTCTTCTAATTTTTACTGAGTTTTGCATTTTTTATTCATTTGTTTTAATCAAATCTATTTGCAGTTGCTTATTGAAGCATTTTAATTTTTTATTATGGTTAATTTAAAGTGTCGAATAATTTTAACATCAGTGTCAACTTAGAGGCATTTGTTGGTTATCTTTTCTCATTTAACTTGAGATATTTGTGGTCTTGGTGTGCTGAGTGATTTTCAGCTGAAACCTGGAACATTTGGGGAATTATATGATGAGACTTTGGGTCTTATTTCAATTGTGTTGGAGCAGGCCCCCGCTGACATCGCTCTGGTAGGAAGAAGGTGTTGCTTTGCTATTGCCAGGTAGGGATGAAGTTCCAGATTCTGACAAGTGGGGGGGGAGCAGCTCTTCATGAAGTCTGGCTTGGTCTGAGCCTTTCTATGCCCTCTGCTCATCAGCTGCCAATGAAGAAAATAGGTACAGAGAGTCTCCACTACACCATGGAAGATTGGTGCTAAGCATAAGAGAAATTTCTTATTTAATGCCAATAGGTCTCATCCACATCTATAGCTTAGATTGCCAATTTTATGCTGATGTTCTTAACATAATTAACAGGAATAACATTCAGGCGATGTGTTCCAATAAGAGAGAACAAGTTAGGAAATTACTGAAATTATCTTATATTGGTTGCTAAATAGTCCCTAAGTGTCTGTCCTCACCCTCTGTCCACCACTGTGTTTGCAACCTTGCCCTATATCAAGGACCCTCATGGAACGCTCACTATGAATTTTCTAAAGGGTTATTTTCTTACATAGTGGGGAACTTCTGGGACCCTGTTACAGTGCTATGATCAGGATCTGCTCTGATTGGGTAGTGGGACATACACACACACATACATACACATACATACCATATATATTTTTTAATATAAATAATTCTGTATTCATAATGGTAATGTTGAAGAAAGCTGACTATATGACATTTATTTTCATTTTTTTTTCTGAAATTTTATTTAAATTCTAGTTAATTAGCATACAGTGCAATATTGGTTTCAGGAGTAGACTTCAGTGTTGGTCACTTACATACAACACCCAGTGCTCATCATAACAAGTGCCCTCCTTCATACCCATCACCCATTTAGCCCATCTGCCATCCACCTCCCTCTATCAACCTTCAGTTTGTTTTCTATCCTTAAGAGTCTCTTATGGTTTGTTTCTCTCCCTTTCCTTCCCCCCCATATGTTCATCTGTTTTGTTTCTTAAATTCCTCATATAAGTGAAATCATATATATATTTTTTTATCTCAAACTTGTCTCTGCAGTTTCAGCTCCATTTATTCAACTGCCTACTGGACGTATCCATTTGAATATTCATTGTGTTACACACATACGCACACAATCTTTCAATAAAACCAGCTTGTCATATTGTACACATGGTACAAGGTATCAGTGGGTGGCCTTGAAATATGGTTTGTTGCCTAAGCTAAGGACTTGAAGGTAATCTTTGACCCTTTCTTCTTCACCTCTGACTTCTAATTATAAAATATCCCTTGTTTCTCTACTCTAGGAGCCCCCAAACTCACCATTTCTCTTTATCTTTTGCTTCGGTTGCTGTTACCTCTCACCGAGGTGACTACAGCACACTCTTGATCGGTAGTCCTGCCTCCCGTATTCTTTCCACGGCTCTAGCATAGTCTCTTGCGTCCTCAGACAGTAACTCACTTTCAAAATTGCAGATGATCTCAGCTACAGCCCTTTCAGTGGTCTCCATTGTTTCCCCCTTTGACCTCTTCTGCCCAGAGTGGTCTTGATCATTTAAAAAATAAACCAAGCATAACATTATCTTTATTTAAAATTACTCAGTGGCTTTCCATTTGGACCAAGATGACATGCTAACTCTTTTCCTTACTGGTATTTCGTCTTATCTTGGCTCTGCTTCCCTGGGCAGCCTCTTGTTAGACCTTCTTCATTTGCTGTGCCCTGTGTATGCTGGGATTATTTCTCTTCACGTAAGCCACGCTCTTTCCAGTCTCAGTTCTTTTCCTTTGTGGTTTCAAATTTGCAAAGTTGCCCTTCTGGGGTTTTTTTGGAATGTCTGGCTTCTCTTGAACATTCGCACTCCATAGTAGCACCGCCTCAGAGGTCTTGTCTAAGCATCCTCCATAAATTAATGACCTCCACCTCTGCTGTAGCTCTCTGTCATGTTCATTTTCTTCACAGCATTTATCACCTTCTGAGTTTTTTGACATATTCACATTCAACCTGTATTTATTTTTAACATGTTTGTTTTTTGTCTTCCACGATAAAATGTAAACTCCCTGAGGACACTGCTCAATCGATCTTATTCATTCTGTGTCCCCCGGTGTATGAACATGGTAATGATGATCATGATCATGATGGGTAACTTGTGTTTATTACTTACAAAGAGCGAGGCACTGTGATAAACATTTTGTACATACGATCCCATTTAACTCACATGATGTTGACTAGAGTCAAGTGTAAGTGTTAGTCCCATGGCTTTAGGAACAGATTCCATACACCTGCATTAGCTCCAGTTCCATTTCAGATGACTGGTAGAGAAGTTATTACAGAAAAACAAGGAGAAATAAGCCTCAGAAATAGGGCAGTTGATTGCTACACTCACAGCACTAACAGTATCTCAGACTAGTAGAAAATTAAAGAAAGGGAATAGGATCCATATCCTGGGAAGCCAGTTTTTCAGGGTGTAAACAGCCTGGGTCAACTGTTGGGATTCTGGCTGATTTTGTGGTAAACTGGTCGAGCACTTAATATCATTGATGTATCTTGCTTTTTAAGAACAAAACTTACATTCGATTTTGAAAAACCCGTTCCATCTGTCTTTGCCTTTAGTTGATGATAAGTAGGCGTCTTTACTTTCTTAGTAAGTTGGGCAATAGACTTTATGGTGTGACAATATATTTTTAAAATTTCCCTATATAACCAGCCAAATAACTTTCATTTCAGGATGCAAGTAATTAGTGGACTCTTATGCCCTATTTGTACATTTAAGCATAAACTCACAGCCTCTTATTTACAATGCAGTTTTATTATCCACCCTCACAGAGTACATGCACTACCCACTGTTTATCCACCTCAACATATGACTCAGGCACGTGCTGGATGTTAATACTATGGCTCAGGGTGTACAGTCATGTGGTTTTCAGGGCACTTCTCTGCCTCTGAACATGAACATTTTTCCGCTGTCCTCTACCATACCTATCTGACATTTGAGTAAAACAAGGCAAAGGATGATTAATTGGCTTTTCTTGACCATATAACTAGTGAGTCATAAAGCCAGAATGTGATTCCAAATACTTTGTTGAGAGCCCATGCTCTTAAGCAGGAATCTCTATTTTAATTCTATAATACTTAATCAAGATCACATGTGTTCTATGTAATTGAATAAATCTTCATTCATTAGTTTTTTTAATTAAACCTCTACATTTTTCTTAAGAATGCTTTCATTTTGGGGCGCCTGGGTGGCTCAGTTGGTTAAGCGACTGCCTTCGACTCTGGTCATGATCCCAGGGTCCTGGGATTGAGCCCCACATCGGGCTCCCTGCTCAGCAGGGAGTCTGCTTCTCCCCGACCCTCTGCCCCCCAATTCGTGTTCCCTCTCGCAAACTCTGCTCTCTCTCAAATAAATGGATTAAAAGTCTTTTAAAAAATATTTAACTGCAATATAAACAGTGAATCAGAAGGTTTTATCTTTTAAACCCGAACTAGTGGTAATACTAAGAGTTAGAGTCCCTCATATTCTGATGGTAGAAGAGTTTCTTGAAACAACATTTCTGGAGAGCAATTTGAGGTTATGTATCACAAATGCCTTCAAAAAAAGTAGGTATCGGGGCGCCTGGGTGGCTCAGATGGTTAAGCGTCTGCCTTCGGCTCAGGTCATGATCCTGGAGTCCCGGGATCGAGTCCCGCATCGGGCTCCCTGCTCGGCGGGGAGTCTGCTTCTCCCTCTGACCCTCCCCCCTCTCATGCTCTCTCTCTCATTCTCTCTCTCATTCCCTCTCTTTCAAATAAAACCTTTATAAAAAAGAATGCTTTTATTTTAATTATTTTCAATACTTATTAATTGGTAGATTTATTGAAATGCTAAACATTTTTAGGCTTGACAATGAAATGGCAAACCTCACGTGTATGTAAGTATTAACTAGGAACGATTTTGGCCAGTTGTACACACGGGGCGTACATATTCACTGGGCTTCAACGCATTTTATTTTTCATGCAAGAAATAACAGTGACTTCACTTAGCCCCATATACTTCACTGAGAGATGGACTCAGTCAGCTGATAGCTTGGGCATAGGAACTGATAAATCAATCACAATCGCAATTGCCAGAGACTGATAAAACCAAACAGAGAAAAGAATGTGTAAAGTTGCCATCTCCTGAGAAATCAGTGGCAATTTTCCTTGGACGAGTCAAGCTCTGTCAGTTTGAGGAAAAGGATTAGAGAAGTTTCTTTAGTTAGAAAGTTCAATGGACAAAGCAAGGAAAATCATTTTCCCTCAGCCTGATGACGCTCAGAAGGGTAAAGAATCAGGTTGTTAATTCAGCTCTTCTTAAATGTTGATATAGAGTCAAGGCTGCCACTCGTTTGATGGGTAGCACCTACCACTCTATAGTGTGTGTGCCAGTCCTCTGCAGTGAGGAGACTTACACGTAAATCCTAATAGATAGGGTGGGTGGTAGATTGGTTCTTAAAGCAGTCAGTAGCTAATGAATTATCATCCTGGATGAAAAATGAGGTCATGAAGATTTAAATATGGCAAGAGAGAAGAAGGTGCTGTCTGTGCAGGAAAAATAGTGTGAACCCATCTGTGGTAATAGATTAATTGCCTTCATTAACAAAGATGTATAATTTACACCAACCATCAATAAATGTTTCAGATCTACTCAGGAGTGATTACTCTGTTGATAAAAAAAGATAAAACTTATTCCCAAACAAAAGTAAAAGTAAATGCATTTCTAAAATTTTCTGTAATCTGAAACATAGTTCGGTAAAAAAGAATAATTATGTATCAGGTAAAAAAAAAAAAAGGATGACAAAAGAATTGCCTTAATAAACTGCATTACCTCTAATGAATACTTTTTGTAAAGCTCTGCAGTAGTCTAGGAGGTATTTCTGGCTGGAGGAAGCTATCTTTACTGGCTGGAGTTTTTTCTTTGGCCTTTAAGATCATCAGACTCTTTTAAAAAATCATTTCCTGAAGTTTTTCCCTATCTTAGCTCATAGTATTTTCCCTCCTCTGTTCAAAGAGATAAGTCCTGCCTTTCATTCTTCCATTAGTGTATCATTCTTATGTCTGAAGTATAGTAGAGAAATATACTTTAGAAAAACTTCAAAAAATTTAGTTTTTCCTTAAATGATGCCAAAGTAGGTGGCAGTGGATTTGGAAATTAATTAGGGAACAATATCCATATAGCTCATAGGATATTTTAGTTAGCTTACAGAATTAAATATAGTGGAGAAGGAGATAATTATTGAAATATAATAACATTTAATGTAGAGCAGTCAGAGGGAAAAGGCTATCAGGACTCCAGGTTAACTATAATTGAATTCTTCTGTGCCTTTGCTAATTGCAAACATTTCATATCTCACAGACTTTTTTTTTGTGAGTAGATGGTATATTTAATAACACAGATGGATTATTTTGGGGGGAGTGGCTGGGGGGTTTCTAAACTCATTAAGAGACTACAGTTTTTAATAGCTAAGAGAAGTTAATACAGAATAGTTTAAAATGTTGAGGTAGTCTGAAAATTTTTTTTTGCATTTTTTTATTTTATTATGTTAATCACCATACATTACATCATTAGTTTTTGATGTAGTGTTCCATGATTCATTGTTTGCATATAACACCCAGTGCTCCATTCAATACATGCCCTCTTTAATACCCATCACCAAGCTAACCCATCCCCCCAACCTCCTCCCCTCTAGAACCCTCAGTTTGTGTCTCAGAGTCCATAGTCTCTCATGGTTCGTCTCCCCCTCCAATTTCCCCTCCTTCATTTTTCCCTTTCTACTTTTTTTTTTTTTTAACATATAATGTATTATTTGTTTCAGAGGTACAGGTCTGTGATTCAACAGTCTTACACAATTCACAGTGCTCACCATAGCACATACCCTCCCCAATGTCTATCACTCAGCCACCCCATGCTTCCCACCCCCTACCACTCCAGCAACCCTCACTTTGTTTCCTGAGATTAAGAATTCCTCATATCAGTGAGATCATATGATACATGTCTTTCTCTGATTGACTTATTTTGCTCAGCATAATACCCTCCAGTTCCATCCACGTCGTTGCAAATGGCAAGATTTTATTCCTTTTGATGGCTGCATAATATTCCATTGTGTGTATATACCACATCTTCTTTATCCATTCATCTGTCGATGGACATCTTGGCTCTTTCCAGTTTGGCTATTGTGGACATTGCTGCTATAAACATCGGGGTGCACGTACCCCTTCGGATCACTACATTTGTATCTTCGGGGTAAATACCTAGTAGTGTCATTGCTGGGTCCTATGGTAGCTCTATTTTCAACTTTTTGAGGAACCTCCATACTGTTTTCCAGAATGGCTGCACCAGCTTGCATTCCCACCAACAGTGAAGGAGCATTGCCTTTTCTCTGCATCCTTGCCACAAGTTGTTTCCTGATTTGTTAATTTTAGCCATTCTGACTGGTGTGAGCACTTAGTATGTTAGAGGCAAGGTGCAGATTCTGGAGATAGATCAATGAACAAAAGAGACAAAACATTTCTTTTGTAATAGAATTTACATTCCAGTTGGACCAGACAAAATTTAAGAAGTAAGTTATCTAAAATATTTCAAAGGGTTAAGTGTGATGGGGAAAAAATGAGCAGTGTTAGGGAGACTGAGAATATGGTGGGAGGGAGTGGCAGTTTAAATGGGCTAGCCCTTGTGAATCTCTCTAAAAAGATAATGCTCGAATACAGACTTGGTAGAGGTGAGGAAGTGTGCCACATGGGTATTTGAGGGAAGACCGTTCCAAACAGAAGGAAGAACCAGTGCAAAGATCAGGAAGTGGGAGGACCCTAGTCATGGCCAATGGACAGTAAAGCCGCTCTGGGTAGACCAGAGTTAATTATGGAAAGAGTAGAGTGAGATGAGATCTGGATCTTACACTTCTCTGTTACTTAAATTTGTGCTATTTTACTTATGAATAGATTTGCACATAAATACATGTATTGCATACACATTATTGGCTTTTAATTAACTTATACTGAAGTAAACATCTATCATATAAAATGACATTAAAGTGGTCCTTACTCATTCTGTTCTTGCTTTAAAAAAAGAAAAAAAAAAGGAAAAGGATATGAGGATAATTTGCAATTAATAATGTCTCTGTGAATTTACCTTGTTTTTGTGATATTGGATTCCTTTAAACTATTATGTTAATTATTTTTCAAAAACCATTGCTTTAATAATTTGATTTTAGAATTTTTTAGAGTTATCATCTCGCCATTTCTTCTCTGTTTTGAAAATTACATTTCTCTGTCAGAAATGCCAAAAAGATCCTCCTTATTCTGAAACTCTCTATGTTCCTATCCCACTCTGTCTCAGAGGGTCTAAAATTATCAGTGTCTGTATTTTGTGTTAAAGCACTGAAACCTCCTATCATATGCATGGATTTTCTGGAAATGGTAAGATGTTGAGTAAGTATTAGTATAATAGCTTGAATTCATCAGAGAGCAACATTTTATATTATAAAGCACTTTACATCCCTTTAAAGCATTTTCATATAATTAAATTATTTCAGTCCTTTGGGGTATTATTACACCTATTTTGTAGATCAAGAAAATAAAGCTTATAGAAATTAGTGACATGAACTTAATCATATTACTTAGTAAATGGGAAAGCCCAACCTACACTTCAGATATTCTGATTCCAAGTGAACTTCTTTGTTTTACAAAGTATAATGGGAAGAAAAAAAAGTAATTCACAAGGAGTCCCTCATTGCCTAAACTTCAGATTCTTATATGGGCAGGTTTTATCTTCTCTGACCACAAATATTTAAATTAAATCTTGCCTGTTAATCTTTATCATAATACCCTCACTGTTGCTTGTTTATTAGTATCAATAATAATTTGTTTACTCATTTTGGTCTGTCTCTTTAACTAGAATACAAATACCATGAGGTCAGAGACTGTGATGTCTTATTTACCACAATAGTGTTATCTTGAGGACTCAGCACAATGTCAGGTATCTAGCTGGCACTCAAATGACTGTTGAATGAATGAGTGACTGTTGCATGAGGTGGTAAGTAGGACATGTTGACTAAAAATGTATCAAGCTGTGATTTAGGGCTTGTTATTAGAGGGTTAGGATTTCAGCCCCACCCCTGAAGCTCCATGGGACTGGAGGTTGAAATCGTCACCCATGGCCAATGATTTAATAGATCATGCTTATGTAATGAAGCTTCCATAAAAATTCCTGACTTTGGAGACCTGGGTTGGTGAACATGAGGAGGTGTTAAGAGGGCGCCAACACCTTGAGTGGGTATGGAAACTCTATTCCCCTCCCGCCCACACCTTGCCCTGTGCATCTCTTCTGTGCAGCTGTTCCTGAATTACGTCATGTTATAATAAACCAGTGATCTAGAAAGTAAACTGTTCTCCTGAGTTTGGGGTGAACCCTACGACGGGGGGTCACAGGAGTCTCTGATACATAGTTGGTCAGTTAGAAGTACAGGTGACAACCTGGACTTATGGTTGGCATCTGAATTTGGGGGGAAGCAGTTTTATGGAAATGAGCACTCACTGGGTGGGGTCTGCACAAATTCTGAGTAAATTGTGTCAGAATTGTAGGATACGCAGCTGGTGTTGGAGATTTCGTGGGTGTGACAAATGTGGTGGGGTGGGGTGGGGTGATCATATGTGGTGATCAGAAGTGAAATATTTTTTTTTAAAGATTTTATTTATTTATTTGACAGAGAGAGACACAGAGAGAGAGGGAACACAAGCAGGGGGAGTAGGAGAAGGAGAAGCAGGCTTCCCGCGGAGCAGGGAGCCCGATGCGGGGCTCGATCCCAGGACCCTGGGATCATGACCTGAGCCGAAGGCAGACGCTTAACCGACTGAGCCACCCAGGCGCCCCTCAGAAGTGAAATATTGAGAGCAAGTTGAGAGGAGACACAGGAGAGTATTCTTTTCATGATTAAATGAGGTTACATATTTAAACTGCCTAGCATAATTTTTGGCCCATGGTAGGAATTCAGTAAAAAATAGAGAGGCATCCTTTTTATTTTATTTTTTTTTAATAGCCAATTCCAGCATGTTTTCTTTAAACACAAAATGTAGCTGAATAATTAGTCAGAATCAAGCCCACAGTAATGACAATATGTTGTATTATGAAGGCCAATATTTCAGAATAGGGTGAAATAATTTAATATATATGCTATAATTCACCAAAGTGACTGATTGTACCATTAATTAGTAGTGATTTTTTTTTTTTTTTTTTTACTCTCTCCAACTGTATTTTTCATTTTAGTTAAGAATATATATTTTAGGGGCACCTAGGTGGCTCAGTCGGTTGAGCATCCACCTCTTGGTTTTGGCTCAGGTCATGGTCTTAGGGCCGTGGGATCAAGCGCACAAGGGGCTCCATGCTCAGTGGGGAGTTTGCTTGGGATTCTCTCTCTTTCTGTCTCTTTCCCTCTGCCCCTCCCCCACTCACGCTCACACACGTATGCTCTCTTTCTCTTTCTCTCAAATAAATAAAATCTTTAAAAAAAAGAGAATGTACAATTTAGTATAAAATTAGAGAACACATTTGAGACTTTTCCTGATGAGAGGGCTTTTGCAGAAATGGTCTATAAACCAAAAATATGGAAACATTTTGAATTTGAATCTCTGAAGAAATTAAATTCAAGCTTTTTCAGAGTTTAAATACTGTATCCCCTCAAATGGCAATCTTTCTTCCTTATTCTTTGCAGTATTAAAGAACATTTTTAAAAACTGCTTTAAATAAGAGATGCTTTGGAAACAACGTTAACTCAGGTGATCGCAGTGTTTTGTTTTTTTTTTTTAGTCAATTATTGATCCTGTTTGTTTCATTTGCAGAACAATTATGTAATGATGTGCAAGAGTTGTATCTTTCAAAAGTCTTTCATAAACTCCTATGGAATAAAAAGAACCACGGATCAATAAAGTTTAGTTAATTCTTCCATATTAAAAATAAAGTCATATTGATGACATTGTTGATGAACATTGCAAGCCACAATTTATGATTTCAGAGTTAGGTTACTTACAGCCTTTTTGCCATACAATAGTGAACTGTACTGAGTCTGTTTATAGCTGTGGAGTAATGGAAGGCAAAAATCTGGAGTTTGCCAACAGGAATTTTAGAAAATAAATCAAGATAAAATATCCTACTGTTACATAGGCAATGCTTATTAAAAACCATAAGGAAGTGAATGAGCTGAATAATGCGGGTTTCTGGGAATTCTCAACAGAGGGATAAGCAAATGTAAAGTCCTGAAGCACAAGCTATCTTGTGTTGTTTGTGATTAAGAAAGTAGCAAGGAGCCAGTGTGTAGGGCACAGAATGATGAAAGGGGCAGGGCAAGTGGTAAGAATTGACAAGGATACCCGTGCTTGCTCTTTCTGTTCCATCCTCCTTCATGAGCAGATTTGGTCTTCTCTGACCACAAATATTTAAATTAAGTTTTGCCTGTTAATCTTTATCACAGTACCCTGACTGTTCCTTATTTATTAGCATCAGTAATAATTTGTTTGTTTTGATCCATCCCTTTAGCTAGAATACAAGTGCCACAAAGTCAGATACTGTGATGTCATCTTTACCACACTAGTGCTATCTTGAGCACTCAGCACAGGGCCAGATACCTCGGTGGCACTCAAACGACTGTCGAACGGTTGACGGAACGAGTGATGTTTTGTGAGGTGGTTAAGTGGGACTTGTTGACTTGCTAAAAATGTACCAAGCTGTGGCTTAGGACTTGTGAGTCTTTTTATGTGCACATTGTATTTCAGTAAAAATTGATCCCTCCCAAAGTGCAGAATAAAAATATACACAATTAAAATCTAACAAACTCGGGGAGGTGGTGATGAAAACAAAAAGAATAAAACCAGAAACAAATGGTGAACTGGACCAGACCAGTATGTGGTCATCCATAGCTGTTTGGGCAGCCTTGTACCCACCCTCTCCATGATGACTTCGCAGTACCTGGGAACTTCCCACTCTCCCTGCATCCTTTCTCTTGCCTCTGAAGAACAGAAATCCTACTCTTGCTCCTGGTCCCAGGGAAGCAGTGGACAAGGAATCTTCCTGTCAACCTAAACTGAAAAACTGGCCCTTGGAAAGTTTTTTGTTTTGTTTTGTTTTGTTTTACCAAAAAAGGAGATATAATTTTACTTGGGATACCTAGCACTGTGTAGTTAAGTTATGTTTTCAATTAAATCACCATTAAGTAGCATATGGGGAACTAATATCATTTAATTCACTGGAAACAGTAAAATCAGAAGACATAATCCCACATCACTGACTCTTCTGAAGTCCAACTATTGTATGCAATAAATGTTTAAAATAAGTAATTTAAAAATAAGGTATTTTTATTAATTCATTGAATGTTAAATATTAGTGAGAACAGAAATGAGCCTTCTGATACCAACCGAAGTTACCTATACATTCCAGATGCCAACTTATTCCCCCTTGCTTGTGTTTAATGCATACACAGCAGGTTTTAATAAATTAATAATATACCACATACAAAAAGCTCAGTTCCTTCAAAATAAATAAAGCAATAAGTAGGTTGCCCAGTTGAAGAATTCCAAGAGGTAGACTGAAATTTGGTTCATGTATACACAAGTTATATAAACTTCTTCATCTCATACACTGCCATTTACTTGATAAACTTGTTCTAATCAATAACAATAATTTGAAAATTTATGATTAAATATTAAAATTCTTCTTCAAGTTGGATAGTCAGTGTTTAAAAACATTTTCAATAGTTTTTTGTCCCCCTTGTCCCAATAGAGGTTTCTTAGTCCGGAAATCATTGCTGAGATATTTGGACTCTCCTTTAGAAGTATAGAAAATCCAGTGGCTGTGACTGTTGGGAAATAAATAAAGCATTCCTTTACCCTTCACCCTACTCTCCAGTAGTCTGCCACCAAGTATCTTTAGAATTGGTTAACCTTAATGGGACAGCCAGAGGTAGATAAATGTTATCACTGTCTTTTTTTCTTCCTGAATCCACTAAATAAAAAAAAAAGAAAAAGAAAAAAGCTGATTATCTGGGAGAAAATGTAAATGTATACATTTTTTATAACATCAGCCCTTCTTGTTGACTGATTGATTGGACCCAGTTACTGCCTGATATACTGGGGAGGGGGGAGAATATAGAACTTAAATTAACCTGTTTGCTTCTTTGTTTGTGTGTGAGAGAATAGCTTTTGTTACAATGACTGAGCTTTTATCTTGTAGAGTTTAAGTGACCAGAACCATTTCTTGATTAATTTGCAAAATAGACTTACCCTTTGTACAGATCTTCTCAATCATTAAAGGTTTAATTGACCTGTTATTTGGCAAATGGACCAGGCTTCTCAGTCACAGCCTGAACCTGAAGGACGGAATGCTCTTCCTAGCCAACTGGCACACTGCGGTATGACTATAAAACATAAGCAAGTGGCAAGAATCTTAGATATAATCTTGAGGCTTCACGAATGAATCTTCCTAACAAAGCTATATTTTCTGCATTAAAGATATTACTGGGAATATTTTGTATCTGCTTTAGTACTGAGCCACCCAGGCGCCCCAATATTTATTTAGTATTGACTTGTGTTTAAGGTTAGTGACCAGGCATTGGAAATGCAGCCGTAAAAAAAGAATGGTTCTAGACATCCATGAGTTTATCCATGAGTCTAGTTGGAAGAAACATCCATGCAAACTGCAGTTCATAGGGCTATAAAAGCAGCCTATAAAAGACCAAATTTTATTTAATTCATAAGAAATATTAACATTAGGGGTGCCTGGGTGGCTCAGTCATTAAGCATCTGCCTTTGGCTCAGGTCACGATCCCAGGGTCCTGGGATCGAGCCCCGCATCGGGCTCCCTGCTTGGCAGGAAGCCTGCTTCTCCCTCTCCCACTCCCCCTGCTTGTGTTCCCTCTATCGCTGTCTCTCTCTCTGTCAAATAAATAAATAAAATCTTTAAAAAGAAATTAACATTAGAGATTTGTAACTTCAGTAAAAATTCAGCCTAGTATTGTTTTAATGTAGTGCATGTTCTTTTATTATAAAAATGTTATCTCATTACCCCTGAAGGTTATGATAGGAGGCTAGAAGAAACAGGATCCCAGAACCAAGAAACATGGTAAGAGGGGCTGCACAGTGAGTCTGGGTAATGGAACAAGAAAAATCAGAATACATCCATGGCAGAGGGCAGAAGTTATATGGCTAACATTCATTAAAAAGGACTTGTTTTGTCCCTATTCTTCCTTCAGAGGAGATTGCTCTACCAGTAGTTTCATTGCTTAGATGCAACAGAAACTTGGTACCCAGTTTTCTACCCAAACTCCAACCATAGTCCTGCCATCTCAGGGATACTGTGTGGGAAAGTGTCCCAGTTTTATGACACTCCTGAAACATTATAAACTGGCCTACTCCTCATATGAATGAACATGGCTACCAAAGCCACGACCCACATCACCTAGAAGTATCAGTCTCCATCATCTCTTTTTTGAATACTCAGTCCAAAGCAAAACCTGATAAATAACATGATTATCAGGGAACCTCTATTCCTATTTGGAATAGCTCTTGTTGAGACAGAAAGAAGGTCACCTTTTTGTCTTCTTTACCACAGGGACACCACAACCTACAAATAAGTAAGGCCTAGACAAATATATGTCTCAATCATCTTCCTACAAACTAATGTCATTGTTAAATGTGTGTGCATGCATGTGTGTGTGTGTGTGTGTGTATTCTCTGAATATTATAGTCATGGCATCTGAACAAGTTGAGATTCTATACTTCTATTGGTAGTACCAAATGGCTTTTCTCCCTAGATCTCTTAGGCATGAACCTACAGGTCCTTTGACTCACAGACTCTCTCGTTGCTATGCTATGAGCAAGACCTATGCTACCAGGACCCAGAAATCAGGGCACGTGCCCAGGTTAACCTGTCTTTGAAGAGTAGATCTCGTTCTTCATAATAGCTGGGTAATGTGCTTCTCCTAGGCTAGGTTGCCAAAGGCCTTGGCAAGTCACTGGATAGGATATATATTCTGTAATTCTTGGAAAACCTACTTGAGTTCTCAGGACTTTTAGCTAGTTTTTTGCCCAGTTATCATGAGAATGAGCATACAGACAATTCACTAAGAAATTTTGATGAACCTGAGAATTAGTAAACTTTATTATCCTGTCCAAGGCTATATGTAATGGAGAACAGAAGCTTTTTCTAAGACAAAGCTGACATGTACATCACTGGGTAACATGGAGAACCCTATAAAAAAAAAAGTGAGAGCCTTTTCCAGGTAATCATAAAATGTTCAAGGTCTAGGAATTCCATCTCATTTTTGGTGGTGGCCAACCTTTGACTTTTATCTCAGTTCTAGAAACTTAGACCCCTGTCTTAATATGTCACATATGGATTCTTATCCTGTTTTTGTGTTTTCCTGGGATGGTAAAATAAGATTTTCTTTCGTTTATGACTTTGTTAATTCTTCATGGAGACTAGAGTACGATCTCTGCACTTCATTTCCTGTGATTGAAATAATGTTAGACATTCCTGATTTTATTTTTATTTTATTTTCCTTTACTTTTGGTTTGGTTTGATTTCCTAAACTAGCTGACAGATTTTTGTTAGATAATGGTCTTTACTATAATGGATTTGCTGCCCTACATGGAAACTTTATCTCAGTTCTTGGTTTTCCCTGGTCTAGCCTGTTCTATTATCAGCCAGGTGCTATTTCTGGTGATACAGAAGAAACAGAAGACTGATGCTTTCCTGTTGGCAGGAGCCTCAATCTGAAGACTTTAGATTCTTTTGAATAGAGGATAGGAAAAAAGAAGGGAGCTAGTACAGGGAGCTCTTTTTAGGTGGTAGGTTTATGCTGGGCAACTGCGTGTATGTACGATCCTTTGGATGCTAAATTTCATGGGAGCTGGAAACATGCCTTTTTTTAAACAGAGTCTAGCAGAGTATGTCTTGCACATTATGCATAAATACTTCATAATATATTATCATGTTTTCCTTTCACATACAGCTAATAAGAAAGATATCATGATCATATTATAGATACAAAATTGACATTCAGAGAAATTAGGCAATTTACCCAATAACATTTAAAAATTTTTTTTGAAGATCTTACTGGCTTATTTGAGAGACAGAGAGAGAACAGAAGAGTGGGGTGGGGCAGAGAGAGAAGGAGAAGCAGACTCCCCACTAAGCAGGGACCCTGAGATCATGACCTGAGCTGCAGGCAGATGCTTAACTGATTAAGTCACCCAGATGCTCCTGCCCGGTAACATTTTAAATGACAGCTCATTATTCAAATCTGGGATCTAACTCTGAACTATATTTGACTATTGCCATATGTATTTACCCTTTATGAAAAAATTTAGTTAAAATGCTTAAGGTCACAAGTGAATTTGAATTATATAACCCTGTATAAATATTTTATGTTTATTAAATTAAAACAAAGAATCCAATTTCCATTTATAATCTCTCAAGATATTTATCCTCCACAATATTACGATTCTTGAGAATTTGTTACTTCATTATAGTTAATAAAAATATGCATAGTAAGAGGCTTTTTGCTCCCATACCTAGTCCTCATGAATTCAATTCTGATTTTGTGGTTTGGAATTTATTTTATTTTATTTTATTATTTTATTTTTAAAGATTTTATTTATTTGAGAGAGAGAGAGCATGAGCAGGGGTGGGAGAGGGAGAGGGAGAAGCAGGCTAACACTGATCAGGGAGCCCAAAGCAGGGCTTGATCCCAGGGCCCCAAGATCATGATTTGACCTGAGCTGAAGGCAGATGCTTAACCAACTGAGCCGCCCAGGCGTACCTTTGTGGTTTGGAATTTTATACTCTGATTTCAGAAAACCCAACTGAGGATCTTGGGATTGAGAATATTTTCATAGTTGAACAACAATGTTAAGAAAATGTTAATATTTCCTCAAATCACTATAACCAAGAAATGTTGTTGAAACTCTCTTTCCATACTTACAGAGCCTTAATTCTATCTGTGATGACTTAATTCCAGCACGCATGAGCATGAGGATGCACCAAAACACTCTGATTTGACTTTTTAAAGAACTATAAAGTTTCACAAACTGAATACACTCATTTAAAATAAACAGTACCCAGACCTAGAAATGGACTAATACCAGCAGCCTGGCTCTCCCCTTCCTCTTGCTATCTTCTTGTCATTACTACTTCCCCCCAAGTCCTACAAGAGGAACCAGTGTCCAGATTTCTTACTTTTTAGATTAGTCTTACTTGTCTTGGTACTTTATATAAGTGGAAGCATATGGTACACGCCTTTTTTCTTCTGACTTCTTTCTCAACATTAAGCTTGTGAGAGCCACACACAATGTAGTATCTGAAGAATATTTGTTCAAATTTGTGGGCACATGTCTTTTGATCAATACCTGTTTATGTTTTTGTCAAGTAGATACCTGCGAGTAACAGTGCTGTGTCACAAACATGTATATGTTTAGTTTTAACAGATACACTTTTCTAACGTGACTGTCACAGTTTTCAGTCTCAGGGGTGGTTTATAAAATTTCTGTTGCTCCACGTCCTCATCAATGTTGTATTTTTCTCTTTTTCATGTTAGCAGTTCTGAAGATTATTTAGTGCTATCAAATTGTGGTTTTAATATGTGTTTCTTTGATGACTCAGTTGCTCATTTTTTACATGTTTATTGACAATTTCCATATTCTTTTTTGCTAAGTGTTTGTTCCACTTTTTTTTTTTTGCCAATTTTTTAAAAAAATATATGCTGGGCATGAATCCTTTCTCAGATATGTGTGTGGCAAATATCTTCGCTCACTCTGTTGGTTGCCTCTTTATTAATGTCATCTTTTGATATGTGAAAGTTCATAGTTGTAATATATTCCAACGTATTTATTTTATGGTTAGTATTTTGTGCCTCATTTAAGAAAACCTTGCCTGGCTCAAGGTCGTTTACCTTTATTTTCTTCCAAAAGCTTTATTGTTTTGCCTGTCACACATTTAGATCTTCAGTTCATCTGGGATTGATTTTTATACCTTGTATAAGCAGGGGTCAAAATACAATTTGTTTTCTTTATAGATAACTAACTGACCCAGCACCATTTATTGAAAATGCTGTCCTTTCCCCACTGACACTCTGACTTAACTTTATCTTGCCTCTGAATTTCTTCTTGGCAGGAACACTATCCATTTTATACACATGTTCTTTTCTTACCACCCACCTTTCTTTCATTGTAAATACAGGTAGCTTAAAACCAGTTTATCTCCAGTTTAAAGAAAAAGATAAACACACACACATTTTATGTAAACCCTGTTTTTTTTTGTTTTTTTTTTAATGGACCTACATTGTCAGAGAGGACGGACACTGTATTATAACTACCACGATTAGAAAATAGTTGGCTCGACAAGTCCCAGTATGGGTAAGTCTGTCATTGGGGGGGGTAGAAGTAGTGAAGAGGCCATAACATCTGATCCACTCTCCTTGCTTCCCTGTTCTGTGAAGTCCGGAAGTGGAGAAACTGAATAAAACAGCCATCTTTTTTCCAGTTCCCCTGCAAACTTGGGTTCTGTACGTTGATAAGTGGCGCTCATACAAGACTCGAAAGACTGAAAATAGCAGAGGAGATGTTCCTGTAGCTTTAGCTGTTTCGCTTCCCAAGTTCCATTGTGGAGACCCTCACAGTTTGTGCAGTGGTGCTCAGCATCCTGTCTTATTTTGGGGTATTGAGAAATAGTCCTGTCTTCTCTCTCATTCCTAGACCAAAGCTCTGTCAGGTGTCTTTATAGGTTGAAGTCTTGCTTTTCATCTTTGTGTGTGTGATAGAAGTTAATAGTTTCTTCAGTTGACCTTGCCTGTAATTCATTCTGGGAACTTTGCCTGGAAATCTAGCCTAGAACACACCTTTTCAATATTTCTTTTTTTTTTTAAAGATTTTATTTATTTATTTATTTGAGAGAGAGAATGAGAGACAGAGAGCATGAGAGGGGGGAGGGTCAGAGGGAGAAGCAGACTCCCTGCCGAGCAAGGAGCCCGATGCGGGACTCGATCCCGGGACTCCAGGATCATGACCTGAGCTGAAGGCAGTTGCTTAACCAACTGAGCCACCCAGGCGCCCCCTTTTCAATATTTCTAACACTTGGGAAAGTGTCACACTTCCCATAGGAAATCTCACAGTGCCTAAATAACTAGAACACCATATTTCCTGCAATCGTGCCCTTTTGAATAAAGAGACTACAAAATTTTACTGACGGCTGAAGTACTTAAGGTAAAGAGGGCAAAATGCAGGTTGGTACAACTAGCTCAAAAATAGAATTCTGACTCTCAGAGGCAAGGTTACTATCATGGCCATAACAGAAGAGTAAAGAAATGATACCACTAAAGAGAAATAGGCTCGTTAAATATTCGCGTGGTATAACGTGATAACATCCTTCAGTGAAGAGAAAGCATGCTTCAGATTATTAATTGTCAATTTCAGTCACGTATTTGCTCATTGTTTTTCCTTACTTGTCATTAACCAAGACAGGATGAGTTCATAATGAATACAACTCTGAACTCCAACTTTGATGCATGAAACAGATTTACTGGTCCAAACTTCCAATTTTATTTTAGATCTTCCTCAATTTATAGTGGGGTTATGTCTCAATAAGCCCATTGTAAGTTGAAAATGTCATAAGTTGCAGATGCATTTAATACACCTAAACTACTGAAGGTCCTAGCTTAGCCTAGCCTGCCTTAAATGTGCTCAGAATGCATACATTAGCCTACCCCTGAGCAAAATCATCTAACACAAAGCCTGTTTTAGAACGAGGTGTTGACTATCTCATATAATTCATTGAATACAACCTGAAAGTGAAAACCAGAAGGGTTGTATAGGCACAGAACTGTTGTGAGGGTAGCAATCATTTACCCTGGTGATGGCTCACTGATGGGGAAGTGAGCCTCCCCTGCTGCCCAGCGTCCCAAGAGAATATCGCACTGCATATCGGGAGACCTGGAAATGATCAAAATTCAAAATTTGAAGTACAGTTTCTACTGAATGTGTATCACTTTTGCAACATCATAAAGTTGAAAACCCCCATAATAAATTGGGTACTGTCTGTATTTGCGATTGAAATGTTTACCCAGAGGAAATGAAAATAATTGATTCTTTTT
This sequence comes from Mirounga leonina, assembly GCF_011800145.1. Lineage (NCBI taxonomy): Eukaryota > Metazoa > Chordata > Mammalia > Carnivora > Phocidae > Mirounga > Mirounga leonina. The sequence continues at coordinate 67,385,626 of NW_023270426.1, forward strand.
CCTTTGTTATTATTTATAACCTACCTAAATCCATAAAGGAGCTGAGGTAAATTATATAATAAATCATTAAAATAATACTAAAATATGACGATGTATATAAAACCAAAGATAATATTTGTGCCAAAAAATAAGCATGAGGCTAGAAACAGCAGCTGAGTACAATCTGACTTTAAACTTCCTAGAAACTGAGATAAAATAACCATTTTTTATTATCTATTATGTAAGAAAAAATAAAATTCCAGCCTATCAGAATAAACAAAGATTTTCCAAATATAAACTGTGAGAAACATTTAGAGAAAGAGTTGCCAAACTGTTAAAAATGTAATAAAAAATGAAATTGTAATACAGTTTATTAAGTAATAAAATAAAGCTTAAACAATCTCATATTTGAGGAAGATTAATGATAGACACACTAATAGATCAAAATATATTAAATGCTGTTTTGATTTTCCAATTACATTCAGTATTAATCTTTTAAAAAATAAAGTGGACAGTAAACTACTAAGCATGTTTTTTATAAAGAGTTATATTATGTCCAGAAACTTCATAAAATATGATATTGCATTTTCCATAAGGAATATTACTTTACTGACACCAGTGATTTATGTGAAAATAAATATATATTTGAAAATACAAAAAGAGATACAGTTGAAAATAAATAAAAACCAATTTCTTTTAGCTTTTAGTTTTGATTTTCTTAGCTTTCCATCAGGAAATTCTTACCGAGAACCTATTTTGTTTTGGGGACTACAGGAAATCCTGGTAGTGTAAAAGGCATTTACGTCCTCACACTTGCACAACCCAGTTCTTATTCATATGCTCTGATTACTTTTTTAACATGGGTGAAGCAGAACAAATTAAACACGGTTCTAACATTTCTACTTCCCTTTTCTGACATCATCATTATTATTTTTTTAAGCTTCCAGCAGCCATCTTAGCTCTGTGTCCTGGGTTTTTGTTTTGTTTTGTTTTGTGTGTGTTTTTGTTTTTTTTTTTTTACCCCCCTGGGGTTTTTGCTCTGTGTTCTGGGGTTCTTACTGTTAAAGCTTTATTATAGGAGATTACTTCCATATTGCTAAACTCTCATTTATCACATTTATGGGTTGCACCCTCAGATTCCAGGCTGAGGCATTGACTCTGTTCTTGCCAGCCCATGTTGTCTATGTTTGCAGCTTCTTTGATGTATACATTCTCCTTTTTACTGGGAAGCCAATCTGATAGGGATTTAACCCTCATTATTTGCTGGATTGTCAGAAAAGAATTATTTTATAAGGTGTCTGTCTCATTTGAGGCTTCTGTGTTGTGTTCAGGCATGGGGAGTGATAATTCTCTAACACCAGAGAGTGAAGGGCCACATCTGTAAACCCAGTGGTTCAGAGGAATCTACGATTTCAAGTTTCAGAACTGTACTTAACTGGATTTATCTCCACATGTGGGTCCACTTCGTTTCTATTATGGCCTTGACCTTGGTTTAGAAGACCTCCTGGAACTGAGAGTTCAAGATTCTCTGTACTTCCTTAAATATAGTTAAGCCCTAAACCTCGTCCTCTGCTCTGTGTTTCAGATACAAATGATCAGGATTTCTATAAATGTTGCCAAGGAGACACTGGCTTTCACTTTGTGCCTTGAATTGATGATTAATCCTTCCAATCCTGTCATTACCAATCTTCTACAAATCAGTGGAAGTCAGCAGCACTTAATTCCATGGCATTCATGATGAACTATCCTGTCATACTTCTCTAGTAGCAAAGATATTGTACCAGCTGGGTTGTCCCTTTCTACTGATATCCCATTCCATTTAACCATTGATGGAATTTTTAACAATTACATTGTTAATGACATGCCAGAGGCTAGCCACACTCCACTTACTACCCATTTATGGCTGCTCAGTGCCAGATTGCTGGTAAGTGATCCATTTCCCAAATCCCACATTACACTATGCTTCCTCGAACTACCCTTGGTAATGGCTGTCTTAGATTGTGTTTCCTGGAAATAAAACTCTGAGTCAGAGAGTTGTACCAGAAGATTTGTTGAAGAATGGTCCTGGGGGACACACCTAAAGAAAGACAAAAATCAGAGAAAAAAATCTGTGCCACAGTGTTGTGGGAATTGAGGTCTCAAAGAGTTCTGTGGGGACCTCTGGAGTTAAATGGTCTTTCAGAATTGTCCTGAATTGGAACAAGGGAGCTAGAACTTTTATCCTTGCCTCAGCTAGTCACTGGCTTCAGACTGAAACCTGTGCAAGGCAATAACTTTATATGAGGATGCTTCCAATGCTAATTTCCAGTGAAGGGCACACAGTATGAGCCTCCTGCTGCCCAGCATTCCTAGCAGCTGGGGGATAGATGCACTGACCCTAGAGAGAAAGGGGACGGAGTTATCTAGGCAGAACATCATAGGACTCATTTTAACCTGCAAAAAAAAGTATATAATACAATTTACTACGCCCTGGATATTATAGTGTATTGGAAAGAGACAGCTGACATTTTTGAAACAATGAAAAGGATGTTTGTGTGTTTAATTATGTTGTGAGATATTTGCGGGTGAGGCCTGTTAACCTACACATGTGGAACCAATTGTGAGAGATGGTAGAAAGTAAATAGAGGCCAAAATTGTTCACTGGATTTTACATTTTCTTCCTGCATGGACTCACAAATTTGGAACTCCCATCATTTGTGCTCTGTCTTGGAAGTACTGGTGACTAGTCTCAAGGTCTTTATGTATCTGTTCTTATGAATAAATGATAGCTTTTGACTGTGAGACAGTGAGGACTTGGCATCAGTTGGGTTCTACGGCCTATCAGGCGTAACAGGTTTTGTGTCTGCGGGACCTGGACTTCTGTCACTTTTGTTTCTCTCACAGCTTTCTGCCCTCAGAAAAGTGTTTTACTCATTGCTGCCTTCTTCACTCACCAACTCCTTGAGAGAGCATTGGCAAATATCATACGTCACCCAACCCATCATCAAGTGTCCAGGTTGTACTCTGGCTGCCTGTAGCCTTCTCTCTCTTCCCATACAGATAATCACATCTTGCTCTGCTTCCATAGTACTTTATGCATATCCGTTTTATCTCCCTGCATCGAAATGATTCGTTTTCCTCTCTGCTGTCACTTCTGTCTTCCATGCAACGTGTATCCCATGGAAGAATGAATGCATTTTATTCATTTTTTTCCCATTGGTTCGTCAAATGGTCATTATTCTGAAGGGCACCAGGGGATACTCAGATACTTAAGACAAACCACTGCTCTCAGTGAAATTACAATCTATTAAGGGAAAGTAAAGTACAACAAGTTAATTACAATGTAGCATGATAATGTTCTTAACAGTGTATGTCTTTATATGTAAGCACTGAGTCTGGTATATTTTGACAATTTCGTGATCCCTGAGAACAGTACGTTTAGAATCAACTTTGCTTTTGCTCATGCAATTCCTTCTGCCTGAATTGAGGTTCCTTCATTTAACTAAATACTGTTCTTCCTGCAAGACCAGTTAAAGTGGGTGATCCTATTTTGAGAAGTTCTCAAGAGATGCAACCTAATATATTTAAATCTTGCTTAGGTGAACTTCCTCCATAATTTCACAGAAAAAAAAATCAAGCTTTATTATTAACTTTGTTTATTAACTAATGCCATTATTTGATAACAGTTGCTATTATTTATTAATAATTACTATTAAGTGACCATCTACTATGTGCTGGCTACTATCCTACACACTTTGCATATGTTTTTGCACTAATTATCCATGCAGTCTTAGCAAGTAAATATTATTTTCATTTTACTGAAAGTAATATAATAATCCTTATGACTCAAAGGCAGTTTGTTGGTGCCTCAGAATGATTAACTGTTGTCTAAAACCACAAAGTCATTGTTTGCTTTCTTCCTCTTGATAAAAACTGAAAATCTCTTGAACCTCACCCGTTGAGAGACGTTTCCTATGGAGGTTAGTGAAATAGTATATTTAAGACATCCCAGACACTCAGAAACAGTACTCTTTTTCCAAATAGTAACCTTATGTCCTTGGCCACCTAGATTGTCTAATTTTGAGGGGTTGGTTTTTACATTGTGGAACATGGTGAAATTTCACAAAAAAAATTCATTAGGATATGGAGAATATAAGATTTTAGAAACATTTAGCTTTATAGAAAGATTATATGCATCAAATCTGGGTAAATAATTCCTTTTTATTTATAGATCTCTTTCTAAACTATTTCCATCTTATCTTTTTATGAGTATCATCCTTAGCCTTGAGGTAATTTCAGTCTCTTATAGGTGTTCACCTGTCTTATTTAATTTACTGACAAAGAAAGAAAATAAAAGTGGCCCAAGATGAAAATACTTTCTCAGAAATTCTGTGATTTCTTATTCAGGCTAATAAAACATTGTTAAATGTGAATCCAAACAGAAGACAAAAACTGTGTGTGTATGTATGGAAAAAGGAAAATGTATAGCATATAATGGAAAAGAGAATATACATACACATAAATAATGCATATACAAAGTGTGTGTGTGTGTGTGTGCACAAAAAATAACCCAGAAATGTATGACTTTGCAATAAGAGTTATCTGAAATTTAAGGACACCTGGGTGGCTCAGTCCATTAAGCGTCTGCCTTTGGCTCAGGTCATGATCCCAGGGTCCTGAGATTGAGTCCCGCATTGGGCTCCATGCTCAGCAGGGAGCCTGCTTTTCCCCCTTCCTCTGCCTGCCATTCTCCCTGCTTGTGCTTGCTCTCTCTCTCTCTCTCTCTCTCTCGGTCTGTGTCAAATAAATAAATAAAATCTTAAAAAAAAGAGTTATCTGAAATTTAAAGCAATGTTTTAGAAATGTAGGCCTTAATATGTTTTTCCAGTTAAAAAAAAAAGAGAGACATTTTGGACCTTGAATCTTTATCATATTGTGTTTCCTTTTACTACTACTACTACTACTAATTATTTTTGTAGCTGTTTTCCTTTAAGTATTATATTGTATATATAGAAAGATTTTTACCATAGTGACTAATGTAAATAATTCCCCGATCACTCTAACAGACCAAATGCTTTGCTCTCATTATAGTCTTTTAATATCACAGTGTTTTTTTTTTTTCCCTGAATACTCAATAAATGTGGCTATTAGTTGATGGAAATCATTTCATGCTCATTGAAAAGCAAAATACATTTAATGCTCATAGCAGTCAAAGAACCACTGAAAATAGATCTCAATTTGCCTTTATAGCATCCATTTCTCTTTGTGAGTCAAAGAAGTCACACTGAGCAAAACAGGTGCTTGGAAGCCTGCTCTTACTAGAGACCATTAGCTTCAGGAAATGTTAAATGTTAAGAAATATTTTCTTTTTCTTGATTCCTGTTCAGGTACAACCTTCTCTGTCAAATGCCTCTGTCAACCTATATCTTATCTCTCTTTCTGATTTCTTGTAGCTGAAAGACTGATGCTGAAATCCTAGTATGCTACATGCTGTAGCTCAAGATTCATTGAGAAAAAAAATTTAGGTTGCTGTGCTGCTTTTCTTATGAAGCATTATAATTGAAGGGAATATCATTTTTCTTATAGGTCACTAGTTTCAAATAACATAGTATTTAACATAAGGACCCACCTCCTTGTAGAGTGAGAAGAAAAAACAGTGTTAAATTATTCCTTATTTGGAAGAGACATTAACAGATCTTTGTTGAAACTCTTGTTTATAAGAATAGTAGGCAAAAAAAAGGAAGAAAGTAAATATGTTTTTCCCATCAAATTTCTGTTATGGTAATCATTAAAGTGTCATTATTATAGGGAAAGTTCATTGTGCCTGTAAATATCAAGTATCTTGTGAAACCATAATTATATACCAATCAGGTATATTTAAAATGTAAAGAGCTGTAGTGAGTAAACCCCAAAACAAGTGTTATTAAAAAGGGTGTTTTATCTTTTACTTATTAGAAATCAAAGAGCTGTTTGAAACAAAATACATATATGCCTCCAGCTTCAAAACAGAATAATGATAAAAAGCTTCTCAGATAATTTGTCCAGCAAACATTTTCTTGTGGCTCAGCTATGTTTGATGAAGTTGAAAAGCAGTGACTGGTGAAAAGAAAGAATGGGGGCGCCTGGGTGGCTCAGTTGTTTAAGCGACTGCCTTCGGCTCAGGTCATGATCCTGGAGTCCCAGGATCGAGTCCTGCATCAGGCTCCCTGCTCGGCGGGGAGTCTGCCTCTCCCTCTGACTCTCCCCCTCTCATGCTCTCTCTCTATCACTATCTCTCTCAATAAATAAATAAAAATCTTAAAAAAAAAAAAAAAGAAAAGAAAGAATGGCCTGTTATAGAGTTGCAACATTTTTAGGGTAGTTCTTCAATACCCATTTTATTTTTTTAAAACTTTCCATTTCAGATTGATGATTCATAACAACTTGTCATTGAGAAAACTCAGTGCATGGAAAATAAGAATGTTTGTTGCTTATTTGTTATATACCATGCCAATTTACCAAAAGAAATGCGTCCAACCCTGCTGTCTGGTCTGATTTATTGAGTAATGACTCTTCATGAAACTTACAATTGGATCGAAAGAGCCAAACAGTCATGTGCATGGGACAACTAGATTCAAAGATCGATGGCTTGGGACTAGATCTTTGGGCAAGAGTGTTTATTGAATACTTTTATCTACATTGGATAATTTTATAGGTACATTTATATTTATTAAAATTTAAAGGCATCTCTCTCTGTCTGCCTTGCATTAGCTTCACTGTTCTAAATAAATAATCCATGTCCAAACTATTATTTGTAATTATTGATACTTTTAGTATTTTCTTCTTTCCTTAGAATAATTATATTTGCTTTAGAAAGATGACTTTAATCTCCCTTCTCATAATTGAAAAGGTCAGACAAAAAAGATATAGGGTTAGTTGCTGGGAAACCCATGTTTAAGACTAGTTTGTGGGCGCCTGGGTGGCTCAGATGGTTAAGCGTCTGCCTTCGTCTCAGGTCATGATCCCAGGGTCCTGGGATCGAGTCCCACATCGGGCTCCATGCTCCGCAGGAAGCCTGTTTCTCCCTCTCCCACTCCCCCTGCTTGTGTTCCCTCTCTCGCTGTGTCTCTCTCTGTTAAATAAATAAATAAAATCTTAAAAAAAAAAAAAGACTAGTTTGTCACAATAACTTGAAACTCAGGCTCTCTGGGATGTAGTTTTCCTACCTCTGTAACCAAAGAAACGCCCAGTGTGCTCCTATTTTCACTCAGGTGGAAAGCAAATGCTTGAGGTTGTAGTGCTCATATTTTATCCTGTTTATCAATGTCAAAACAAAATGGAGAGAATATCTTTTTTTTCTTTTCTTTCCTTTTTTCTTTTTTTCGTAGTTGTGTTTCCTTTAAGAAGTGGTACATTTGAATTCAGTTGGAAATCTCTAAGTCTCCTTGTCTTCTGTAACTTCCAAAGAAATAACTAAAATCTGTCTTTTACTCAGAATCACAGAGTTTGAGAATTAAGGAAACAAAAACAAAAATAATGTAATCATTCAAGAGTAAATTTAATCTATATAGTTAGGTTTCTTGAGCTAATATGCCTTTCCCTTAATTCCCAGGTTGTTTCTTCATATGATTAATAAACAATGATAATAATCATTAATCATCGAGTTCTGCGTTGTGGCATGTATACTTTATCTTAGTCATAAAAATTCTGAAGAAATTGATTTCTGCCTATTTAACATGGTTGCAAACATTTTAGTCATCTGTATGCAGGGTTACGACTTTTCCTTTTCTACATATCATTCTTATTTACTTATTTTTAGTATCACTTGACCACTTCCTATTTGTTTGATTTTTAAAAATGTAATACATCAGTTTTTTGTGAACTTAAATGATTATTGCCTCACCTTAAGTGATAATATTTGGGAAAACATTCGTTTGATAGTTAAAATTTTCTAGTATATATTAACATAAATTTGAAATGATTGAAGTAAAAAAAATGTCCATTTATTAACTATGGACAGTCTTCTGAGTTGATCCCAGTGGTACATGTACTACATTGTGGGAAACTCTGCAATGCGTCTTTAAAAAAACAGTTTCTTGATAATTTTTTTAGGAAATAAAAATAAGATATATCACAAAGGATGAGAACTTTATGTCCTTTCAGCTTTCAGAGTTTCCATATTTTATTTTTTAATCATACAGGGAGGGGAACTTCCCTCACTTCTCTGGGTATGAGATACAGTTATTCCCCCTGCCGCCCACCTCTCTACCCCCCTGGCTTGGACATACATTAAAAAGATGTGACAGAATATATTAAGTTCTGAAATATTTCAGTTGAATTGAGTAGAAAAAATGAAATAAATATTGTTTCAAGGAAATGAAAAAGATTTCACAGTTACCTCAATGAAGCATACCAGAGAGTGACATGGAGAACAGGGGGTATTTCATTCACAAAGACATAGAGTTTAGTTATCAGATAGGAATACGACCCAATAAACCTAAACTCTTTTACAACAGAAAGGATATTTCCTAAGGAAGAGGTAGAGTTATGATATTATACAAAAATATAAATAAATAACCAATGCCAAAAAAAAGTTCTTGAAATAAGCTAATAATTCTAAAATCTAAATTTCATATTTTCTAAATTTAGTGTTTAATAATATGCCTTTCAATTAGAAGTAGCACCTTTAACTATCTAGAGTTTTGATTTTGTATTTCAGATTCATATTAAATTTGTAATTCTAGAAGTAATGATTTTATTTAAATGTTTTTAAGAATTGAAATAATACAATAAGTCTTCATTGAAACTTTGTCTCCTACAGCTTTACCTACCAAACACGTTTATTTAGATTTTCTATAAAAAAGTAATATATTCAGGTTCACAAATAATTTGAAATATTTTCATGCTAAAGGCAAACTATGATTTTCTTAATATGATTTCCCATATTTACGATCTATAGTCAAAATTGTAATGTTATCTATTTGTGAAATACATGCAGAAAAGTATCAGTAAAAAGGAAATGACCCTCTCGGCCCTTTTTCTTCCTTCCAAAATTCTATCTCACCATATTTTCTTATTATAAGCATCAGGTCCCTAGAATATTGAAATGTCACTACTCCTCTGCCATGTTCATTTTTTTCAGTTGCACTTTGATGAATATCGGTTTCCTCTGCCCCAAAAGCCTGACTCCCATTTCTTCACATATCATACTCATAGTCATTCTTCCAGAATCAGTCCAAACCTTTGTGAACCTTATCCTACTTGTGAATGCAGAGGTTTTGTTTGTTTTCAATATCTTGTGTTGCTGTAAAATTGTGTTCATATCCAGCAATTGCAATTATTTTGTGTTGTGATTTTTCTGTTTACCTTTGTGGGTCTCTCATTTGTGCAGAGTAAGGTAGAGATAACATCCTATTCATCTTGTATCACCCAGCTGGCTTAATTTCTGACTTTTAATATGCATTCATTAAATGTGTTGAAAGGATGATCAAATAAGTCACACCTACACAATGCTACAGAGAAGAGTCAGGGTTTTATTCCCTGATAACAGAAGTTAGAGAGATAATGCTGATTGAATTTTTTCCTTTACACTTGAATGTTTGGATACCATAAAGACATTGTATTAGAGAGCAGGAAGAATTACTGGGTGCAATAAAATGTTGTATTTCTTAGACAGATTTATCTTGCATTACTGTGGAAAAAAGACTACAAGCAAGAAAGGGATTGGCATAAGAAATAAGTGAGAAAGCTATAGCAATAATATTATTATGAAAAGATGCTGTAGAGGTAAACTTGGGCAGACAGAGTTAAGGAAAATGTGAAATAATTTAGAGTTAGAGAAACAGTATTTAGGGATAACTGGCTATATTCAAAATGGTCATAGAGAGGGGTCTCAGATGATGAGGTTTATTATTTGGATGGCATTCATAAAAATATGAAATGAAGGATAATGAAAAGATTTTATTCTGCTTATAGTTTGGGACATGAAGGTAAGGAATATGGTTATCTAAGTTTTCAACATATTGTCATTGGAGTCCTAATGGACAATTTAGATAGAGATAGCCAAAAGATAAGAATAATGTCTAAGGATTAAGACAGATTTCTGAGCAAAAAATGAAGTCTTGGAGATACAATCAGAAAAATGATCATTTAAAGTAACTGTTTATACCAAAGATATAATGTAGAATGATATGAGAAGTGAAGAGAACACTAGGGATAACAAGGAGGAATAAATCTTAAAAGGCAACTGAGAAGAAAAAAAGAAAGAAGAATCTTACAGGGATGAGTATCAAAAAAGCAAAGGGAGAGGGTGCTTTCAAGAAAGAATAATTGTAAACAGCATCAAATCTATGGAGATGAGAGTAAGCTAAAACTAATTTTATAAGTATTAGTCTATTTTATCTTATTAGAAAGTTTCAGATTATATCCAATAAAGACAAATTTGGTGAACATTTCCTCTACACTAAAATACTAAATGTAAATAACAAAATATTTTATAAAAACACATACACATGTAAAAAGAACATTCATTCAAATATGAATAAAAGTTAAATTGTATCACCCAATCTAATAAGAGGAATAGAAAACATAATATAAAATTTTTGTGTTAAAATATTCTAAAAAAATAAGTGATACATTCTCATTGAAGAGGGAGAGTAAAATGTACTGAAGAGGAAGATTTAAATCAAGTTGAGTGCAGAATTTTTGTTAAATATTTTTTATGTGTTGTACACAGTATTATGCCACTTAAAATACAAAGTTTAAAAATTAATGATCTAATAAAGGTTTTTGAAAATATGTTAATATACTTGATATAGGAAAATGAGGCAAGAAAACACTGTGGAAAGAATCACAGTAGGAAATATGTTCTACCAAACTTAAGCATATGAAAAAAATGTTGAAATTGCATGACAAATAGATTTTAAAATAAGTTAGTTAATTGACAAATTATAGAAACAATAAAATGTGTGACTTTTTTGGTAAGTGACAAATAAGATGTGATATATTAGTAGTAAAATTTTAGATATTATTAAGAAAAAAGAATTTATTCCTCATACCAAACAGAATAAGATTCTAGATGACTTACTCTTTTAAATTAGAGAGAACAAACAACAATTTTCAATGAATTGTATTTATTGGTTGAACGATTCATTTTATAATCCTTACTGATGGCCTACTATATAATAGGAGTTTGGTTAGAACATGGGGGTGCAATAGTTAAAAAAAATCCATAATATCCATAATTCTACAGGTGTGCAGAGAAGGAGTACCTATTACATATTGGAAAATCAGGGATGGTAAAGGATCAAAGATGATATTCAAGAGAAAGTGATTCATAAATTGAGGGCTGAAAGATGATTTCTTATAGGAATAGGATGGGTTGTAGAGAAGAAAATTTTCGAAACATCAAAAAAAAAAAAATCCTTAAGGAAACTTCTAGATGTGAAAAGCATATTTGAGGACACTAAAGTTATCTGAGTACAGCTGAACAAGAAGATAGCAGGGTATGTCAGAGGAATTAAGGGCCTTGGAGAACTTGCTTAGGAAATTGGACTTGGTTTTAAGACTAATAGGAATGGCTAAATGATTAAAGTAGGGGCGTGATACAGTTATAAGTAAGAAATAATATCAGTAAAGATGAACAGATGAGGATGAATTCAAGATACATTGTGATGTTCAATTGGATGACTCAAGGATTTACTGCAGTGGAGGATAAAGGATAGAGGGGAATTGAGAGTAATACCTTTTGGGTTGATTAACTGGGTAGATAATGGTGTCATTTACAAAGATGTGGCTGACTTGGAGAACAGATTTGGAGTATGCAATATGTTAATTTTGATACACTTATTTATTATAGTATGATTGCCATTACCATAATTATCACTTCTGTTTAATGTTTTGAATAATTAAGTTCTAGTCGTTTACCAAGTTTGATGATTATAATTCAATATTGTTGTGTATATTCACTATACTGTACATGAGATCCTTAGGACTTATTTACTACTGGTTGCAAGTTTGGATCCTTAAAAAAATCTATTTTATCCCCTAGGCCCTTTCCCTGCTGAATACCATTTTACTCTGTTTTAACAAGTTTGGCTTTTTTAGATTCCATACAGAAGTGGTATCATATGTTACTTATCTTTCTCTGTCTGATTTTTCTCACTTAGCATAAAGTGTTCAAGCTCTATGCACATTTTCACAAACTGCAGTGTTTCCTTTTTTTTTCTCTTATCACATATATATTATATTGTCTTTATCCATTCATTTGTTGGTGGGTAACAACCGAGGTGGTTTCCATATTTGGCTATTGTGAATAATGTTGCAGGAAACGTGGGAGTGCAAATATTTCTTCAATGCATGTTTTCCTTTTCTTTGGGTATCAGAGGTGGAATTGCTGGATCATCTGGTAGATTTATTTTTAAATTTTTAAGGACGCTCCATATTGTTTTCTGAATATGTGGCTGAACCAATTTACATTCCAACAGACAGTGTGCAACTTTTCTCCACATTCTCAGCAACACTTTTGTCCTCCTGATGATAGTCATTTTAACAGGTGTTAGCTGATATTTCACTGTAGTTTTGATTTACATTTTTCTGATGATTAGTGATGTTGAGCATGCTATCATGTACCTATTGGCTCTTTGGATGTCTTCTTTGAAAAGTGTCTACTTAGTTCCTGTACCCAGTTTTTAAATTAGATTTTTTTAAAAAGTTGTATGAATTCTTTATGTATTTTGGATATGATATAAGGTTTGTAAATTTTTTTTCTGTAAAAATTCTGTAGGTTGCCTTTTCACTTTTTTAATTGTTTACTTTGCTGTGCAGAAGCCTTTATATTTGATATGCTCCCACTTGTCTAGGTTTGCTTTTGTTGCCTACGCTTTTGGTGTCATATTTATGAAATCATGGGCAGGACTCAGGTCATGAATATTTTCCTTTATGCTTTCTTTTAGGAATTTTACACTTTGAAATCATATATTTATCTATAATACATTTTGAGTTGGTTTTTGTGAATGGTGTAAAATAGGGGTCCAGTTTCATTCTTCTGCATGTGGAAAACTAGTTTTCCCAGCACCATTTGTTGAAGAGAGTATCATTTCCTCATTTTATATTCCTGGCACCCTTGTTAAATATCAGTTCACCATGTAGCATGGATTTATTTCTGGGTTCTCGTGTTGCTCTATGTGTCTGCTTTTATGTTTGATTACTATAGCTTTGAAGTATATTTTGAAATCAGAAAGTGTGATGTCTCCAGCTTTTTCTTTCTCAGGATTGATATAGTTACTCATGGTCTTCTGTGGTTCCACTTGAATTGTAGAATTATTTTTTCTGTTTTTGAAAAAAAAAATGCCATTGGTCTTTTGATAAGGATTTGCATTGAGTCCGTAGATTGGTTTGAGTGGTAGGGACATTTTAGCAGTATCAACTCTTCCAATCCATAAACACAGGATGGCTTGCCATTTATTTGTGTCTTGTAAAATTGCCTCCATCAGTATTTTGTAGTGTTTGGTATTCAAGTCTTTCACCTTTGTAGTTAAGTTTATTCCTCAGTATTGTATTGTTTTTGATGCTATTGTAAATGGGATTTTCTTCCTAATTTCTTGTTCAGATAGTTCATTGTTAGTGTATAGAAATACAACTAATTTTTCTATGTTGATTTTATATCCTGCAACTTTCCTGGATTTGTTCATTAGTCTTAACAGTTTTGGGTGGAATCTTTAAGGTTTTCTAAATATAAGATCATGCCATCTACAGAGGGATAATTTTATTTCCTTTCCAATTTGGATATTTTTTATTTCTTTTTCTTGCCTAGTTACTGTGGCTAGGGCTTCAGTACTGCATCAGATAGAAGTATTAGGATTGGGCATCCTTACTTTGTTCCTGAACTTAGAGGAAAATTTTCCATTTTTCACCATTGAGTATAAAGTTAGCTGTGAGTTTGTCATGTATGGCTTTATTGTAGTGAAGTATGTTTCATTTAAGGTGCATTTTAAAAATCTAACAATATATCGAATAGGCAGTTGGATTCAGGTAAAAATTAAACACTAGGGTTACAAATTTTGGAAGTAACAGCAAACATTTAAAGCAATGGGATAGGCTAAGAGAGGAAGGATAAGAAGATAAGAGAATCAAGGAGGGTCCCTTCTTATAATGGTGGGCTAAGTAATTTGAGCCAAACCTCCTATTGAGGTCAGCTGGAAAAGATGGACAAAATATTTGTAAAAATCTGTCTAAAGTCAGTGGGGAACAAAGAAATCAATGAAGAATTATGGGGCCAAGAGCAAAAGTAAATAAAAATGCAAACTAAATGAAAATTCAAACACAATAAACCACGAATTTTGAAATACAGCTAAGGCAGTACTTAAGAGGAAAACTTAAAGCATTTAATGTTATATATTAGAAAAGAAGAACGGTCTAAAGTCAAAATTTCCAAATTAAAAAACAAGAAAATGAAATAAGATTAAACCTAAATTAGTTAAAGGAAATAAATAAAATTAAAATGGAAATAGACAAAACAGGAAACTGAAAAAAAGGAGATGCTCAAATGAACCCAAAAGCTGACTCTTTGGTAATACCAATAAAATTAATCAATCTGCAGCATCTGATCAGAATGCCAATATCAGGAATGAAAAGGTGACATCATTGCTAATTCTGGTGATATTGGAACAATAATGAGGGAATACTGTAAACAATATTATGCCAATAATTTTGACATTGATAAAATACAAGTAAGTGGACAAATTCTTTGACAAAATTTCAACATTTAAGAAGAAGTAGATAGGGTAGTAGCTTCCTAAGAAGTAACAATTTAATCTGTACTTAAAAACTTTCCCACAATCAAAAGTTCCAGTGTAAAATTGCTTCATTGGGAAAGTCTACCTAACATTTAAGAAAAAAGTAATGTGAGTTTTCACACAAACTGTTGCAGCAAACTGAAGAGAAAGGAATAATTCTCAATTTCTACTATAAGGTCAACATTACCCTAATACCAAACTTGACAAGGATATTAAAAAAAAAAAAAAAAGAAAGAAAGAAAGAAAGGAAAGTATAGGCCAATATTCCTCATAAACATAGATGAAAAAATTTTAAACAAATTTACTAAATCTAACCCTATATACAAAGATGATCTATCATGATTCAGTGGAGTTTGTCCCCATATACAGAGTTGGTTTAACATACGGAACTAATCAATGTAATTAACCATATTAACAGACTCAAAAAGAAGTTACACGATCACTTCATTAAATTCGGCAAAAGTATTTGGCAATCTAATATTAGCAAACTAGCAACAAAAGGGCACTTTCTCACTGTGATAAAGGACATCTATGAAAAAAAACTATAGCTAACATCATAATTAATAATGAAAGTCTCCACCCCTCTCCACTTCCCCTCACCCTCCGACCCCCAAACAGGAAAGAGGCAAGGATAAACATTCCCACTACTTCTATTCAATATTGTACTAGAGGTTCTAGCTAATACAATAATCAGGTTAAAAAAAAGGGAACAAAGAAGGAATGAAGGTTTTCACTGGAAAGAAGTAAAACTGTCTTTATTTGCAGAAGATATGGTCATTTATGTGTAAAATTCAATGGAATGTACAAAAAATGCAACTCAAACTATTAAGCGAGTTTTGCAACATTGAGGAATAGAAGATCAACATAAAAATATAAAATGTATTGGGACGCCTGGGTGGTTCAGTCGTTAAGCATCTGTCTCCGGCTCAAGTCACGATCCTGGGGTCCTGAGATTGAGCCCCGCATCAGGTTCCCTACTGGGTGGGAAATCTGCTTCTCCCTCTGACCCTCCTCCTGCTCATCCTCTCTCTCTCTCTGTTTCTCAAATAAATAAATAAAATCTTTAAAAAATATATAAAATGTATTTATATATGCTAGCAATTAATAATTGAAAATTGAAATTTTAAAAAGAGTACCACTTAAAATAGCATCAAAACACATGAACATATTTACAGATAAGCATGGTGAAAAATGTTGTAATAGGCAGAATAATGGCCTTCCACAGATATCCGCTCCCTAGTGTCTGGAATCTGTATTATATGTATTATATGTATTATATGATAAAGCAAGCAAGGATTACAGTTGTATATGGAACTGATGTTCTAATTCGTTGACTTCAAGATAAGGACTTTATCCTGGATTATCTTAGCAAGCCTAATAAAATCAGAAAAGTTGAATGTGAAACAGGGAGGCAGAAGAATCAGAGACTGTTGAAAAAACTATTTTGTTGGCTTCAAAAATGGAAAAAGGCACCACAAACCAAAAAATGCAGGCAGCCGCCAGAAGTTAGAAAAGGTAAGGGAATGGATTCTTCCCATGAGTCTCCAGAAGGCTCATAGCCCTGCCAACACCTTGATTTTAGCTCAGTAGATTTATTTTGGACTTCTGACCTCTAGGACAGCAAGTTAATAAATTTGTGTTATTTTAAGCAATTTGTAGTAATTTGTTACAGCAGCAATAAGAAACTGAAGTAGTTGTCAGTGCCTTGTACGCTGAAAGTACAAATATTGTTGAGAGAATTTGAAGACCTAAATAAATGAAGAGATACAACTTTTTCACAGGTCAGAAGATCCAATATTTTTGGGCGCCTGGGTGGCTCAGTTGGTTGAGCGACTGCCTTCGGCTCAGGTCATGATCCTGGAGTCCCGGGATCGAGTCCCGCATCGGGCTCCCTGCTCGACAGGGAGTCTGCTTCTCCCTCTGACCCTCCCCCCTCTCATGTGCTCGCTCTCATTCTCTCTCAAATAAATAAATAAAATCTTTAAAAAAAAAAAAAAGAAGATCCAATATTTTTAAGATTGAATTCTTAAAATCAATCTCCCCAAATATGATTATAGATTAATCACAATCACAGTTTAAATCCTAGCAGGCTTTTTTTTTTTTCTCAAGAAATTGGCAAACTGATTTAAAAATTTATATGCAAATACAATGAACTTAGTATAAGCAGAAGATCCTTTTTAAAAGGACAATACGTTTGAAGCACTAAATGCCATTCACTTTCAAGGCCTTATGAAGTTACAGTAATCAAGACAGTGTAGTGTTGGCATAAGAATTGTCAAATAGATCAGTGGGACAGAATAGATGGTTTATAAATAGGCGAACACATGTATGGATAAAATATTTTAAATAAAGGTACAAAGGCAACTTAATGAAGAAAGAATATTCCTCAACAAATTGTCTGAAACAATTTGATAGCCACATGAAAAATAATAAACATGTAAAAGTCTTTTGATTTATACCTCATATCATATAAAAATTAACTTAAACTGGATCATAGAAGTAAATGTAAAACTTTAAAAGTCATCCAGAAGAAAACATAACAGAAAACTCTTGTTAATTTTTTTTTTATTTTTAAAGATTTTATTTATTTATTTGATAGAGAGAGACACAGCGAGAGCGGGAACACAAGCAGGGGGAGCAGGAGAGGGAGAAGCAGGCTTCCTGCCGAGCAGGGAGCCCATGTGGGACTCAATCCCAGGACCCTGGAATCATGACCTGAGCCGAAGGCAGCCACTTAACGACTGAGCCACCCAGGAGTCCCTCTCTTGTTAATCTTGATATTAAAGAGATTTCTACAGGAGTTGAGAATTAAAACAATATAGAGATATTACTACATCTATTAGAATGACCAGAATCCAAAATGCTGGTAACACCAAATGTTACCAAGAATGTGGAATATCAGAAATTCTCATGCATTGCTGATTGGATTACAAAATGGTACAGTCACTTTGGAAGACAATTTCGGTTTCTTAAAAAACTAAAATCTCGCCCATGTGACCCAGAAATTGTGCTCATTTGTATTTTCTCAAATGAGTTGAAAACCTACGTTTACACAAAAACTTACACACAGGTGTTTATAGCAAACTTTTAATTGCTACAACTTGGGAAACAACAAAGATGTCCTTCAGAAGGGAATGGATAAATAAACTGGCACATCCAGGCAATGGAATATTATTAGTGCTAAAAGGACATGAACTCTCAAGCCATGAAAATACGTAGAGGAATCTTAAATGCATATTACTAAGTGAAAGAAACCAATCTGAAAGGCTACTGTATGATTATAACTACATGGCATTCTGTAAAAGTAGTAACTGGAGATAGTACAAAGATCAGAGTTTGCCAGAGGTTGGGAGAAAGAATAGGCAGAGCACAGAGGATTTTTAGTGCACCCAAAACTATTAACTATGGTGCTGTAGGAGTAGTTACGTGTCATTTTACATTTGTCCAAACTCAGAATGCATAGCACCCAGAGTAAGCCCTGATGTATACTATGGCTTTTGGATGATAAAAAATTTCAGTGTAATTTTAATAATTGTGATACATATAACATTCAGGTGCAAGATGTTGATAGTGGGGAAGGCTGTGCATGTGTGTTTTAATAAGGTAGGTGAGTATAACTGAGGAAAGGACATTACATGAAAGAAAATAGAAGCTAATCTCATTCATGTTTCATACTTTAAAAATATATGATTTAAAGAAAGGAAATGCCTTCTTCAATGGGAAAACTCAAAACTGTAAAAATGTCTCTTCACCCCAAATTGATCTGTAGATTCAGTGCAGTCTTATTCCAAATGCAAATGCAATTTATTAGAAATTTACAAGCCAAATCTACTATTTATATGAATACGTAAGACCAAAATTAGCCAGCATAATCTTGAAGAATAATATGGAAGTACATGCTCTACTATTTATCAAAACTTACTGTAGGGGCGCCTGGGTGGCTCAGTCTTTAAGCGCCTGCCTTTGGCTTGGGTCATGATCCTAGGGTCCTGGGATCGATCCCCTCATTGAGCCCCCCCATCAAGCTCCCTGCTCAGCAGGAAGCCTGCTTCTCCCTCTCCCACTCCCCTGCTTGTGTTCCTGCTTTCTCTATGTCTCTGTCAAATAAATAAATAAAATCTTTTTAAAAAAAAACTTATTGTAAAATTACAGCAATAAAATCAGTGCTATATTTCTGTATTACAGTCAAATAGACCAGTGGAGGTGAGCTCTATGATTTGTGCAAGTCAAATTTGACAATCTACGTTGCTTTTCACACCCATAAATCTTTAAGACTATGGTACATGTTTTTTAAGAGTGGAAGGGGAGGAAAAGTACTAATATTATTTGATGCAGGGATGACTCTTTATCCTTGGTATTAATTGGCAAAAGCCTGGAGACGGTATATGAGTAACAACTCTTACCAATGCAATTTAAAGGCAATAGATTTAGACCTAAAGGAATTAACTAAGTGAATAGAAAGAGAACATGAAACAGAAGAATAATTAACAAAACCACTATTTTCTGGCTGTTAATATTAGCTTTGGTGAAAACTGGACCTTTAAAGGAGAAAATAGGAATACTGTTAGAGAATGAATTAAGATCAGGTTTTCTGGTTGCTGAAAGCCTTCCCATGCTTCAGTGGCCACTTTAGCCTACATATTTACTGGAAAAGTAAATCACTTATAACCATTGATTTCCTGCAGAGAAATCCTGGATTCCTGTGGAATCCAGAAGGTATTCTATTAAAGGCCATTTTGTGAGGAAAACATAGCGGAAGACTAATCCTTACCAGCATGAATTCTCAGAATAAACCATTTGGGAGAGGGTGGGTCACATCACTAATACTGGATGATGCTGATTTAAAGGGATTATTTGGGTTGTCGACTGATCCCAAGTGGCTGTAAGCTTTTGTGAGCAGGTCATTATGGGTAATATGAAAACTAATCTGTCACAGTGGGTAAGGATAAAGGAATTTTCCACACTTACCCCAAGAGGAGAAACTCCTTCTCCCTCTGTAGCAACTAGAATCCATTTTCTGAAGAAGTAGAAGTATCACAGTTGCTGACACCCCAAACTGGCTGTATGATGATAAGGATACACATCTAAACCAAGGTTGTTAACATAGACCATGATAGATGCTATAATACGGCCAGTTCCCTGCTTCTCCACCAATTTGGGGATCCCTGTGTAACCCTGAGCCAAGAAAATATTTAAGAGGTAGCAACTCATTTGCTAGTTTAGTTATTTTGCCTGAAAAGTTTGGGAGGGGTAGGGGAAGCTGTGATAGAAATATTTACTCTTTAGCCAGTGGAGATGTTAAACAGCTATTGAAAATTAGGAGAAAATAAATTGGATTGCCAACAGAAAACACGTTCTCAAAATTTGGTACATAAGAGAGAGGTTTCTTCCAACTATAGCTGTCAATTCTGGTGGCTATAACATCTTACCATAGACTGGGTGGCTTACACAACAAACCTATTTCTCACATTCCTGGAGCCTAGAAAGTTCAGGGTGAAGGTTCTCGGTAAGGGCTTTCTTCCTGGTTTACAGACGAATGCCTTGTTTTATCTACAAATTGTAGATAGAAGGAGCAAGCACCTTTGTCTTGTTAGGGCACGAATCCCATGATGAGGGCTCTACCCTTATGACCTATTACCTTCCAAAGACCCTGTCTTCAGATACTGTCACACTGCGATTAGGGTTTCAAAATATGAATTTTGGGGTGACACATTCAGTCCATACTATTCCCCGCCATGGTCCTCCAAATGACACACTCATACTTCTTAAAGTTATCCATCAAATTAACTCTGTATAGTCAAGTTTGTATGAATTTAATCCTGTTATAATGGTTGTAATTTAAAACAGAATATACTTGAACATGGTGCTGAATTTATGCTCTCAGATGAAGAAGTAAGATATAAAATGACTGAGAGAAGGGTTGTGATTCGATCGTGCAGACCATAGCAGGGAATCCAAGGGCCTTTCACAACTACATGGGTGAAATGGTCTGGGGGTAGTGTAAAAAATTTCCGGGAATTACTAGTGGGCAGTGATCCCATAGGAGAGGAAGAGAGCACTCTTAGAGGGCCATGTGTGAAACCTACAGGGCAAACAGAGGTGGAGAGTACAGCTACAGACTGGAAAACATGACTGGAGAATATATTCCCAGGTTCTGTTGCCCTTACTTGAATGTGAAATTAGAATTAATATTACTTGAAAAGGGAGGCTACCTATTTTAATTGGACCTGCTGGATGGGAATTTTGTATTGCCCAAGCACTTTTCTGTAGGAAAATTAAGCAGTATAGACTTCTTAATGTACAAGACCACTGTTCTTATTAAGGAAATGATTGAGGGATGGTAGGAGCATTAAATCTCAGTTGCTTATGGGATATGGCAATAGCCATTGGAGAATATGACGAGGCGGTTGTCTCATTACTTAAACCATAACCACTATAGTAAAGACTGTACAAGAAATGTAACTGACCAAAGATGATTGGTATGTCATAATAGATTTAGCTAACGCTTTCTTTTTAGTATCTGTTTGGAATCCAGTATAATGCTATTTGCATTTTTGTGAAATGGTTTTTTCATATATAAATATATATATAAATGGTTTTTCCACAGGGATATTTAAATTCAAAGACATACATCATCATTTAGTGTAGTGGCATCGGAACTTGATAACCATTAGGAGCAAGTTGGTTCCTTGCATTGATGATATCATGACAGTTGCCTCATAGAAGGAAGGAATGCAGGGGAGTGTACGTCTTTCATATGACAAGGAATGTCTGGCTGATAAACCCAGTTGAAATAGAAGGCTGCTCCAGTGTGTTACACTTGGAGGAATAAAATTACCTGGAGAAAGCTGAGAAATCCCACAAACTGTGAAAAACAAATGACTCTCTTTACTGATTTTGCCACTAACCAGGAGGCCCCAAAACAGGTGAATCTTTTGGGTCTTTGTAATCACATTCCCCACTTAGACTTCATTAGTCCCAATTCACAAAGACAGCAGACAGAAGGTATATTTGATTGGAGCCCTGAGCAAAAACAAGCACTAAAAGATCCACCTGAAACCTCCCTTTATGGCCAGCTGGCTTAGTCATGTCTGCAGGTCGGATATGCTGACCGGAAACCCTGGCAGAAGCTGGAGATGGTGTTCAGCAGGAGTCATTAGGGATTTGGACTCACAAGAGGCAGGTATCTCAAAAGATGCTGAGGCTTTTCTTGGACCCTTTGAAAGATATTTGCCAGCTTGTTACTATAGATATTGATGAAAAGTGACTCTAACAATGAATGACAACTGATAATCCTGGGATCAGAAATACCTTCCATGTGTTGGGTAATATCAGGAAGGATAGAGAAGGAGTAGTTCAGTAAAAGTCACTGATACTGTGGAAATATTATATTCAATGTGACAAGAAGAAATTCAGGATATGTACCTGTATGAGTAGCTTACTTCGCTGGTTCTGAGGCCGATAACAGAGCCCTCTGTGGATCTCCTACCTCTCCACCTCCCTATTACCTATTTCTATATGGAGTGAGGTCAAACATCAATTTGCTTGCTTCACTGGTGGGAGTTCCTAAATCTAGGATTGCTAGCAATTGCACGTTGGCCACAATACACCCTACAGTTGAGGAAGTTTCTGGTAAAAAAAAGTAAAGGTAAATCTGCGAGGCAGAACTGAGAGCTGTTTAGTTAGGAATAAACAGGAGA
The DNA here is from genome assembly GCF_011800145.1 of Mirounga leonina. Lineage (NCBI taxonomy): Eukaryota > Metazoa > Chordata > Mammalia > Carnivora > Phocidae > Mirounga > Mirounga leonina. The sequence continues at coordinate 67,408,058 of NW_023270426.1, forward strand.
AAGAACTGGGCTTGGACCTGAGTATTTAGATATTTATGTATTCTTTTGCCAGAGTTAATGGCATTTCCATATAATCTTAGACATGTGAACGAAAACCACAGCTGTCTTCTCAGTATGGAATACTTAGCTTCTTTGAAACTTGAGAAAAGGCAGAATTAAGGTAGTCTAAATAAAATGCCCACCAGAAAGGTGGGGACAGGTATTCTGGGGCAGATGCCTTAGGCAGAACTCTAAAGCTAGCTCCCTGGGTTCAGGAAATAAATTGGCAATGGAATGGGTGGGATGTCTGGCCAGACATATTTGGAGTAAGGAGAATGCATTTCCTTCATATCTGACTGTGCCAATAATGTGGGAAGGACCTCTACTCACTGCCAATTGGGGAAAAATTTTACTTGAAGTTGGACCTGTGCAGAATTACTGACTTGGCACTGGATGTGTATTAGTAGCATTGTAAGGCTACAAATGGATATTGGCTGTAGGTGACACCATTTTACTCTAGGTGTTGCTTATTCTGAAAAACAAGCAACTTCAGAGAATACAAGGAAAACTTAAATTTATATATTTCACCTGTCACTAGTCAACATATTTCTCTTTACAAATTTTGTTAGCGAAATGAAAATATGTTCCAAATAGTTGATCATTTTTGTCCACATGAATATATTTCATCTGATAAAATTTTATACTTCATGCCACTAATGTTCAAAAATCAGATATGAAAAAATAATCTTACTTAGCTATATCACCTACCATATAACCCTCAGAGTAGTATTCTCATTGGAAAATGGAATCAGCAATTAAATCTGATACTTAAAACAGGATGGAAATTTTGATGTTGGTAAGGCTAAGGAGCAACATAATCTCTCAAATAATCTCTCAAATAGCATTGAAAAATTTAGATTTGCACAACTAACTTTTTAAGAATCTACTTCTGGGGGTGCCAGGGTGGCTCAGGGTCACCTGATTTCAGTGCAGGTCACAACCTCAGGGTCTTGAGATGTGCCGCCCGCCCCCCCATTGGACTCTGTGCTCAGCACAGAGTCTGCTTATCTCTCTCCCTCTGCTCTCGCCCTGTTGCTTGCTCTCTCTCTCTCTCTCTAAAATAAATAAATAAATAAATCTTCAAAAAAATTCTACTTTTTATTTTTTTTTAAAGATTTTATTTATTTATTTGACAGAGAGAGAAAGCACGAGCAGGGGGAGTGGGAGAGAGAGAAGCAGGCTCCCTGCCGAGGAGGGAGCCCGATGCGGGACTCGATCCCAGGACCCTGGGATCATGACCTGAGCCAAAGGCAGATGCTTAACCATCTGAGCCACCCAGGTGCCCTCTACTTTTGATTTTTAACGAAAGGTAAATATGTACCTATTCTCTGGCTCAGCAATTTTATTGTAGTAGAAGTGCATGTGTCCATATACAAGGTGACATATACAAGGTGACATATTCAAGAAGGATCATCACATCATTATTCATAATAGTTTAACACTGGAAATTAGAGATTTCCAATAATAGTGAAATGGCTAAATAGTTATGTATTTATATAATTGAATTCAATAAAACATTGAACAATGAATTAACTATAACTCTGGGGATAAAATGAATAGAAATTACAAATGTAGTATTAAGTGAAGGAAGCTTGAAACAAAATAACACGTATTGGATGATCTCCATGTAAGTGAAATTCAGTAAGAGAAAAAGCACATTTATATTGTTAAAATTGAGGATAGGTTTTTACTTGGATGTACTCAAGGGTATAACTGGAAGAGTGAATAAATCAACAACTAGCTGTTAATATATTTTATTTCTTACCCAATTTTACATGGCTGGTAAGTGGCTGACCAATGATTTGGACTAAGGTCAACTAATTATAAAATAAGCATTGTATTCATCACACAATGTTTCCACACTAAAAATCCTTCTATCATTGGTCATTTTCATGTTTAAAGATTGCCTATATCCACAACATAAGTAATTCTAGTCTTAAATTTACATTTTAGAGCATCTATGTATTTCTACTGGTGGCTGGCCATGCATGTCTCCATTCAGACTCTCCATATGGCTAACCTGATCTTACTCACATTATGGCAGTCTTTTAAGTAAGTGCCAGGCTGGGCTTCTGTAGCTCTACATTTAAAAAGAAATATCGCTCCGGGGCATCTGGGTGGCTCAGTCAGTTAAGCATCTGACTCTTGATTTTGGCTCAGGTCATGATCTAAAGGTCATGAGATTAGATTGAGGCCCATGTCGGGCTCTGTGCTCAGTATGGAGTATACTTGTCCCTCTCCCTCTGCTCCTACCCTAGTGCTCTCTCTCTCTCTCTCTCTCTGTCTCAAATAAATAAATAAAATCTTTTAAAAAAAAATATTGCACTAAGTCTGTCCTGATTAATTTTGACCTTTAGTTCTCATTCTCCAGTGAATCATCATCCAACATTTCCTTTTATATATTTCACCTGTCACTAGTCAACATATTTCTCTTTACAAATTTTGTTAGCGAAATGAAAATATGTTCCAAATGTCTATTTCTGTTTAATAAATCATTACAAAATGTAATGGTATAAAGTAAAAATATATTATCATCTTTCATGATTTTGTGTTTTGGCTAAGTTCAGCTGGGCTGTGCTTTTGCTGGAGGTTTCACATGTGTTTACAGACAAAAATGTGATGGGTTCCAGTAATCAATGTTATTTAGATAACTGGATTTGCAAATGGTTTCTTCCCTTATAGGTCTGGTGTCTTGGCTGGGATATCAGGACAACCAGGAATGATCATTTATCTCGTCATGTAACCTCTCCACAGGGCTAACCTGAGCTTCTTCACATCATCACAGTTTTAGAGTAAGGAGACTTCCTGCATCTTGGCCAATTTCCCTGAGAATATTCTAAGAGACCACAGCATAATTTTCAAGACTTCCTCTAACCTAACTCCAATTATGAAATGTCACTTCTGTTACATTTAATCTGGGCCAGCCCAGATTTAAAGAGAGAGAACACCTACACAAAGATGTAAATATATACACTACACAAATGTTCATTGGAGGTTCATTGAAGGCTAGCTATCACATTGTACCTCTGATTTGCAATGATTCATACCACTCCTACATGTAAGAGTTCAAAGGCCCCCAAAGCATCATCCTATTATAGCACGAGGCTTAAGATTTAAATCTAGAATGTTATCATCCAAATAAGATTCATGCATGGAAGAGTTTTCTCAGGTAGAACTCTTTGAATAAAATTTATCTCATCTAACACCTGGAGCATAGAGGGACAAATTGTCTAGAACCCACATCCCCAACATACAGTGGTGATACATGGATAGGATAGACTATGGGAATGAGATGTCCATAGGGAGCTCCCACATATTTTGGGATATCTAGAAGGCCACACACATGTACAAGACAGCACACACCCTAGGGCAGTGTACATGCTCAGCAGAGACCTAAAAAGGCCCTGTGTTTTCACTTCTGGATGACCTTATGGTTGTGAATGAGCAGGAAGTGAAGACTAAGAGTTGTAAACTACCTGGCTGAGTGTTTAAGGTATTCCACTGTATATATGCAGAGCGCCTCAGCAAAGACTGGGAGACTTACTGGTTCTGGGCATTTAAAGAAATCTATGTCCAATCATTAGCTGAGCACCAAGTTAACAATCAGGATTTGGTGGCCACTCAGGACAAAAGGTAGACTTCAGAGACTAAATTCAGAAAAGTCACAAGATAACTACTACAACAAATAGCAGCAAAAGCAAACCCTGGGGAGGAGAATCTGATTCCCCTCTTAGTCATGGTATATAAATCATTTTATATGTTGCTGTATTTGCATTGTTAGCTTTTTGTTGAGGTTGTTTGCCTCTGTGTTTATAAGGGATATTGGTCTGTAGTTTCTTCTCTTGTGATATTTTTGCTGGCTTTGGTCTAAGTGTAGTGACCTCATAGAATTGGAAAGTGTATACTTTCTGTTTTAGGAGAATTTTTGTTAAATTCCACTCCTAGTTACATATGCAGGAGAAATGAAAACATATCCATGCAAAAACTTGTTTAGGAATAGCAACACTATTCATAGTAGACCACAGATGGAAACAAACCAAATGACATCAACTGATGAATGGATAAAAAAAATACCTTATATTCATGCAACGTAAGATTTTTCAACCATGAAAAGGAATGAAGTACTGATATGTGATAAAACACAGGCGAACATTGGAGGTATTATAAGGAGAGAAGTCAGACACAAAAGGCCACACATCATATGATTTAGAAGAAATGTTCAAAAGAGGCGAATATATACGGAAAGAAAGAGTAGGTGTTGCCAAGGAATGGTTTAGGGGGATGAGAAGTATCTGCTGATGGGTATGGGGTTTCTTTTTGTGGTGATGAGAATGTTCTGAAATTAAATATGAGTATAGTTATGCAACTTTGTCAGCATGCTAAAACCACTGAATTATTCACTTTAGAATGTTGACTTTATGACATACCACGTCTATATAAAAAATTCTTACAAGTCCTTTTGTCTAGCTTAAATATTCTCTGTTCTATCTTAGACCTTTCTGAAGTGGTAATGAAGGTAGACCTTATAGCTCCATCTGAGATTTGTTTTTCACCCTGAAGCATGTCTTACTTTGCAAGTATTTTGTGAGGAGAGAGTTTGAAGAGAAACAATCTTACTTTTCAATTTAGGAAATTGTACTTCTTTACATTCACTTTAAATTCTTTTCAGAATTGAACATTTCATTTTTTAGTTCATCATTCCTTTTTAATATTACATCACAGAAATATGAGAGATTCTCGATATTATAGTTCTGTATTTTTCTGGAAAATCTCCATGGATCCATGAATGTATTAGATGCTGTGTGTATTAGATACATGTGTTTTCATGTTGTCATAAGGGATAGCGTTGCCAACTTCCTGCCATTACATAGAATGTGTTATTCTCCCATCTCCAGAAGCATTGTCTTATCTGTCCTTCAGGCTCTAATGAATCATCTCCTCCAGGCTCATCCAGTTTACACACTAAAAGGTACCTTTGGGCTCTGGCAGGTCATGCTTACTGTTCAGTTTAAAAGCCAGTGCTAAATGTTTTAGATTTTGGTACTTCGCCCATTTCCAGGTACCAAATTTTGTCCTAGTTTATCTATTACTGTGTAACAAAAATGCCTAAAGCTAAAAAAAACCACAAACAACAATTTGGGATGTGAAGAATTCAGATAGGGCTCAGCTAGGTGAATCTCTTGTTCCACATGTCAACTGAAAGCATTCACTGGTACTTTTTAGGTTGGCCTGGAGGTTCTGAGATGGAAGAAAGGCTTGGCTTGCTGGGCAGTTTTTTGAATAAAAGCATCTCTATGAGTTAGCTTGAGCTTTCTCACAATGTGAGGAATGACGAGTAATCAAACTTTTTCATGTGCCTGGCCTCCAGTAGGATTCTAAGAGACCAGGGTGGAAACTACAATATATTTTTCTGAATTGGCTTCACAGGTCACATGCTATCACTCGTAATATATATTCTTTATGAGAAAATCAGACAAACCCAGATTAAAGGCAAGCATAAGAAAAGCCTGTGAATAGTGGGAACTGTGTTTCACTTGGGGGAAATGGGCAGATTTGTGGAGACAGAATTTTTTCATAGACATTTACTTGTGTTTAAAATTCCATGTAATCTTATGGATATATATGCACATAGATACATCACTCCCTAGAGCTAAACTTTCAGCTTCCTCTACATTTGACAGCTGCTCCTCCTTTGGTTCCTTTGAACAATCTATACCGTACCCGATTTTTTTTCATATTTCTGATGTGATGAGGATCAATCAAAAAATAAAGTCACATGTTATTTTTTCCAGTTCCAGCTATAGGTTCTTTTTAACATTTAAGTAACATTTTGCTTTGTTTTGTTTTGGTTTGGTGTTTTTAGATCAGCCTTAAGGGAAAAATATTAGCTTTGTAAGTGTACAGAATACTATAAGATAGATACAATTCATTTGAAAGATTCCTTTTCACCCCAACTTTAAGGGTAGCAAATTTTCTTTGTTATAAATAACGTAACAAAATAGAGTTTCAGTATAACCTTTTTAATCAACTAGCCTTGTGCATTGTAGTTTTGGTACAAAAGAAAACAGGTTGTGTCATCATTTGAAAAAAGGTCACTGGTCTTATACACGGCGATTTTCTGTTTTTTGGACATCTTCTTATTTTCAAGCATTGTCACATCTGACCTTTAGCTTAGAGGAAACTTTTGGCCTTTTGCTGCTACTGTTCCACTAAATACCTTTAAAAATAAATGGAAGTATGTTGCAAAAACTGGTATATTTAGGGAAGTGTAGCCATAGAAATGCAGTGTAAAAAATATAGGAGAAAGAAAATAAGATGATTCTGTGTTATCTTACTTTCTAAATATTTCCTGGATGGCAGAGGATATAAAAACAAAACTTACTGAATGTTTCTATCAGATCTTTATTTGTGGTCATGATTCTTTGAGTTTGTTGTTGTTGTTGTTTGCTTTGTTTTATTTTTGTAAGTGAATTGCAATGTTTTAAAAACCCTTGATGGGGAAGAAACCTGAGAGGAGAATCTGCACCTGAGTAGCTATTACTGTAAAGTACTCATTCTCCCTTCACAAGTATATAATATCTTCAAAAGTCTAGGTGGACAAATTTCACAAGTCCCAATTTTCATAAAAGAGAGAAAAGCAGTGACTAACGTTTATTAAGAGACCGATGTCAGCTAAAGATACACAAGACGAAGTAGATAAAATAAGCTTTAATAGTAGATTTTTTTTGAGCCACTAAAAGAAACTTACAGATCTGATATTGAGAAGCTGGACTTTGAATAAACAAACAAATTTAAAAAAAAGCTAGATTGGGAAAGTAAATATATGGGTTATAAAAGTTTTGGTCTGAAAATGTTACTTCTAAATTTAAAAGAAAACAAAAGCAAGAGTTGTATTTTCATTTATTTGTATCATCTTCAAATCATATCTTTACATATCTGTATAACAAATGGCCCCCAAACTTAGTATCTTAAACAAACATCCATTATCTGACATGTTCAGTGAGTCAGAAATTTAAGAATGGCTTAGGTGAGTGGTTCTAGGTCAGGATCTCTCATGGAGTTATAATCAAAATGTTGGTCAGGGTTGCAGTCATCTGAAGTGGGAGGATCCATGCTCAAGCTCATTTATACAGTTGCTGGCAGAGGTCTTGGTTGCTTACCATATGGGCTTCCCCACAGTGTAAAATGGCACCTGGCTTCTTTCCGAAGGAGGAAGGGATATTGTGCAAAAGAGAAGCTACAGCATTTTTTATATCCTACTTCATAAATGACATACCATTATTATGCCATTTTATATTGGTGACAGACACAGACCAATGATGATCCAGTGTGGGAGAAGACTATAGAAGCTATGAATGGGAGAGGGGAGTGAGTCAGTGGGAGACCTCTTGAGGTTAGCCACCACAGTCCCAAATCAGATATTTACCATAGGGGGTGCCTGGGTGGCTCAGTCATTAAGCATCTGCCTTTAGGTCAGGTCATGATCTCAGGGTCCTGGGGTGGAGCCCCACATTGGGCTCTTGCTCGGGGAGGTGGGAGGGGGAAGCCTGCTTCTCCCTCTCCCACTCCCTCTGCTTGTGTTCTCTCTCTCGCTGTCTCTCTCTCTGTCAAATAAATAAATAAAATCTTAAAAAAAAAAGAGATGTTTATCACAATACATCCTGAAACAGACTGAAATGTCTTTCTAAAATCTCTATTTTATTCAATTTGTTTTTCTATAAATATGATAAATAATTTAAAGATATATTATGATAGATGTAAAGCAAATGTCTAAATATTTATAGGTACATATGTATATATTGCATATATATGTGTGTGTATGTTGTATGCTCTTCAGTCTATTTTCTTTATGTAGCTTCTTTCTTTAGTTCACAAAAAGAAAAAAAGAAGTTCTTGCTGTATAAATTTTTACATCTCAGTAGGAAGTCATAAACTATTACTTGGTCAACAATTACACTTCATGAAAATCATTCCTTAAAATTAGGCAACTCTTTAAGAATGATATTGTATGTTTATATTATTTTCTGGGTGAAATGACAAATAGTGGCTTGAATTTTCCTCTGGCATGCATAAAAATATTCTAATACAACATTAATGCAAATAACATGTATTTTAATATGCAATTAAATGTTTAAGTGATAATTTTCTCATATTAAACCAAACAGTAATTGACAGGACATTCATCATGGAAAATCAGACACATGTATTTTTAGGCTCTATTCAACAATTAACTATTAGTATACCTTTTAATTTAAAAATATCATGGAGATAAATACAGTGTTTTCTCTGAGGGATGATTCTGTACAATTTTGTTGAATTGTAGGGTATGACAAATTAATTTTAAGCTAGCATCTGTTTGAGTTGATTAGTTTATACATTATATCACTGTATTTTACATATTTTAATTAACCATAAAATGCCAATAGCTCACAGATTTCCTTAATTTTGAAATAGTTTACAGGTGGCATTTAAAAAGTATCTTAAAGAGTGTGGGGTTTTTTTTTTTTATGAGATCAGTTCTTAGGCACTTTTTGGCGGGGGGTCTCAAATTATCATATAGCAATAATTTAAATTCCAGAGGGAGATTATGACTTAAATCTTAGCTGTGTTAGGTATTATTTAGCTTTTATCACACATATTATCATTCCCTTCCTCAAATTTGATAAGACTGGCTTAAGTTTTAACTAGGATTAGATGTTCTTTGTCATTACTAAGACATAATTGTTGAAATAGACTCTTGTTTCAGTTTCCATGAGCTACTTTTTCCTTCTCTCATACTGAGGACCATTTTATGGAGATAAAGGTAATGTTCATACTACTGACTCATAGTCTTCCTTTGTGAAAATATATCTTTGTAGGAAGTCTACTTTTGTATATAAGTGTATTATGAGTTAGAATTCTACTTATTTATTTGCATACTTACCTGTTTAAGGAATAAAAATTAATTGCAGAACTGCATTAAATAAAACTCATTTTTAGAATTAATTTCATTTTCTCCAAAATACTTCTTTAAGAGAATTAAGATACCTCCAATAACCAAATTATTCATTTTGAATGTATAGAATGGCATACACACAAAAAGTTTAATCAGGTAAGTATATAATTTTTAGTAAACATATATAAATGCCTGTCTAAATAATCCATATTGAAATTTATTTATTTGAATAAGGACATTTATTCTTTCAAGGACTATTCAATTGTCAGCCACTTAGAAAATGATCTTACACCAAGACATTTCTGAGGTGAATATTATTTTTTTAATGCATATGGAAATGAGAATAGACAAAATGAGTGACTTACTCAAGGCCATGCTGAAAAGAAGTTGTAGAGACAGAAATAGTTGTTTTAACTTGTAGCAGCGTTTTCAAAACATGTGGAATATCTCTTGTAGAAATGTCTCCAATTGGGGGAAAAGAATGCATTTTCCAATTTAAAATTACTTCTACCCCTCCTCATCAAGACACTCTCATGGACATCAGACAGACATTTTTCATTCTTCTTCTTATGTGATCTTCTGTTCCAGCAGGCTGCCTTCTTCCTACCTGAGACTCGTCTCAGCATCCATACTGCAACCGGGGGTTTACTTTGCTGTAAAGGCTTTCCCTCATTGTTTTCAGCTCCATGTTTACAAGTTGTTTTTTTCTGAGCAAAGGCCCCTTTCATTTTCTTCTGTAATTCCAGAAGGAAACTGGCTTTTTGTCACCTTCTAATTTTCTGTCCACTCTTGTTGTCTGTGCTTTCTGATCCTTCGAAGTTTAGAATAAGAAAAGAAAGAAATTGTCTTATGCTCTCTGGAATGTGGCAGGATTTGAAAGACGATATGTTTTGGGTCCTCTCATGGTTTCTCTGGAGGCACCCTGTGCTGATGGTGTCCAGTGTTACTCCTGGCAGATGAATCTGTCTCTTGGCTGAGCTTCATCCACATCCAGGGATCTTCCACCTTTTACCTTACCCAACCCCCTTACCTTTCTAGGAGGCCTTTTGCACAGAATACAAGACAACACTGTGCTGTTTTGTTTTGTTTTGTTTTTCCTGTGTAGCCTGTGTCCGATTCACAGAAATGCTCCAGCATCTTTGCTTCAACCGACTGTGGGAATGGAGTAATTCCCAGGCCTTTTGTCTGATGCCACAGTTGCTTCAGCCAACCTTTTGTTCTTGAGATTCCTTGGACACTGTTCCACCTCTCTCCACACCTAGTGCTCTAAGTAATTTTGTTACAACCCTTTTCTCAAGAATTCTAAATAGGAGGCAGCCCTCCTTTCCCTTTCCCCCTTGAAGCCTGAGCTCATAGTTCTCACTAAAGAAATATTCTTTAGGGGAGCCTGGGTGGCTCAGTTGGTGAAGCTACTGACTTGGTTTCAGCTCAGGTCATGATCTCAGGGTCCTGAAGTAGGACTCCGGGAGGAGTCGTCATCTGCTTGAGGATTCTCTCTGCCTCTCTCTCTGCCCCTCCCCCTACTCTCTCTTTCTCAAAAAAATAAATAAATATTTTTTTAAAAAGAATTACTGTTTAAAAAAAAAAGAATTACTGTTTAAAAATAATATCTCAACCTCCATTCTCCTCATCTTTTCATACCCTTTGGGAGCGAGGCATTTCTATGGTTATTTTACATCTAGTTTACCTTCTCTCAGAGTTTTTGTGTCTTACCATATAACTTACTTTGGAATGTGGCTTGTCTGGCATCTTTATTTTTAGCATTTGATTATAGTAAATGAAAAAACTATGAATGAAGGAATATCTAAATTTATTTCCTAATTCTTCCTTATGTGAATGTTCTCCCACCCTTTCTCCTTATGAGGCAATAAACAGAAGGATTTTCCGTTAGTGCTAATGATTTTCAAAATTTGTTAATCTCCTTTAAGACAAAAGTGGCAGTAGCAAATTCAAAGGAGCTCAAGGAGCAATGTTTGAAGTGGGATTGTCGATATGCAGTTAGGAACACCTATCAGAAACAGGAATCCTTGAACTGACATGGAGGAGTACAAAATTTATATTCATAGACTTGCCCCATTTTCACTTTTTCATCATTAATATTAACTAGTCTATGATACAAAAATATTTCAAGAAAATTTAGAAAAATACTTACACTTTAATGAACAATTTTAAAGTCAATGTAAAAATTAATGAAGCATAACAGTTGTAACTAAGTTTAAGTTATTCAACAGTTAGTCTCCAGTATTATTATTATCATCATCATTGTCCCAGTTCGAGCTAGACGTATAAATATTAGAAGATACTAGATGCAACAACATGAGTTAATATATCAGGAACAGATATCTGTTTATTTAGTTTTGTCCCTAATAGCCATATTAGGATACTTTAGTTCATTCATGGTTCCATTTATTCAGTTATTTTTTTTAAAGATTTTATTTATTTATTTGAGAGAGAGAGAATGAGAGAGAGCAAGTACATGAGAGGGGGGAGGGTCAGAGGGAGAAGCAGACTCCCCGCGGAGCAGGAAGCCTGATGCGGGACTCGATCCAAGGACTCCAGGATCAAGACCTGAGCCGAAGGCAGTCGCTTAACCAACTGAGCCACCCAGGCGCCCTATTCAGTTATTTTTTTTAAAGAAAACAGATTAAACTACTATAATTTGGGGTCTGTTATCTAAATAGTATGACTGTATATTTAAATGAAAATACTGAAAAGAAGGTTCCCATTACTGATCCCATGTCAGGCACTCATTTAAGTGCTTTGGTTGCATCACCCCATCTAATTCCACAAATCTATGAGACAGTTAATAGTACTATTTCCATTTTACATGAGGAAACTGAGCTTAGCAAATTGTTGAAGACTACACATATTGTTGAGTGAGGAAGTAGGATCTCGTACTTGTTTTATATGTAGGCACAGCTCATGCTCTTAATGACTACAATACTCTGAATATAATGATTGCCTATAACATTTGGAGTTTGTTCAGAGACACTTCATATTAATGTCAGCGTGTTATAAGGATGTTTTTAGAAACTTAATTTATTCTAAGTCATCTTACCAAATTATGCAGATAATTTTTACTTCTTAGCATAAAGTAGAATTTATGTAATCAGCCATTTATATATCTATACACATAGGAGTAGGAAAACAGGCCCTGACCCCATATTTCTTTCATTCCTTTTTTTAAATTCAAGATAGAAAAAGTTGAGCTGTTGTTTTTTAAAAGTGTAATAAGTAGACATATTAATCAAATGCCCAAATTACCCTGTAATTATATATACATTGGTTCCATTAACATTAATGAGAAATAAAAGTCTGGGGAAATATGACTTAGTAAAGACTGTATAAATGAAAAGTTAGGTTCTATTTCAATCACTTGAGCTGCAAGAGTTTACAAAGTTCTAATAATACCTGCAACATTTACATCGGATCTGAATCATGTTTCATTCTGGTGTATAAAGCCGGGAAGCTAATGTGATACTGTAGGGCAAAAATCCACATAATGAGCGATCAAAGAGCCTAAAGGGCTCCTATTATATGTCTTAGGTTTCATTTTACCTCTCATTTATGTGTAGAAATGAGGTGTGAAAACTGTGCTTTGGTTGTCTTAAGTGTCAGTAAACTACATCACACCACACTTCTTTACTACTTAATGGGAATGAGTGAGATTCACTTTACAATTAATTCCTGCATTTAAGTGAAAAAGGTAATAGCCAAATGGTGTTACACTTTCTGTTCAAGTGAGTTTTTCCAGTGAATGATTCATTAGTTCTTTCAAGTCTATTAGCAATAACTTCTCTTTGGTAAGATTTTTTTTTTTTTTTACATGAAATGCTTTCCAAGTACATTTTTGTATAAACTATACTCAATAAATATTAAATTATCTAATGGAATATATTTTCACTGGGGTGACAGGGAGCCAGACCAATATCCAGTGATAATGTTTCTAAGATCTAGGTTAGGGGTAATGTGGAATTCTCACCCCATAAAGGACTAAACAAATGCAATTTTTAATATTGCCATTACTAAATGAAGTTCTTTGCCATGTCTAAATCCCTAGAATTCACAGGTTATTGAATTTGTGGTTTCATGACTCATTTCAAAAGAGGTTAATTTAATAGATTTTTGCTAAATTACTGAATGCTTTTTCCTAAGAAAATGAGCATTTTTTTAAAGATTTTATTTTTTGAGAGAGAGAGAGAGGGGGAGAGTGAGCATGTGCGGCGTGTGGGGAGGGGCAGAGAGAGAGGGACAAACAGACTTCCCACTGAGCAAGGACCAGAAAACAGCCAGATCCCAGGACCCCAAGATCATGACCTAAGCCAAATGCAGACGCTTAACAGCCAGCCACCGAGGTGCCCTGAAAATGAGAATTTCAATTTGGTCAGTATTAGGGATGGCATATTTATTCCTCCTTACTTCTTGCCCCCCAGTCATTTGTTGAGACCTTAAGCCTCAATATGATTGTGTTTGGAGATGGAGCATAGGGGACGGGGTTAGGTTTAAATGATGTCATGAGGGTGGAGCCCCCATGATGGGACTAATGCCCTTCTAAGAAGAGAAAGAGACTAGAGATCACTCTGTAGGTCCAGTATGGACATGGCTATCTATAAGCCAGGAAGTGAGCTCTCTTAGGATGTCAGACCTGCTGGTACCTAGATCTGGGACTTCCCAGCCTCTACTATAATAGATACAAATGTCTGTTTTTTAAGCCACCCAGTGTATGGTATTTTCGTTATAGCTTTTCAAACTGACTAAAATAATCAACTTACTTTTACCTCTGGAATTAGATTGCTTTTCTTCCATTCTGCTATGTTGGCAAAAGTATTTAATTAGACCTTGAGAATTTAGAGTAATTGTCAATCTCTATCATAATTTCTTTAAAAGAAACTCAAGTCAGTACAGGAGTAATTACAGGAGTAATACAGAGTGGTACCATCTCTTTTCGCAAGAAGACTTCTCTGTTTACTCATTCACACAAACAACTTTTTGAGATCGTATTTGAACCAAGTGCTCTTAATGATGGAGATGCTTCTAAAAGTTTAAAAAGCTTATCGCTGAGCAGTATTATTAATAATTCCATTTCTATTTTTGCTTCATTCTCTTTTTCACAGTGTAGCTATAATTAAATATTGTATGTTATCTTGTACATTGCTAACATGGGCGTATAGCTCAGGACACAAGATTTGCAACAGGCTGGAAGAGGGCTCTTTCGTATTCATCTGAGTTTAAAGGTATAATCAGAAATGTTTGTAAGGTTTTAAAGTGATAACATAAATTCAAATGATGTTTGGAATTACTGCCTTTTTCATCTCACTGCTCCATACTTTCTCATGTTAGATCAAAATGACTTGATTTGAAAGAATATTTTCCTTGTCAAAGAAGTGGTGTTTTTTTTGTCAAGTGTCAAAGAAGTAAGTTCTTTGTAAGAGGAATCAAAATTCTTTTTCCTAGACTTTTTCCCCAAAGATCTTGCAGATTTCTTATAATCTTAAATTGTATAAAATGTTTTGGTTTTTTTTTTTAAAGATTTTATTTATTTATTTGAGACAGAGAGAATGAGAGAGAGAGAGCACATGAGAGGGGGGAGGGTCAGAGGCAGAAGCGAGCTCCCTGCCGAGCAGGGAGCCCGATGTGGGACTTGATAAACACACACACATTTTATGTAAACCCTGGGTTTTTGTTTTTGTTTTTGTTTTTAAAGATTTTATTTATTTATTTGACAGAGAGAGACACAGCAAGAGAGAGAACACAAGCAGGGGGAGTGGGAGAGGGAGAAGCAGGTTCTCCGCAGAGCAGGGAGCCTGATGCGGGACTTGATCCAGGGACTCCAGGATCATGACCTGAGCCGAAGGCAGTCACTTAACCAACTGAGCCACCCAGGCGCCCGTATAAAATGTTTTTAAATTCTATTGTTTAAAACACATGGGATTCCATCTTTAAAAAGTCTGAAGACCCCACTGCAAAAAAAAAAAAAAATAAAAATATATATATATATATATATATATATATATATATATATATATTTGAGCAGTCTTCACTAATAACAATTCATCATATTTTGATGAACTTACTGGACAAATAAAAAGTCATTATAATCTAATCTAGTGAATAAGTAGGGTTATCCTAACCATTTTTGGCAAAATTGTGAAACGGTAATAAAATGTTTTTTTCTCAACTGCTCCATGGGCAAATTTTTTGTTAGTTTAGAATAAGAAATATTACATTTTAAAATATTAAACAGTTTTTTCACAAAGATCTTCAAAAATAAATAGGTGCCCTCATCTTCATCAAAACATCTATTACAGGGGCATCTGGGTGGCTCAGTCGGTTAAGCATCTGCCTTCAGCTCAGGTCATGATCCCAGGGTCTGGGATTGAGTACCACAACAGGCTCCTTGCTCAGCCAGGAGCCTGCTTCTCCCTTGCCTGCTCTGTCTGCCCCTCCCGTTGCTTGCGCTCTCTCTGCCCCTGACAAATAATAAAAATAAAAAATCTTAAAAAACAAAACAAAACAAAAAAGTAGTAAACTTACCATTCCTTTAGTCAGAGCTTGGGAATAAATCATAATAAAGAATGCATTGCTCCACTTTTCTCAGGAAGACAAAGAAAACCTTGATTTTTTTCAACTTCCAAAACACAGGTTGATGTAATGAGTCTATGTCTTTGAATCGATCACCCCCTAAGTTCAAACTGTGCAGTTTTTCTCTAAATATTAATCTCTGTTGTATTTAGTATACTAATTATGCTATGCCAATATATGCGAATAATTTGGGGGGATTATAAAATACATTAAAATGTGTTCTCCTGGCTAGTTAAAATAAGTTCTCTAGACTTCCTATTTGGTGCCATTTTGTTTTCTCTCACAATTATTGAAGAACCTCCTTCATAACATTTTGCCACCTTCTCTTCCAGGCCCCACATTCACCTAAATATTGTATTTTTTCTCCCTATAGGCACGATAAATACCCTTTCCTTTGTAGATAACTTGTGTCCACCCTCTTTTCCACCCACTCATATTTTGTAGATTTAATATTCTCTGTCTGGACTAATAATAACAATTTTGTAATAACAAAAGTGCACAGCATGTAATGCTTTGTAGTTTTGCTGAAATCTGGTGTGAATCATGCATACTGTGAACTGGTGTGGTGACATGAGTCTTTGTTCTAGTGACAGTGTCTAATGGAGTCCCCAGTAACTGACTTCCATGCACAGTTTCTGGTTCTTCCATAAACTAATCTTCCTGAATTTATTTTTTTAAAGAAGAAGGAGAACTTTGATTCTTTGTTAATATGGCCATAAAATGAGAACTGAAAGTTACTACTGTAAACTGTAGGTATTTTTGAAATCATTTACATTGACTCCCATAAACCACTAAATTTGTTTCTTATTGTAGTTCTCTAGAATGTACTATTTAGCTTAGGAGCTCAGTCCTTACAAGAACAGGATATTTGAGTTTTTTTAGGGTTCACTTCTTTACCTTAAGATGAAAATGCTCTCCTTATTGAAATACTGCCAGTTCCAATTTTTCTCTGATTTTCCTCCTCATGGTAGGGTTCTCCTTGGAACTTTCAGATCTGGAACTCAGTTTGAAAGCCCCTTTCCAGGTGCATCCTTGAAAATAAAACTGATCACCACTATAAACTCCCAACAGTTGACTTACTCGCACCGAGCTTTACCCAGGGTCCATTAATTAGTCAATATTTACTGAACCTTGGGTCCTTCAGTAGAATTCAAAAAGGAGGAAAGAAGAAACGGCAAGTGAGTAACAGCATTAACGCCAATGAAACTGGGCATAGTATGTTAGGCCCTCATCCGAATAAGATAAAAATACCAAACAGAAATAAGGATAGAGAAAAAAAGGATTGAGGAAGAGGATGAAAACAAAACAAAACACAACAGAGGTTCTTGAGTGCCATGTTGAACATTTTAGACAGTGTGGTGGAAAATATAGAAATTTTGAAAGCATGGAATATGATGGAAGCTGAATTTTTAATGTCGTATGCATTCATGTATGCTAATGGAGGAGAAGCACTACACTTCAACCAGTCAACCAAACGTCATTAAATGTCATTTATCTTGATTGGCCTTTGGATTGCCATGGGACTCTCTAACTCAGTGCATTTTAGATACTTACCTATTCCACCTGTGTCCTGCTGAACCTGCCCTGAAATGAGGAAGTAAGTCCAGTGGGACATTGTGTGATATGCTGGGGGGCTTCACTCATTATGAATGATCCTTTAATCTGTAGTGCCTCCCTACTCCTCTTCTGCTATGGAAGCTTACTGACATTGCTGGTTTAATTTTCTTTTTCTTTTTTTTTTTTTTTTTTTTAATTTGATTTTGCTACTCAGTGATTCCATCCCTGATGTGATTTACATTTTTGATGAGTAGACTCTTGGGAACTCTTCATACTTCAGCATTGAAGGAAGGAATGTTTGAACCTTTTTAGTAGTGACTATTATACATAGCTGACAAACCAAGCAGAAAATGTACTTTATGGCTACACATCTCAGTTGCTATCATGGACATATTATTTAAGGAACTAGGGAGGCATTCCAGCTTGTATGGTGTCACAGCTCACTTGTGGGGTAGTCCTTGGTGGGAGAGGGAAAAAGCCTATAGTCTGCAGCTAACCATGTGACATCATGAAGCTTGAGCAGGGAATGTGATAGGGAGGAAATCAGAAGCCCAATTTTTACTGGTTTTCATTATCTTGGTCCTAATATTTTTAAAATAGTCTTTTTTCTTTAATTGCAAAAAATTCTAGCATCTTCCCTTTAAGTGGCATTGACAACTTTTTAAAGGCCTCTGCACATGAGGTGATTTTATATAAATCATTGCTTAAGGAGTTTTTTGCAGAATTGCTGCCCAAGTTTTGACTCTACAATTACAAGATGCACCTTATTTATATGTCTAGATATTTTTTAGAATTTTGCATTGGATTCTGCTGCTTCTAACCGATTTCCTAGTTTGACCATAGTATAACATAATTTTCTTCAATTTCAAATACATTTTGGGAATTCTTAGAGACCATGCCATGCTTGTTACAATTGCAGATGAGTTCATGATGTCCTGAAATTTTCTCATTAATTTGTTTAACTTAATTGACTGTGCTCATGCTTCCAATGAATGCTATATAACCATGGCCATAATCATAGTTAAAAATATAATTTAAATTCTGTAACATCTTAAAAAGGAGAATTAATAAATGATAATAAAAATCTCAGAAGTCAAACATTTTGAGATTCTTTTTTCTTACTGCAGAACTACATAAAGTTAAAAAAAGTGTATATATATATTTCTAAAGTATTTAATGGAACCCCAATTTACTAGGAAGTTCAATAATTTTATAGGCCACTTTTAATGGTTTAATAAAAGACCCCAAGGGAAATTAAAGTTTATTTCCAGTCCTGAGGAGGTACACAGCACGCTTGGGGCGGGCACACAGGAAGGCAGGGTGCAGGTAGCAAAGGGCAGGAGGACCTGGAGCACATGGCTTTGTTAGGGCCCGTTGTGGAGGCCTTTGTGATTCCTGAGCTAAAGCTGGATTGGTCAATTTAAACCAAAAAAGAGGTGTAAAGTTAACTGGTGAATTCGGGATTTTTCTATTTTTTTGAGTGAGGCTTGGATGGCTATGTATTTCCCCCTTAGGACCGCCTTTGCAGTATCCCAATGGTTTTGGACCGATGTGTTTTCATTCTCATTGGTTTCCATGAATTGTTTAAGTTCTTCTTTGATTTCCTGGTTGACCCAAACATTCTTGAGCAGAGTGGTCTTTAGCTTCCAAGTGTTTGAATTTCTGCCAAATTTTTTCTTGTGATTGAGTTCCAGTTTTAAAGCATTATGGTCTGAGAAGATGCAGGGAATAATTTCAATCTTTTGGTATCGGTTGAGACCTGATTTGGCACCCAGTATGTGGTCTATTCTGGGGAAGTTCCATGTGCTCTTGAGAATAATGTGTATTCTGTTGTTTTAGGGTGGAATGTTCCCTATATATCTATGAGGTCCATCTGGTCCAGTGTGTCATTCAAAGCTCTTATTTCTTTGTTGATTTTCTGCTTAGATGATCTGTCCATTGCTGAGAGTGGAGTATTGAGGTCTCCTACAATTAACCTATTGTCAATATGACTCTTTATTTTGGTTAACAGGTGGCTTATGTAGTTGGCTTATGTAGTTGGCTGCTCTCCTACAATTAACCTATTATTGTCAATATGACTCTTTATTTTGGTTAACAGTGGCTTATGTAGTTGGCTGCTCCCCATGTTGGGGGCATAGATATTTACAATTGCTAGAAACTCTTGTTGGATAGACTTTTTAAGAATGATATAGTGTCCTTCTATGTCTCTAACTACAGTATTTAACTTAAAATCTAAGTTGTCTGATAAGAGAATTGCTACCCCAGCTTTCTTTTGAGGTCCTGTTGGCATGGAAGATGGATCTCCATCCCTTCACTTTCAGTCTGGCTGTATCTTTAGGTTCAAAATGAGTCTCTTGTAGACAGCATATGGATGGGTCCTGTCTTTTTATCCAATCTGCAACCCTGTACCATTTTATGAGATCATTTAGGCCATTCACATAGGGAGTGATTATTGACATATATAAATTTATTGTCATCATGTTGCCTGTGAAGTCCTTGTTTCTATAGATTGTCTCTGTTAATTTCTGTTCTATATCACTCTTGGGGTCTTTCTTCTTTTATAGAACCCCCTTTAATGTTTCTTGCAGGGCCAGCTTAGTGGTCACATATTCTTTGTTTCCATCAGACTTGGAAGCTCTGCATCTCTCCATCCATTCTAAATGACAGCCTTGCCAGATAAAGTATTCTTGACTGCATGTTCTTCTCATTTAGTACCCTGAATATGTCTTGCCAGCCCTTTCAAGGAAATAGAAACAATTTTTAGAAATTATTATCAACAACAATATGCCAATAAATTAAGCAACCTGGAAGAAATGGATGCTTTCCTGGAAACCTATAAACTCCCAAGACTGAACCAGGAAGAAATTGACAACCTGAATAGGCCAATAACCAGTAACGAGATTGAAGCAGTGATCAAAAACCTCCCCCAAAACAAGAGTCCAGGGCCTGATGGATTCCCTGGGGAATTCTACCCAACATTCAAAGAAGAGATAATACCTATTCTACTGAAGCTGTTTCAAAAAATAGAAACAGAAGGAAGGCTTCCAGATTCATTCTATGAGGCCAGCATTACCTTAATCCCAAAACCAGGCAAAGACCCCATCAAAAAGGAGAATTTCAGACAGATATCCTTGATAAATATGGATTCCAAAATTCTCAACAAAATCTTAGCTAATAGGATCCAACAATACATTAAAAGGATCATCCACCACAACCAAGTGAGATTTATCCCAGGGATGCAAGGTGGTTCAACATTTGCAAATCAATCAATATGATAGAACACATTAATAAGAGGAGAGAGAAGAACCATATGGTCCTCTCAATTGATGCAGAAAAAGCATTTGACAAAATACAGCATCCTTTCCTGATTAAAACTCTTCAGAGTATAGGGATAGAGGGAACATTTCTCAATTTCTCAATTTCATAAAATCCATCTATGATAAACCCTCAGTGAATATCATCCTCAATGGGGAAAAACTGAGAGCCTTTCCCTGAAGATCAGGAACATGACAAGGATACCCACTTTCGCCACTATTGTTCAATATAGTACTAGAAGTCCTAGCAACAGCAATCAGACAACAAAAGAAATAAAAGTTCTTCTAATTGGCAAATAAGTCAAACTCTCTTTCCTTGCACATGACATGATACTTTATGTGGAAAATCCAAAAGACTCCACCCCCACATTACTAGAACTCATACAGCAGTTCACTAATGTGGCAGGATACAAAATCAATGCGCAGAAATCAGTTGCTTTCTTAAACACTAACAATGCAACTGTAGAAAGAGAAATTAGAGAACTGATTCCGTTTACAATAGCACCAAAAACCATAAGATACCTCGGAATAAACCTAACCAGAAAGGTAAAGAATCTATACTCTAGGAACTACAGAACACTCATGAAAGAAATTGGAGAAGACACAAAAAGATGGAAAAACTTTCCATGCTCATGGATTGGAAGAATAAACATTGTTAAAATGTCTGTGCTGCCCAGAGCAATCTATACCTTCAACGCCATCCTGATCAAAATTCCAATGACATTTTTCAAAGTGCTGGGACGAACGATCCTAAATTTTGTATGGAAGAAGGAAAGACCCCGAATCGCTGAGGAAATGTTGAAAAACAAAGCTGGGGGCATCACATTGCCTGATTTCAAGCTATATTACAAAGCCGTGATCACCAAGACAGCATGGTACTGGCACAAAAACAGACATATAGACCAATGGAACAGAATAGAAAGCCCAGATATGGACCCTCAATTCTATGGTCAAATAATCTTGGACAAAGCAGGAAAAAATATGCAATGGAAAAAAAGACAGTCTCTTCAATAAATGGTTCTGGGAAAATTGCACAGCTATATACAGAAGAATGAAACTCTACCATTCTCTAACACCATACACAAAGATAAACTCAAAATGGATGAAAGACCTCAGTGTGAGAATTGAGGAATCCATCAAAATCCTAGAGGAGAACATAGGCAGTAACCTCTTTGACATTGGCCACAACAACTTCTTTCAAGATACATCTCCAAAGGCTAGTGAAACAAAAGCAAAAATGAACTTTTGGGACTTCATCAAGATGAAAATCTTCTGCACAGCAAAGGAAACAGTCAAGAAAACAAAGAGGCAACCCACAGAATGGGAGAAAATATTTGCAAATGACACTACAGACAAAAGGCTGATAATACAAGATCTATAAAGAACTTCTCAAACTCAACACCCAAAAAAACAAATAATCAAGTAAAAAAATGGGTAGAAGACATGAACAGACACTTTTCAAAAGAAGACATACAAATGGCTAATAGACACATGAAAATATGTTAATCATCATTAGCCATCAGGGAAATTCAAATCAAAACCACATTGAGATACCACTTTACACCAGTTAGAATGGCAAAAATTGACAAGGCAAGAAACAACAATGTTGGAGAGGTTGTGGAGAAAGGGGAACCCTCTTACACTGTTGGTGGGAATGCAAGTTGGTACAGCCACTTTGGAAAATAGTGTGGAGGTTCCTCAAAAAATTAAAAATAGAGCCACCCTATGACCCAACAATTGCACTACTGGGTATTTACCCCAAAGACACAGATGTAGTGAAATGAAGGGCCATATGCACCCCAATGTTCATAGCAGCAATGTCCACAATAGCCAAACTGTGGAAAGAGCCGAGATGCCCTTCAACAGACAAATGGATAAAGGTGATGTGGTCCATCTATACAACGGAATATTACTCAGCCATCAGAAAGGATGAATACCCAACTTTTACATCAACATGGCTGGGACTGGAGGAGCTCATGCTAAGTGAAATAAGTCAAGGAGAGAAAGTCAATTGTCATATGGTTTCACTTATTTATGGAACATAAGGAATAGCAAGGAGGACATTAGGAGAAGGAACGGGAAAATGAAGGGGGGGCATTGGAGGGGGAGACAAACCATGAGAGACTATGGATTCTGAGAAAAAAACTGAGGATTTTAGAGGGGAGGGGGTGGGGGGATGAGTTAGCGTGGTGATGGGTATTAAGGAGGGCACTGGGTGTTATATGAAAACAATGAATCATGGAACACTATATCAAAAACTAATGATGTATTGTATGGTGATTAACAATATAATAAAATTAAATTAAAAAAATAAATAAATTAAGCAAAAAAGAGTGGGGTTCTGGTAGGTTCCACAGGGGTCTTACATAAGGGACACACAAGGGGAAAGCCCAAAAGGCATGAGAGACTGTTGCTCACAAGAAGTGTTGGGGAAGTCATAGCAGGAGCTTACATTTGCTGTGAGTCTGTGGGTTTCTCTCTAGGGCATGCAATTATGGGATGGCTTGGGTCATTTCAAGTCCTGCTTAGCCACATAATTGGATGCTAAGGCAGCAAAATCGTGGAGGGGTTTAGCAAAACTCTGGACTCACACACTCACCCAGGTCATTACAAGTACAAGTGGGGAAACTCGAGTAAGGTTGGCAAAATATATAAATGTCAATATATTGGTTGTGATACTATGCTATAGTTTTGCAGATTTCAATGGTGGAAACAGGGTACACTATACAAAGGATCTCTGTATATTTCTTGCAGCTTTGTGGGAATATATAATTGTCTCAATAAAAATTTTAATTAAAATGTTAAAAAGATACATATTCATTATAAAATATTTAAAAAAGACTAATAAACCCAAAGAGGAAAGTTGCCCCTGTATAGACATCTGTGGTCAGTATTTTCCTCATTATCTTCAGGGCACTTTCCAGAGAGTAAAATAGTGTGATTCAGTTTTCATTAGCAGTACAGTCTGTCCCAAATAAGGTCATCATGCTAGAGTCTGATCAAACAGTATTAACTGAGAAAGAGGTATTGTGGACTATTAAAAAAATATTATGCCGTTATTATAACTTCTTTATGACTGTGGGAAATACTTCCCTATCCAGTATAACATTGTGGCAGAAACTGTTAACACTTTGGAGTTGGAATGGACCTCATGTATCACCTAGTCCAACCTCTCTATTTCTCATATGGGGAGACAGGTTTAAAGAAGTTCAGTGACTTACCAAGGGTGCACAGCTGCTGAGTGGCAGAGGTGGGATCACCCTCATGGTGCTCATACTATAACAATATACAACCCATTGTGGCACCTAATAGCATTTAAAAGCATCGTCTATACTTAACGACTGTGCAGTCCTTATATTTGAAAATTGCAGTTTCAGACGATGGAACACACATTTGAACTGGAGCCCTGGGTTAAACTTCCTGTTGGAACAAATTGAATGCTAGAAATGTGTGTTCTGTTGAGATCTTCAAAGTTAGCAGGGTAACAAACAAATGCTAAAGCTTGACATTAATTTCTCAGAATGAAATAGCAGGGTATTCTTTAATATTGTACTCATCTGAAGTGAAGAAAGTTTAGATGAACACTTGTTACTTAATTTATGATTCTTCTAAGGAGTTTGTCGCCACTCATTTATTTTTCTTTTCACGCAGTCCCTCATTTGAGCACTCACCTTCATGGTTTTGTTCATTTGACATCTTAGAATATTTCTCAGAATTCATTAAGTGTTTGCGAAGCTTTATAATGACCTAAAAACTGTGTCAGTGTGTAATTAACATTAGTCAAATATATCTTAGTCTGAGAAACTTCAATGTAAGAAGTCAAATAACGTAAGGACTAAGAAAAAGGGGACGTTTTCCACATCACAGCAAGTACGTTCCTGCATTAACATATGTGCTCACGTTGCAATAAAATTTCTTATCCAAAAGTATTAACAAGTTTCATGGAAAAATAAATTGTGACTACTTTAAAATTATTAAAATACCAAACATTTAGAAAAAATCAGTAAAAAACATAGAAGATAGGAGACCATTTATTTTTTCTTTTGTCACTGTATACAAAATCCAAGGTTTGAATAAGTAGAGAAACCTAGCGTAATGTGAGATTCTGAATGACCAGCTCCAAATCTGTCTACTTCTCTCCATCCCCACTGCCAGTTTGAACTCTCACCTTTCCTAATGCAGTAACTCTTCAGGCACCTTCTTTTTTCCAAGTTTATCCCGCCTGGCACCTCTTTTAATCCACTGTTCTCTAGCATCTAGACTCATTATTGTCCCTTTCACTTAAAAAAAAAAAAAAAAAAGAGAAAAGGAAAGCAGGGATAGAGGAACTGGGGGGCGTTGGATATGTTTTACCTCGCTTGTGATGGTGGCATTATGGATGCTTGCATTATGTCCAAACTCACCAAATTGTACACAGTAAATATGTGTAGTTCTTTGTAAGAAACAAACAAAAAACTATCCCTGCATTCCCACTATCCTGACACTAAAATCTGGAATCTACCATCTCACAAGGTCTTGTATTAAGAAGACCCTGTTTATTTTTCTGATTTTATCTAGTACCCACTTCCTGCCTTCACTATGCTCCAGACACACAGGCCTTTGTTTGTTTCTTGTAAATGCTAAGTCCTTTCACATCCTATGAACTTTGTACTGATATTCCTCAACATGTTTTCATCATCACTCAGATAAGAGATTATACGTTTCCTCCTGAGAGAGGCCTCCCTGATCATTCTATCTAAAGTCATTTGCATAATGTCTCACTTTTCTTTAAAATATGTATCTCAGATAGAAATCATACTGTATAATTACTTGTTAATTATTAGTTATTTCTTTCCCTTTGCCCCAGGTAGTCTCCATTAAGCAAGGATCTTTTATGCCATGTTTATGACTGTATTCTCATGGTCTGTATCAGTGCTTAGCAGATATTAGACACTCAAATATTTCTTAATAGCTGTGTACCATCTCCCAATCCTTGATTTATTCATCTGCCCTACAGGACAAATCTATACAGTAACAATGAAGTGCTCAATTTTAGAAATAGCATTGAAAATCATTGTTTTTAATATCCCATGTGATCATTAATAAATTTTCAGAATTGTTGATTACAGACCGATGAGTATAAAAATTGATAAATAATATCGAAAAGTCACTCCAGGCTCCTCTCTTTCTTTCATCACATACATGATGTAGACAAATGGTCTTTTGGAATGTACACCTCTAAGGAATGTAATGGTACAACAAGGTCACAACTATCAGCTGACTAGGTTGAAAAGGAAAAATCAAATTTAAAAAAAATGTAAATTTTTCTCCCTAGGATTCTGGCAGTTATTTTTCCTCTTAGTAATTTTTCTATTTCATATTTTTTGTTTGTCAGAGATAGTCTGCGAGTCACTATCATAGCTGGGAGGCAATTTGACTCAGGGACTTCATGAAATAGAGTCTTACCATTAGGTAGTTGGAAATCATTCCATATTTGCACAAAACTAAAAGACTACCCTTCAAAGGAAAATTATCACAGCTTTGAAACAATGATTCTTTTGTATTCTGTATTATAGATACTAAATTGTGAGGACAGGCACCCTCCCACACACAGAACATTACATCAATTTTCCACTCTTTTATCTGCTTTCCCTGAGCACTGACAAAGATTATTCTTTATCAGATGCTACAATTTCATAGTTATATTGAATCTTTCTAAAATTATCAAAATCTTGCATGAATTCAATTACATATTATTTTTAGAAGTAGTTTTTCTCACTTTGGATAAAAGTGTTTATTGATGGAATTCAAACAACAGGCACAGTGTTTAGCAGGTGACAGCAACATCAGGAACATAAAAATTTTGTAAAGAAAACCTTATCATCATTTTAAGATTGAAAACAATTTCTTGAGTGTTGATATCAGAGAAAGATGCATGTATCAAGGAATTACAGATTATCTAAATACTTGTCTGGGTATTTATAAGAGAGGACAGTGGGATTGGTTTTGTTTATTTGTTTCATTACTTGATCAAGTAGTTAGCCTTGAATTGTCTAATATTTTAATTTTCCAGTTCCTATTTCTGGCATAAATCAGTTAATGGCAAAGATGTTTTTGGCTGCCTGATAAGTATAAGAAACTGTGTTAGAAAACAATGATGATGACGCAGTTACTTTTCCCTCGTGACAAATTAGAGGTTATATGCACACATGAAGTAAGAGCGGAAAAATCACAAGCCAAATTCTAGAAAATTACAAGATGCTGTTGAAATAGATAGTGGTGGTGCTGGTAATAGAGACCTCTTAAGGTAGCCAGGAGGGCCTTTCTGAGAAGTTGCAATTTAAGGTGAAGCTTGCATAGTAAGAAGTTATCAGCCATGTCTACATCTAAGCAGGAAGCATTGCAGGCAGAGGAATCAACAAGTCAAAGACTCAAGGACAGGGAAGTATTATGTAGATTCCAGGAATTACAAACTGGAGTGGCTAGACCATAGTTGAGCGTAAAGGGAAGCATGCTGGATAAGATTGTATAAGTTAGCAGAGACCTGTTGGCAACTATGTGGAATTTTATATGAAGAAGAATTAAATTATTTTAAACAGGAGACTACAGAATCTGTTTTTTTTTTTTTTTTTTTGTAATTATAGTGTGGGTGTTCTATGCAGGATTAATTTAAGTGAAAGGAAAAGAGGAAGTCAGGAGACCATTTAGAACAATACCATGGTCTCAGAAGAAATCACAGTGGCTTGGTCTAACACTGTAGCACTGGATGTAGAGAAAAGTGACCTGGCTTTGGTTATATACGTGAAAACCATGATTTTATAGAAGTTGGAGGTAGAAAAGAGGGCTAGCTCTTGGGAAAAGCAGTTTTGGACACACAAGGTTTAGACTTCCACTCAGCTGCCTAACAATGGGCCTTGGGCTTGCAACACTACCTTACCAAGAGATAAAGAGCCTACAGAGCTTGTGCCAGACTTAACACTGTGTGGGGCTCTCTTTTCTTTTTTCAGGCTCAGTGAATGCTCTTAGATGGTCTCTATTTAAAGCATGTGCATCACATGGCACATGGCCAACTCCACTGGTTACATCTGTCATCTAAGAGGAGGGACAAAGTCCTTCCTACTGTGGCACAAGAGGGATAAATGTGAGCAAGTTGCCCTGAAATGGCTACCTGGAGAGACCCACTAGCCATGAGGGACCAATGCCTACTTCTGAAGCTGATCTTGCTCCGTGTCTTCTCTCTGTAAGGTGTTGTTCTATTCAGTGCCTGATTGTGCTGTGTTTTCCTTGTTGACTCCTATACCAAGATGCAGTGGGTAGAATTATTTAGAGCCCTATCCTGGGATTGATAAACTGGTACACAGGACTCTACTCCTCTGGGATTGCTAACTGATGCATGGTACTCTTCTGGACAGCAATGTGAATATTTTAAACCTTAACAACTGAATGATAAGGGGGGTACAGTTTGGGATAGGATAAAGTCAAGAGTTTAGATTGACTATGTTGAGTTCAAGTATGCAGGTATATATACCTCAGAAGAAAAATGGGAAAAATCTCTCATTCATCAGTAAGCCAGTAGTTCTAAAGTCATGAGAATGAGATCATCTATAGAGAAAAAAGGTGGTCCAGGACCGAATTGCAAGAAATGACATTTTAAGGTCTAATATGCAGAAATTTGCAGAGAAGAACTTGAAAGAGAAGGCAGAGAATTAGGTGGGAAATTAAAGTTATGTGTTGTCAGAACCTAAGAGAAACAGAGTTTGTTAAAAATCTGGGCTCAAGCAGATTCATTGAAGTGGTTGATGGATGGGGTTGGGTGAAAGCTAGTTTGGAGTGGTGTAAAAAGTGATGTGATGTCAGAAAGTGGAGGTGAAAACTGTAAACAGTTTTTTGAAGAAGTTTGTGGAGAACTTTTGCTGATAAGAATATGAAGTCAAGAGAGGCTAAAAAATACTTGATCTGGGAAAAACAGAGCAGATTTATATGTGAATGAGAATGATCTAATTAGGGAGATATTGATAAGTCAAGAGAGAAAGGGAAAGTCAGAGAAAATGATATTTTTATTGAGGAAAAGAGTCATCGATGAGAGGAAAAAAAAAAGCCCAAATAGTTGGTTCATTAAAAGCAGACACTGGTAGGTTTGCAGATTTTGTCATGGGGCAAAGAATGAGCAGTACTCCAAAAGTCCGTGTTTCTCAAAGATGGGAAAAGCAGTCAATGGCAGAAAGTAAGGGGGGACAGAATCAGAGAAATAAGACTCTAGGAGAGAGCTCATTAACTAACTTTGAACTTATCGTGACAGTTATTATATAATATCTGATTTAATTATATTCCCTAATGACATTTGTTTGCACAGATTGCTAGCAATCTTGACCCAGATATACTCATCAAAGTGGCTGGTAGGTGGGGTACATGGGTGTAGGCATGGAGAACATGAATGGCTAAATTCCTGCAGACATTCCAACTGTTTTATGGCTGGGCCATAGTTGTTTAGTAGACATGAACTGTTAGCAATCTAAATACAACTACCTATGCTGCTGCTATGGCATAAATGTTTGTGAACATCCCAAAATGCATATATTGAAATTCTAATGCTCAGTGTGACAGTATTAGGAGATGGGGCTTTTGGAAGGCGATTCCATCATGAAGGTGAAGCGAGACTACTACCCCTTTAAAAGAGGCTCTAGAGAGCTCTTTGCCCTTTCTGCCCGTGAGGATATGCGATGTCTACAGCTCAGAAGAGAGCCCTCACTTCAACAACACTGGTACACTGATCTCAAACTTCCCTCCCCCAGAATTGTGAGAAATGCATTTTTGTTGTTTCTAGGCCACCCAGTCTGTAGTATGGTGTTAAAGCAGCTCAAACAGACTAAGACAACTACTGTGAGTTACTTGGTGTATTTAAACCATGTGCTTCCAGAATTATTAACCAACTGTCATCAATATATTCTAAATATCCCTGCTTCCATGACTTCTACAATCACCTCCTATCTTCCCTCACAAAATATCTGTGTGTATATGCACATATGTGTGTGCATATACATATGCATGCATATATATACATATATGTGTGTATATATATACATATATATGCGTGTATATATATGTGTGTGTGTGTGTATATATATGTATATATATATATACCTATCCCTATCTAATCTTTCTCTCTCTCTCTCTCTTTCTCTCAACACAGAGAAAAAAGACCCAAGATACAACCTTAAATCAATGAAAATACACAAATCTTAGGATCCATCTAAAACCTAGGGTGATCCTCAAATGAATCTGCTGAAATATCTAGACATCTCAAATGAACCTGCAAAATGCTTAAATTCTACTTTTTACTGATATCTTTTTATATCACTTTACTCATCATCTCTATCTCTTCATCAAAGTTTTCTCCAAGTTCTGGCATATCTTTTTAAGCCAAACTTCTAAATAATTGATTAGAATTGTGTAGTATTCTGTAATCAGTTTGTTGCCTTTTTCTTGTTTTCATTTTGACAATTGTGATTTCCTCCGATGTGTTCTTTCTTCTGAGGGGGCTCCCATTGGCCCGTGTAGTCACATATTTGAGAACACACCTAGATCCTTCCTCCCTAAGTTTCCTCTTCTTCCCTTGGGTACTATGACTTGATAGAGGGATGTTGACTCTGAGCCTTTCTCCGTGACAATACTATTCATGCAACAGGGGACATAAGATGTGGCTGTTTAAAAAAGAAATGGCTCACTTTTACAGATATGAGTGGTGACTTGATATGGTAGACAGGAAAAAAAGGCAAAGGCGAGATCCTGAGAATAAGATGCTAACATTTTTGATTCAAAATATATGTGTGTGTACCTGTATGACCAGCATGTGTCTGAAAAGTATACACACACAGCTATTGACAACATGAGTACGCAGTGAGGCTGAACTGCAGGATGAGGAACGTGTGTGGAAGAAAAACTCTCCATGGTTTATCAATGTAGAATCTGTTTATTATTTGATATTATCATTTGCATGCCCTTAAAATGAGTAAATATTTTAAAGGAAAGAGAAACAGAAATTACAAATATTTAAGAACAATGCCACCTTGAGCACGTCTGATTTTGTTTCCCTCTTCTCACCTTCCCTGGAGGAAGAATAAAAGCCAGTACAGGCAAGCTGCCAATGCTGGGGCGTGGGACTGTCAGATTCAGTTAACCATCCAGAGCTGGGAATTCCTGCTCCTTGACACTGAGTGAGAGACAAGACGAAAGCATTCAATAGCAGGACTTGCCTTGATTCTCTGCTTGAGATGAGAATCAACCAATCAACTAACCAAACAACATGTCTAGACACACTAATGAAACCAAATCATCTTGAGGTGTCTCAGTCTGCTCAGTGCCATTTCCGTTAGAAATGGAGGACATTACTGTGTAGCTGAGTGAGAGTTGCCACCAACAGTTTGGGAATCTGGGAACACAGATGCTCCCTCGTCTCTTAGCACAGAACTTAGAATTTGGTGTTTCTGTTTTGTAGTGTTGTCACCACCAGCTTTCTAGAGCAGAGACTATTACACTGTGTTTCATTTTCTCATTCCACTTCTTGAGAAACAGACCAACCTAGGGCTGAAGAAATGAAAAGTCATGACAAGGGAAAGAAAAATGAAAACTCACTTTCCAGGACTAAGACATCTGAGGGAGGAAGACAAAAACACTGAAGAGTTAGCTTTTAGGAGTTTTTGTTAGAGTCCTTTTTGAAATGTATGAGGTCTCTCAAGGAGAAGCAAATAGAGTACAGAATATTTTCTAACTAAAAGATAAAAATTTTTGAAGTAAACATTCAATACATATCCTGAAGAGGAAGATAGCGAAGGAAAACCTAGCCAAATAGATGCTATTATGTTGTAAGGAAAATTATTAAACTTGAATAAATAAAAAAAATTTTGAAGAAATTGAATTAATAACAAAAATATCCCCAACCAAACTCCTTGAAATTAACATGGCTTGACAGGTGTGTTCTACCAAACGTTAACATTCAAGATGACCCTTATGTAATACATGCACTTTTAGACCATAGAAATGGGAGAAAATGTTTCAAAGTTAAGATCTAAATAAAACAACCATCTCCTACAACCAGATAAAGACAGTGCAACAAAAACAGTTTTGGGACCATTTTACTTAAAAATATTTTATTTCCTTTAGAAATCTTAAATCCAAACTAGAAATAACAGTGTAATGAAAATGACAGTACTTCATGACCAAGTTGAAGGGAAAATGTTTTAATATCAGAGAATCTGTTGGTATAAACTACCTCGGTGATGGGCTGAAAGAGAAATGCAATCATTATTTAAAATAATGGAGAAGATACACGATAAAATAAAAAGTAGTTATTATAAAAAGTTTCATCGTATTAGAAAGAGAAAATTCCTTAGTTTGTAAAAGTCTATCTAAATAACTAAAATCAAATATCATACTTTATGGGAAAAATGTTCATTCATTAGGCAAAAAGGAAAGAATACTTGATATCACTCCTAGTTTATAAATGAAAAACTGAAAGCTCTGATTTACCAAATAAAATAAGAACAAATAAGAGTATGCAGTGTGAAAGGGACAGGGAAATGCTTTTCCATGTCTAGGATTAAAAAAAAAAAAAAAAGCACCAACATAGATTAGTCACTGTGCCAGAAAAAAATTAGAACTAAGCAAAAGTTGCAGCAAGTTTTCCAGATATAAAAGCAAGATAAAAGCCAAGGATAGTCCTAAGAGATAGCACAGAATAAAATGTAGGTTTCTAAATCTTGCTAATGAACCAGCAACTCCACCCTGGACAATAGACACACAGTATATCTAAAACTGACCCATAAAGAAGTCAGTTAAAAGGAAGCCTACTCCTTAGTTTTCCTTCATTAAGGAAATGGGTGGGTAAATGTGTAAAATATAATGGATGCATGCTTGAACTAGTATATAGCAGCCAGAAACAGCAAATTAAATGTACCTTATGCATCACTAATAAATCTTAAACAACAACAACAACAACAAAAATCCTATGGGCAAAGTATTATGAAATAAACCCAGATCGATGGCACAGTGTCATATACATAAATTAAAAGTTTTTTAACTTTTAAAAGTTAAAAGTTTCCACTTTAAACATTTAAAAGTTTCCACTTTAATGAAGGGTGGAGATATTCATGACACAGACAAATGTTCCTGACAAATGAAAAACTTATATTAGAGAAGATTAAAATGCTGCTGAAGAAAGGGTCTTGAGAGGCATTAAGATTCTAGAGTTTGGAGAGCCACAGAGATTTGAGTTGATAATCTGTAACCAATTTTTTTTTACTGTGGGCATTCCTGATTCTGGGTGCCATCAAGAGAGAGAATCTTGGCTTTTTCTTAGGAGATAGGACCACAGTTTGAAGTAATAGAAACAGGCAAAGTGTTGTTGTTGTTGTTGTTGTTGTTGTTATAGTCTTGCATGGGGTGACAAAGTTGAGCTTGAGAGTCAACAAGCACATGACTGGGATTTTCTGAAGATATTTGCCAGTGTGTGAAGCTTTCTGGAGAGTGCTGTTAAAACAAAAACTCTGTAAGTGGAATGGTGATTTGGCAGTCTCTCTGTTCTGTGCAGACCAGGAGCAAAGTTCAGCATATGCCTGGGAGAAGAGCAGTGATGAGTGTACCAAGGAAGCTACCCTGGGAGGTGAAGCTTTGGGAACAGTAATTTTATCAGAACCCAACCAAAATCCTTAATTGAGTGTTGATAACATAATGAAGAGTGACCCTTACACAAAAATAAGAAAGGGTGAATCTAGCCTGAAGAAAGATCGGCATCAGGCATGTCTACATTTTTTTTTTTTTTTTTTTTTTTACACACTACTAGTCTTTGATGTTAGAAGTCAGGAGTTTATATGGTCCATAGTGTGGCTGGTGTCAGGAAGGGGGTTTCTGAGATGCATTCAATTTGCAAAGTTTTATCAAGCTTTTCATTATGAAATTTATGCTTTCATGTATGTTATAATTCATTTAAAAACTTACTTAAAAAATCATGTATGCATAAAATAATTTTAGTTCCAATAGGTTTTTGCCTACAGCAAAGGTATTCCTGAAATTTGCACATAGGTGAGGCAATAAATTTTTGATAGGCCAGTTTTGTTGATGTATTTCTTAACGTTAAGTCATTTTCCATTTCTCAAATAAACCCTATTAAGTTGTGTTATGTTATTTTAATACATTGCACTTAGATTTTTCCCATCCTAGTTTATAATTATTTTTGGTAATACCTTCATCAGATTTTCATACTAAGGTTATGTGAAACTATTTGGGGGGTGACCATCTTTTGTTGGGGATCAAGAAGAAAACCCACTCTAAATGTTATTGAAAAGATCTGTTCTCTAAAGTTTAGAGATATCTTGAAGCAGATAAATTCAGCTCAGTGGTTAAGGGAAGGTGCTATGCTGAACTGTTCAGGCCTGGCTGGCTGTTCCATCTCCCGGGTTCTGCTTTCTTTGGAAGTGCCTGAATTGAGAGTGAGGTATGAGTTTAGATCCCCAGAGAAAAATCTGGGTAAGGTTACAGAGGGTGAAAGAATGCTTGATGGCAAGATCAATCATAGGCAATGTAAATAATCAGACACTTTTCAGCTTCTCGACTAATATGCAAAATACATATTGTTGACTTTTAGGCTTGTTGTACTATGCTACCACGTCAATCTTCCACTTTATTTAAAATATGTAGTTATGCTAAATCAGACAACTACGATTAGCCTAGTTTCTTTTATTATCATACGAAGAAAGTTGAAGTAAAGTCTTTGATTTGAGGTTTCGTGTGTGCAGTATTAGTAGTCCTGGAATATTCAACACTTCAGCCTACCCTCTTTGGATACATGGCAGACAGAATAATGTCCCCGCAAGTATGTCCACATGCGAATCCCTGGAATTCATGAATGTGTTACCTTACAGGCAAAGGACACTTAGCAGATGTGATTCAGTACATAGATCTTGCAATGGGGAAATTATCCTAAATTATTCAGGAGGCCCAGTGTAATCACATGAATTCTTAAAATCCAGGAAGAGTTCTGGATGGGTAAGAGAGATGAGATGGAAAATGAAGGAACAGAGATTCGAAGAGTAAGAGGGACTTGATATTGCTGGCTTTAAAAATGGAGAAAGAAGACCTTAAGCCAAGGAATGTGGCACTGTCTAGACTCTGGGGAAGGTCCTCGATCAATAGCCAGCAAGGAAGTGGTGTCCTGTAATCTCTAGGAAGTGAATTTTGCTAACTGTGCAAGTAAGCAGAAGATGGATCCTCCTCTTGAGCATGCAGAAGATGAATGTGGCCTACAGACCCCTTTGTTGTAGCCTGAGAAGACCCATGTTGGACTTCAGGGCTTCTGACCTAGAGAACTGAAAGATAAATTTGTTCAAGCCACGGCATTTGTAATAATTTTTAATGGCAACAACAGAAAACTAATACAGAATATTTTGTACAATAAATTCTATGAGGACTTTGCACATCCATTGCACTTATTAGAGCTTCTAGATACAATTCAGTATCTTATAGAACTTTCTGGTACTAATAACCTATGGGAATAAGTGACTACTATGTTGTATGTTTAAAGAAACTAGAAATCAGTTCATTTCACAGGAACTAAGAGATACAAATGTACGCAGTTTTAATCATTAAGGGTATCTTTTCATCTCAATCTTGGTCCTTAAATTGATGGTAGACTATGTAGAATATGCTCAATTTCCAATAGCAATGAATGTAAAAAAAAAGAAAGTTTTTTGTGGAGAATAATGTTCCTTGTTTTTATATCCAAAATTATTGGACAAGAGTCCATTCTGTGAAAGTACAATGAACACTTTAATCATGCATTATTTTAATGTCAGTTGTAATGCTATGTGACTAGCATAGGACTCTTGTGGGGGAAAAATTAACGGAAAAGAAAATAAGAGAGAGGAGAAATTTTAAATTCAGTACTTCTCATTTTGAGTCACTGAAAACTCAAAAGGGAAGTTAAAGGTTAATAAACACAAATTTAATGCCTATCATTTTAAGACTGACTAGGCAGTTATTTTAATGACTGTCATTATCACAACATCTTTCTGTCAATATGAGGTCTGTAACAGGCAATCCAACCCTCTTAATGTGATGCTTTAAAGAGTGAGTGCTTATATAGATTTAAATTTCAGATGAAATCCACTTAAATGGCGGCACACAGTATTTAATAATCTGTTTCTTTTGTATTTAAAATGTACTAAAAGCACCATTCTTATAGAGGTCATTTATTTCTGGAACTCTTTATTTTACTTCTTGTCAAGCTCTCTATTATTCCTGCCTCTTTCTGGTACATAACTCTTTACTACAGTTACTGCACTTTGAACACCAAATACCCTCATGGTCTGAAAGAGTTAATGTAGTTCCCTAGGCATCTAATTTAATACATGAGAGTGACGCATACTGATGATGAGCTAGTCCAATATATATTATAGAGAATCAGTCATGTTGTGAAAGTAGCGGTTAAATACACTTTAATTGAGATTTTTTGTTACAAGTGGGGAGTTTTAAAAGTGCTGATGAATTAAGAATTCCACTTAGAGTCAGAGTTAATGTTTTAGGCTATAAGGCTAATGTCTAGGGTATATTTAAGGCACCATGAAAGTGGATGTAGACACAAGTAGGAATAATTCATGCATCTGAGGTATGGTTGAACTAGATGACTTTAAGGTCTTTTTTAACTCTGAGAGTGCAGGATTCTGTGCACTATGCATATTAGAAATTTAGCCCTGGAACAAATATGCATGAGCAGTCACACTATAAAATCAGAGCATAAAGAGGAAACTATAAAAATAACTAGAGTGTGGGGGAAGATGGACAGTTAAAGTAAGAGCCCTGCTTTGAATCAGATTTAAAATAACTTTAAAATGCTTTAGTTTGAGTGTCCTCTGGCTAGTGATTTCCACATTTTTTGGGTAAAGACTGGTTTTAACAGATAGGTTTATTATTTCCTAAAATGATTATATGCTGTTAGTATTGCTTGAAACAGTAAATGAAAACAAACAAAAATCCATGTTTTTAAATGATTTTGTATGTTGATAATACTCGTGTGTGTGTTGCATTGTTTATGCAATCAGCAGACCAGGCCACAGGTATATAATGTTTTGTAAAGAAAAAAAAAAAAAAATCTGGCTCTCATAAGGGTCCAGGGACGCAGATTATGAATCATGGCTTTATATTTTTTTAAAGATTTTATTTATTTATTTGAAAGAGAAAGTGCATAAGCAGGGGGAGTGGAAGAGGGAGAGGGAGAAACAGACTCCCCACTGAGCAGGGAGCCCAATGGGGAGCTTGATTCCAGGACCCCAAGATAATGACCTGAGCTGAAGGCAGATACTTAACTGACTGAGACACCCAGGTGCCCCTAAAACACCTTTTAAAGTATCATTTATTAATGATTATCTTAAGACTTGAGATTGGTTCCTCATTTGAAATTTAGAAGGTGAATGTGAAGTCTAGGCACCTGACATGTAGTAAATATTATTTGAAAACACACACACCCCTCCCCCCATCAACAGGAGAAGGTAACATGTTTTTCTTATACCCCATTTGCCAGGAATAATGTGAAGACCTTCATATTACAGCTCACAAAAATCTTAAGAATCATTATTGCAATTGCCTTAAAGTTGCCAAAAATAAAACAAGATACTAAATAACTTACTTAAAGATGAACAGATTTCAACCCCAAAAGTCTGTCTGTTCCCACATACTTTATTCCCTTCACTAAATGATATGCTTATAACATACAGTGAAATATAGCCAACATTAGAAAATCAAAGTGAATATATTAGGAAATAGTGCCTTATATTTGCAAACACATGACGTTTAAATTAGCAACTTTTAGTAATATTTTCAGTTATATAAGACTTCTGTCTTTCTCATAGACTCTGTGACAGAATATCAGATGGTAAAAATACTCCCTTTTTTCTTTCTAGTAATTTATATAACACTTTAAATTATCACAGCAACACCTTAAATTAGGTGCTAGTTTTATCTTCATTTTACACATAAAGATCCAGAAGAATGAAGAGGTTAAATGACATCTCCTAAGTATCATGGGTAGCAAGTAGAATTTGAGCTTAGATGGTCTAATTTTAGAGTCTGTTCTCTTAATTCTTTGCTTATTGCCTTAACAGACAGAATGGCTGAGCAAATACCACAAATATGCATAAGAGGACACCTGGAAAGCAATGGAAAAACCTGGTGTCCAAGAAACCACATTTAACACCACCTGGCTGAGTGATCAATGGCAACATAAATACCTTTCACTGAATTGGAATTTTGCAATTCTCAAGTGATTTAATATATATCCTAACATTTAGTCACAACTTTTTGAGGGTGATACAGGTTATGTTTATCCCTATTTTATAAATGCATAAATGTAAAAGAGGCAAAGTCTCATTTTAATAAGTGGTAGATCTCCATGGACAGATTTTATTCTGGTTCAAGTCTTCTATCCATCAGGTAAATTAGACAAGTATTACCTTAACTGATTTATACTTTTTGAGATCTCTGGGATTGGCCCTTCTGCGTTTGGAGATGTTTGAAAACTTCCAGCTGAATAGAAAACTTCCAGCTGAATGCATTTGACTACATATCTTGAGACAGCAAGAGTTCTAAAGTAAAATAAGAGGTGAAATTAGTGGCTCAAATTAAAAACCATCGACTTAAGTGTGACCATGTCATAAGAACTTGATCTTCAGTCATAACTTTGGTGAAATAGCAGAGCTATGCATGTCTGCATATACACAGATGTGACAAGAACAAAATCTGTATTATTATTTTTCACATATTCATTTTCCCCTTCCCCAGCCAACTCCACACACACACACACACACACACACACACACACACACATACACAACTCCAATTTCCTTGTAAGGAAAATTATCTCTGTAACTAAACATTGTTGAGATAATGGTGCAATAAATGAAGATAGGGAATTAGGGAAGCCAGGGGGTTGGGAAGGATAAAAAAATATGTGCCCAGGAAAAGATGGAACACCTAGAAGGAAAGGACTTAAGATGGGGGACATCCCTGGAGGTAGCCATCGGGATAAAGATGTGAGGGGAGAACAGCAGTGTCCTAAAGAGAGGAGAGATTTTTGAGAAATAGGAGAGGGAACCAAGAAAGGAAGAGATATCAGCAGATGCTTTAAGCAGGGATTTTGAAGAAAGGGAGAAACTTCATAACTGTTCATCAGTACTTTGGTAGTTTGTGTGTGTGTGTGTGTCCGTCCACACGCGTACGCACAAGGTTGCTGAATTTTGTATTGTTTTATGTGCCTTTATAGCATTTGACAGTTTTTTGAGCTTATGTGGAATATAAACCTAAAAGGGCGTGTTTTATTTGGGTAAAAAGTAGAGTGATTATAACAACGGAACATGTGTGAGGTCTTGTTCTCCTTTGTTTCTTCTGTGTCTATGGATCTCTTAGTGCCTTTGCTTCTCTATCGAGTGGTAGGAGGATTGCTATTTCTTTCTACAATATGCTGTGTAGATGAATTACTACCTCTCAAATGATATTCTAGCTTTAAAAGTATATTGCTCTGTGATTAGACTACTGTTCTATGTTCTCATTCAGCTGAACAATGCACCTTTATCTGTAAGGATCATTACACAAGATGCTAACCTGATTTCAGTCTCTGGTGACGGAAAGGCAGGGACACTATGTTGGATAAGGAAGATGTAATATCTTGTATATAGAGAACAAATTGACCTTGTGAATACTGTAGTTAATTAAATGAAGACCACAATTGAATGTCAGTTTGCACTAAAAAATGGTCTGCCACCTTCTAAGATTCATCTAAGAGCAATTGAGACAGTCAATGTGTAGGTGTTTATGGACTTGACATTAGATCATTGCAAGTGTTCTATTAGCAATTACCACCTTTATTATCCTGCTTACAAAGAATGTTAAGCTTTCCTCTTGCTGGATGTGCATATTACTTAATATTATAGAAAGTATGCTGAGCATTGATTTAAAATTTACTTTGATTTCAAGCACGTGTGACCACTAAGTGATTGATTTTAGGAAAGATTTTGGAGAAGTCTACACACCCTACAATTTGGAGCATGAATCTCCTGGCATATGCTATTAGCAATATTTCTTACTGCTGAAAATAGTGGATATTTATAATATAATTACTTATTCTAAGGAACATTTGCCAGAAGTAGCTGCAGTTATTTTTCCATAAGATGTTTCTTAACACTGAATAAAGATAAATGACATATATATATATATTTTTTTGTTCAGTAACCCTTCTGTTTATTTCTATGGAGTGTACATCTTGACAGTCTGTTTAGAGAAGAGAGCAGATTCCCACTTTATATAAAAGTCATTAAGCTTTGTCTTGTTCAGGTAGATTTTGTCACCAACCACACACTACATCTTTCAAATCATATCAGAGAATGGTGATGAGAGGGGAACAGTTAGTTGCTCGACTTTTGGGAGTTAGTTAGCTGGTCTAAAACAATTGTGGTAAATGTTCAACTATGGCTTGTTGGTAAGCAAATGCCACACTCAATTCCCATATAACTACCCCAAACAGAAATAATGAAGTACTATTTTGGTTTCATGTCCACTCAGAAATCCAATATTTTCCATTGTCATACAGACCTGAAAGCAATGTCAGTATATTTAAGTATGGTTTGTGAATTGTGGGGTGACAAAAGAATGTTCAGAATCCTTTCACCAATTTTGACTGACTTTCTAACATTTCTATTACCCATTACATTTGTTAAGTTTTTATTTAAATTCCAGTTAACATACAATGTAATATTAGTTTCAGGTGTACAATATAGTGGGTCAGCACTTCTATACAACAGCTGGTGCTCATCACTAGCCCTCCTTAATCCCCATCACCTATTTCCCCCATCTCCCCACCCACCTTCCCTCTGGTAACCATCAGTTTGTTCTGTATAGTTAAGACTCTGTTTCTTGGTTTGCCTCTCCCTTTTTTCCTTTTGCCTACTTGTTTTGTTTCTTAAATTCCACATATGAGTGGAACCATATGGTATTTGTCTTCCTTTGATTGACTAATTTTGCTTAGCATAACACTCTCTAGCTCTAACCATGTCATTGCAAATGACAGGATTTTATTCTTTGTCATGGCTGAGTAATATTCCATTGTGCATACTATATATATACCACTCTTCTTTATCCATTCATCAGTTGATGGACACTTGGGCTGTTTCCATAATTTCGCTATTGTAGATAATGCTGCCATAAACACTGAGGTGCACATATCCCTTTGAATTAGTATCTTTGGGTAAATACCTAGTAGAACAATTGCTGGGTTGTAAGGTAGTTCTATTTTTAACTTTTTGGGGAAACTTCATCTGTTTTCCAGAGTGACTGCACCAGTTGGCATTCCTACCAATAGTGCAAGAGGGTTCCCCTTTCTCCACATCCTTGCCAACACCTGTTGTTTCTTGTGTTGTTGATTTTAGCCATTCTGACGGGTATAAGGTGATATCTCATTGTAGTTTTGATTTGTATTTTCCTGACCATGAGTGATGTTGAACATCTTTTCATGTGTCTGTTGGCCATCTTTAAGTTTCTGGAAAAATGTCTATTCATGCCTTCTGCCCACTTTTAATTAAATTATTCATTTTTGGGGTGTTGAGTTTTATAAGTTATTTATATATTTTGGATACTAATCCTTTATCAGACATGTCATTTGCAAATATGTTCTCCCATTCAGTAGGTTGCTTCTTAGGTTTGTTGATTGTTTCCTTCACTGTGCAGAAGCTTTTTCTTTTGATGAAGTCCTAACAGTTAATTTTTGCTTTTGTTTCCCTTGTCTCAGGAGACGAGTCTAGTAAGAAGTTGCTATAGCCATGTCAAAGAGGTTGCTGCCTGTCTTCTCCTCTAGGATTTTGATGGTTTCCTGTCTCACATTTAGGTCATTAATACTTTTTGAATTTATTTTTGTGCATGGTATAAGAAAGTGATCCAGTTTCTTTCTTCTGCATGTTGCTTTCCAATTTTCCCAACACCATTTCTTGAAGAGACTGCCTTTCTCCCATTGGATATTCTTTCCTGCTTTGTTGAAGATTGATTGACCATATTGTTGTTGGGTTCATTTCTGGTTTTTCTATTCTGTCCCATTTATGTGCCTATTTTTATTGTCAGTACTATAAATTGGCAAGGATGAAGTAAAACTTTCACTATTTGTAGATGACATGATACTCTATTACCTGTTACATTTTAATTAAAAAATCAAATGTCAGGGTGCCTGGATGGCTCAATCGCTTAGGCATCTGATTCTGGATTTCTGCTCAGGTCATGATCTCAGTGTCGGGAGATTGAACCCTGTGTTGGGCTCTGCGCTGGGCATGGAGCCTGCTTAAGATTGTTTCTCTCTGCCCCTCCCCATGCTCAGGCACTTGCTCTCGCTCTCAATAAAATAAAATAAAATAAAAATGTCATCTACCCTGGCATGTTCATCAAATTAGGCTAAGCCATTCTTAGGTATCAGTTAAGTCTTGAAATATTGGTGGCCTAAGTTTATTTCTCCAGAGAAGTGCCCTTCCAAGGGAAGTTTAAGGTCCCATCTTGTGGTTTTTCAGTATAAACATGAAGCTTTCAGGGTCAGTGTCATAGTTTGAGCAAGCTACAGAGTCGATCAGGTGCTTTTAAGTGTTTTTCTATTAGCAGTTCAGGAATAAAATACACGGTATGACCAGTAAGACTTGCCTAGAGCATGAATAAAATGACATCTGTGAATCTGTGATAGTAAATTAGCTTTGGGTCTTACAGGGACACAGAAACTGGGTTGAAAATAATGCTGTGATTAGTTAATAGAAATGGGGAATATGAACACATTTGCTCTTCAACTTATTTAAAGAAGAAAAAAGTTTTTATCAGAACATCTATACTTCAGTTCTTACAACTTCATCTTAGTCTAAGATATCTCTTCTGTGACCATTTCCTTTAGAGCATGGAAAGGCTCAATTTTTAGAGTACAATCCTTATTTTTGTCACCAGTGTGCTACTATTTTTGGAATCTTACCCTTTGCAAAATAAGCAATTAGACCTGCCTTTTATTCACAGTTTAGGTAAATCTACATCAGGTGTATTAGAAGCAAAGACAATACGTTAGGAAACTGGTGAAGGAACAGATGTATTTGTAAACACATGCATATTGAACACAAATTTATTGAGAGGGAAAAAAGAGAAGAACTGAAAGTAAAATTAATTATTTAAAAAAAATTTTTACCACTCTATTATTTCTGGAAAATAAAAAAACTGAGACCCTTATCAAATCTAAATTTGTCATCGATGAGATGGCCTTGTCATTACCAGAACACTTGTGTGGAGACCCAAAGCCATTTCCTCATGTCCCCCCCAAAACTGTCTAGTACTATAATTAGAAAACAAGAGTAGATGAAAAGGTAATCCTTAAGGCATCGTTTATTTTTATTGCAAGATATTGTATGGTAGTTATTAAAATGTTACATAATCTGGGTCAGTCTTTCTGTCTCTCTAATTTAGTGGTTAATATTGGACACAGCCTAAATCCATTCTTTTTTTAATAAGAATTATAATAGATTTCTTTCCAAATCAAGTCAGATAAATATGTCACTCTTCCCAGAAAGGAAACCTAAGATGCAAGGATATTGCGGACATTAATCTTATTGGATAATTTTGTCTTTTTTGTTATATATATCTATAGTGCACATATTTTTCATATGCAGTGGATAAATAGGGGAATATAACAAGCAAAACATGAAAATGTGTCTGCTCATTTCTGGTATCTTGTGAGATGATTTGGCATAGACCTACCAAATAACAACAGCTGAAAGAAAAAAAAAAAAAATATATATATATATATCATCAAGCTGAGTGAACAGCCCACGAATATACTCTCCCTTCCCTAGACATGTGCACACACTTGGTGGACTTACGGTCTTTCTCTTACTCCAGTTTCCTACATCTGTTGCTTAATTGGTGTACACTATGCTATTATCCCAAAATTGTTTACTTTTCTGACAAAAGTGTTTAATGCAGCATCTCACACATGAATAAGTGTGTTGGTTATGAGAATCCAAATAGTGAACAAAAGGGAAAGCCTTAAGTAATGAGAAGATTTAAATAATAAAACACTTTGAACGAAATGGAGAATCAAGCCTGAAGAAATCACATTGTTATGTGAGATAAAGCTACAAAAATAAATAAATTAATAACAATGAAAGCTTCACACATCACAGTTATCATCTTCTTTAAATGGAATTGAAAAGCATTTGCAATGGATTTAAATTAACTATAAAGCTGTGTATAGGAGGATGCCATTTTGTAGCATCTGTTCTCACTTGGCACCATATGAGCAATTTCTTTATGAGGTAATTGGCCAAACAACAAATGTTAAGTTTCTATTTTAAGCCAATGCATAAAAAAAATGAAAACAGGACAATGAACCATAGTTATTAACCTACAAGGTTAACATAATATTCTTTCCAACATCTCTTTCCACTTCAAAGAGCCACAATGCTTACTATGATCAATTCCACCAAGCAACTTATAAAAAGTTTGTAAAGATAAAGCATTGTATTTATTTTAGTGTTATTAGAAATTTAGGATGTTGAAAAACTGGTGACATTTCTACCGATTAGTTTCTATATTATTTGTGAGTCTTTGTAGGTTCTTAGTGCTCTGTATTCTGTTTCCCATAGTTATTTATTTGCAGAACTTTATAACAAAAATATATATGAACATATATATTTTATATGTTATGTAATTATTATGTATACTACATTACTATATATATATTATATATAACACATATATAATAGAAAAATAATATTTGGGTGACCAACCTAGATTTTCTGATAAAAATATGTTTTTTGTATCTGTGGGGAGAAAAATATAAATATAATTAAAAAGATATCCTAATTTTTGAATGTACATTTTTTTTGTAGGGAAGGGTTTGATTTTGTTCCTTTTGGAACTTTAGACACTGCTCACCATATAGTAGTTATGCATTGTTTTTATTTTTATTTTTTTTTTAAGATTTTATTTATTTATTTGACAGCGAGGGAGTGAACACAAGCAGGAGAAGTGGAAGAGGGAGAAGCAGGCTCCTGGCTGAGCAGGAAGCCCGATGCGGGGCTCGATCCCAGGACCCTGGGATCATGACCCGAGCTGAAGGCAGACACTTAATGACTGAGCCACCCGGGTGCCCCTGTGCATTGTTTTTAAACAAAAAGTGAATAAGACTTCTCAGAAAATGCATTCCTCCCATTTCACAAACTATGATTGTTGGCCATTTTCAGAGGCGTACATTATTGGAGGCTCCCATCAGCATCTCTGAACAACTCGTCATTGATTTTCTCATTTCTCATAAATTGAATGATTAGAAGTTGATGATCCCCTGTCTGTAACTACAGCTAAGAACTTCAACACTTGAGTGTCCTATAGGCATCTCAAATTATGCATGCTTAAAACCGAGTTTCTCAACTATTCCCCAAATTATATGTCAATACCACTTGTTTAATCGACATCTCTGGCAATATTTTG
This sequence comes from Mirounga leonina, assembly GCF_011800145.1. NCBI lineage: Eukaryota > Metazoa > Chordata > Mammalia > Carnivora > Phocidae > Mirounga > Mirounga leonina. The sequence continues at coordinate 67,452,998 of NW_023270426.1, forward strand.
ACTATTCTGATTTCCGATCTCCCAATCTCATATACAAATCCTAATAATTCTGCCTACTGGTCACCTTTTGAATTCATCCACTTCTTTTCATCTCCTTTTCTTCTAGCTGATAGTCTACTGATACCTCTTACTTAGGTTACTTCAATAGCATATCCAAACTTGAAATCACTTTGTCTTTTCAATATAAAACAGGTTGCTTATTGTTAATCTCCCAGCTAGCACCTTTAGTGATCACATAAGATGCCCTAACAAGCCCTCTCTTCAAAATTCTGGTGGCTGAATAGCTGTTTCAAGGGACATTGTAAAACCTCACTGAAGTTACATTAGATAGCCAGTAGAGAAATAGAAAGTGTCTTACCCCTAGCTGTTAACGATATGATGATGCTTAAGTTTATTCACTTGCCTTCTTAAAGCTCATACTCATTCCAACTGAATCTTGCCCAGGAGTTAAACTAAGCATGCTTGCTGACTGTTTGAACTCAGGTCACAGGGAAATCTGTTCAAATAGTCATTTTCTACTAATAAGTTTCTCTATTAACCATTGCCTTCACTTCTAGCACATTCTTAAGGCCAACACAAGTATAAAAATAAATGTTCAATTTCAGAGATAGAATAGGGATTTTAAAGTTCTCTAAGTTACCCAAACAACTCCAAAATAAATATAATTGTTTGAACGAAAAAATGGCAATTCTAGGAACACGGAAGCAATGAAACTCAGCTTTCATGGAAAGGGAAGTAAAAATTAACTCAGTAATAATGTCTCAAGATACACTTATTCTTATCACTAAGGTAAAAATAGGGACCAACTCGAAAAACAGAGTCAAGATAAAGTATAAATATTAAGAGAACATTTAAAGGTATAAACTTCCAGTTATGAGATAAATAAGTACTGGGGATATAATGTACAACATGATGATTATAGTTAACACTGCTGTATGATACAGAGGAAAGCTGTTAAGAGATTAGATCCTGAGAGTTCTTACTAAGGAGAAATTTTTTCTTTTATTTTTATTGTATCTATGTGAGATGGATATTAATGAAACCCATCGTGTTAATCATGTCACAATATATGTAAATCAAACCATCATGCTGTATACCTTAAACTTATACAGTGATGTGTGTCAATTATTTCTACATACAATTGGAAAAAGGGTCACCTGGGTGGCTCAGTCAGTTAAGTGTCTGCCTTTGGCTCAGGTTATGATCCCAGGGTCCTGATGATCCTCGATCCTGAGATCGAGTCCTGCATTGGGCTCCCTGCTCAGTGAAGAGCCTCCTTCTCCCTCTCCGTTTGCCCCTCTCCCTGCTTGTGCTCTCTCACTCTCTCTGCCAAATAAATAAATAAAATCTTTAAAAAAAATAAAATAATAAAATAAAACTGGAAAAAATATTGAGAAGTAAAAGGTATGTCAATTTAATATGTAAATTAAAAAACAGATCCTACATCAGATATTTCTAATCAGAATTGATGGAACTGATGGAAAGGATGACACTGTATTCATGATGCCCCATATATCGATGACAGAAAGCTGTCTTTCATTAGATTATTTGTAAGGTTTGATGTTCTCAGTGCTTGGAATGGCATTTACTTACTTGTTTTTTGGAAACCACATTCCGTTTTTACTCAAAAGGGCATATTTAATATTTCTACCTGTGGAAATTGTTAGTATTCAGTCTACAGTTGGTATCTCCTGCTTACAGGAGGACTTCTTTGGTCACTGTACTGCAAGAAACCATCTTTTGATTACTGTGACCAAGATCTCTGCTCTCGTTTCCTTTCAACGAATTTGTACTGCGGTGTAAGGCAGGAGTGACCACAGCAGCCATGTCAGAGCTGGGACATCTGCATGAAAGGGGTGAAACACATCAGTGCTGTTTTTGCCAGGATCCTGGGGCACAGACCAGCATGGTTAGGGGGAAGTGTTCATTTATTTCTTTTTTGATACCCTTACTTTATGTAGATGTGTTTTTGAACTGTATTATTTTCCTTCTCTCCAAAGAATTTCTTTTAACATTTCCTCCAAGGCATACATTTCTCTTCAGTTTGTTTGCCTGAGAAAGTCTTTATTTCTCCTTCACTTTTGAAGTATAACTTTGCAGGGTATAGATTTCTGAGTTGGAGGTTTTTATTTTCTCTCAATATTTTAAATATTTAGCTTTACTCTCTTTTTGTTTTGCGTGGTTTCTGAGGAGAAATTAAATGTCATCCTTATCTTTGTTCCTCTACAGGTAAGCTGTTTTTTCCCTCTGCTTACTTTCAGAAGAGTTTTTCTTTATCTTTGATTTTCTGTAGTTAGAAAAAGATATGCCTATGTATATTTTTTTGGGGGGGGGATTTATCTTGCTTGATGTTGTCTGTACTTCCTGGGTCTGTGGTTTGACATCTGACATTAGTTTGGGGAAATTCTCATTGTTTCAATGTTTCTTCTTTTACTTTATCTACTTTCCTTCAGGTATTCCTATTACACATCTGTTAAATCTTCTGTAGTTTCCCACAGTCCTTGGATATTCTGTTCCTTTTTTCCCCCCCTTTAACCTTTGTTCTCTTTGTTTTTCAGTTTTGGAGGTTTCTGTTGAGGTACTATAACCTCATGCTCAGAAATTCTTTCCTCAGCCATGTTCAGTCTATAAGGCCATCAAAAGTGCTCTTTATTGTATTATAATGTTTTTAATCTCTCACATTTCTTTTTTGGTCCTTTCTTAGAATTTTCATTTCTCTGCTTACATTGTCCATCTGTTCATGCATGCTGTCCACTTTATCCATTAGAGCCTTTAGCATATTAATTATAGTTGTTTCAAATTTCTAGACTGGTAATTTCAACATCTCTGTCATGTCTGGTTCTGATGCTTGCTCTGTCTCTTTGAACTGTGTTTTTTGCCTTTTAGTATGTTTTGCAAATTTTTTCTTGACAGCCGGACGTGATGTACTGGGTAAAAGGAACTACTGAAAATAGACCTTTATTGATGTGATGGTTTGGTATTGGAAGAAGGGAAGCATTCTGTAGTCCTGTGATTAGGTCTCAGCGTTTTAGTGCATCTGTGCCTCTAGATTGAACTTCATGAGTGTTTCTCAGTTTTTTTCTGCCCCCTTAGTGGGAGAAGATGTCTCCAGTGGGCTGGAGTTGGGCATTTCTTTTCTTCCACAGAAAAGGCAAGAGCTGACTGGAGGTGGGTATTTCCCTTCTCTCAGTTTGCTAAGGCTCTAATAATACCCTAGCAAGTTAGACCTTAGTTCACTAGTTTCTTCTCAGAGCAGGCCTTGTTAAGAACAGAGTACTGTGGGATGTTTCAAAATTGTTGCTCTTCGGGGTGTCTGGGTGGCTCAGTCGTTAAGCGTCTGCCTTAGGCTCAGGTCATGATCCCAGGGTCCTGGGATGGAGCCCTGCATCGGGCTGCCTGCTTGGTGGGAAGCCTGCTTCTCCCTCTCCCCCTGCTTGTGTTCCCTCTCTTGCTGTCTCTCTCTCAAAATAAATAAATAAGTCTTTAAAAAAAAATTGTTGCTCTTTTCCTTCTTCTGGAAGCACAAACAGATTTTATGTTGATATTTACTGATGGAAACTAGTCAAGCCTCTGAAGATAAACCTTACAAAATTATGGGGCCCCAGGCCCCAACTACGACTGGGTCCCCCTGAAGATTTTAAATCTCAGACTTGTCCACCCCGAGCCTCCAGCAATTTGTCAATTGTAAGTCAGAATTTTTACCCCAGCACTGGTTCCTGCCTATTTGTTTCTCTGTCTCTTTAATCTGTGACTTGGGGACACTGGTTTGCCCTGTGTCCTCACCTCTCTTATGGATCCTAGAATAGTTATTGATTTTTCAGTAATTTCAGTTTGTTACTTATTAGGATGGAGTGGCAACTTCCAAACTCTTTACCTGGGGAACTGGAAAGTAGAAGTATTCAATGACATTATTTTCTAACATGAGTTTTCCCATTTTTGTTGCTGGTGGTTAGATATAATGTTAAATTTTGTGCAAAGACCTGGTTGAAATCACTTATTAATTCTAATAGTTTATCTGATTTTTTCAACATATATAATCATTTGCCTATGAATAATATTTTTCACCATTTTTTATATATTATTCCATTGTCTCTGCTTGAACTTGTTTCTGTTAAGAAGTTAGCTATAAGTCTTAATGAAGCTGCTTAAAATAATTATTTTTATACCTCTTGGACTTATGATTTTCTGTTTCTATTTGGTTTTCATTGATTTCACTATTATGTGCCCTGGTATGGTATTATTTTTACTAACCCTTTGGCTATTTCTAGCACTTACTAAGTCTGTGGTTTGAAGTCTTTTAATTACTGAACAATTTTGGCCCTTATCTTATTAAACATTTCTTTATATTATCTGTCTCCTTTTTCTGAGACTTCACGTAATTAGATGTTCAGTATTTCCACCTTGTACTATATGACCTCTATGATGTTTTCTATATTTTTTTCTTTTTGCTTAAGTTAGATTGCTTTACTCTTAATGTCTTTTAGTTTCATAGTCACTGGGTTCTCTTCTGATTTAATATTATTCTATTCATGTTTAATTCTTTAAATATGTTTTTCAGTTCTAGAATTTTAGTTGATGTTCTAAAATTTTAAGATAACTGCTGAAATTCTCCATATTACTCATTGTTAAATATTATAATTTCAATCATTTAAAATATCTGTCCATAGGGGGGCCTGGGTGGCTCAGTTGGGTTAAGTGACCAACTCTTGATTTGGGCTCAGGTCATGATCTCACGGTCCTGGGATCAAGCCCCACATTGGGCTCCATGCTCAGCACAGAGTCTGCTTGTCTCTCTCACTCTGCTCCTCCTCTTGCATACACTCACCCTCTCTCTCTCAAATAACTAAATAAAATCTTTAAAAATAAAATATATAGATGCCCACAAGCAGATTTTTAAAAATTTGTTTCTATTTCTCTCTCTCCCTCTTTGTGTTATATGATTTTGTTTTCTAGTATGTCTAATAATTTTTTTTTGAATGCTGGACAATTTTTATGAATTATCTCTAATTTTCATTAGAGATATTATGGACTCTGGATAATGTTTTTTTCCCCACAGAGGGAATTTATTTTTCCTTCTGTCAAGCAATATGGTGGCTATAGTTCACAGAAATCGGGGGGTGAACTATTTATAACTGGCTTAAGACTTACTGAGAGCTGTTCTTCGTGGCTTACTTTTAATCCTAGTCTATAGGCCTCTGTGTACCCTGCTACAAGTCTCTCCTTCCAAGAAACATAAGAGGACTGAAAACTCTTACCAGTCTCACAAGCAAGTCAGCTTATTAGTCCCCTCTCCCACTTACAACTTTATAATTAGTATATACCTCAAGAAAAATATCTGGTGAGTGTTACTTTTACTTTTTTGTACCTCTCTCTTAGTTCTTGGCCCCTCAAGCCTTCCCTATTTTTTTTTATTTTAATTTAATTAATTAATTTATTTTTTTGAGAGAGAGAGAGAGTGAGTGCATGGGTAGAGGGAGGGGCAGAGGGAAAGGGAGAGAGAGAATCTTAACCAGGCTCCATGTCCAGAATGGAGCTTGGTCATGGGGCTCAATCTCATGACCCTGAGATCATGACCTGAGCCAAAATCAAGAGTCAGATGCTTAACTGACTGAGCCATGCAGGAGCCCCAAGCCTTTCCTCTATTACTTTTATCTTCCCAAGAAAATAAGTGGTGTGCAACAAGATAATTCAATATGAGTGGAACAGAATCCAGTATAATTCAGTATGAGTGGGACTAGGCCTCAGAATCCATGATACTACTAGATGATGTTTTGATTTGGAAACTATTGGTGATTCTTACCCTAAACACGCAGGAGGTTTCAACAATCCTCAAGACAAAGGGGGATGCAAAAACACTTATGAAAGAAAAATTCAGGATATAGAGAAGCTATTCATTATGTATCAGCTATTTAATGTAGCAAAAATGAGTGGAAGGACTGTGGATAGAAGAAAATCTTCTAGCTCTGTGGGTTTAACTCATTCCATACTTATCAAGGATTGTTCATTTTAAAACTACCTATTTCAACAAGATAAAATAATAGGTTTCACTAAAAATTTATCTTAAAATGTATTTGGTAAGTATAAAAGCATAAGTGTATTTTATTAAGGACAATTAGAACAATATATAATCTGCCTCCTGTGTAAATAAGATTATAACCAACATATAAATTTAAAAGGCAGCAAAGTTTTCAGTAAGTTAATTTCCTTGTTCCATGTTTCTTTCTTGTCCCTTCCTAGACATGTATATTTATATTTATATAAAATTGTATATTTATAGTTATATATATTTAATATATCTAAATCATAGAAATAGAATATTTTATTATTTCATTTTATATGATGAACGTTTTCTCATATTAATACATAATCTTTATATGGTAAGTTGTTATATGTATGTGATATATTGTCCTATTCTGCCATTTGCTCAATCATTCTGCTATGTATTTATACTTACAATATTTTATTTTTAATAATATGCTATTGTAAATAACATTTTTAAAAACTTTTAAACTCCGGGAGCCTGGGTGGCTCAGTCATTAAGCATCTGCCTTCGGCTCAGGTCATGATCCCAGGGTCCTGAGATCAAGCTCCACATCAAGCTTCCTGCTCAGCGGGAAGCCTGCTTCTCCCTCTCCCACTCCCCCTGTTTGTGTTCCCTCTCTTGCTGTGTCTCTCTGTCAAATAAATAAATAAAATCTTAAAAAAATAAAATAAAATAAAAGGCATGTATCTTTAAAAAAAAACTTTTAAGCTCATATATATTTTTTTTATTCTTTTGCTGGATGATTACCATTGTATAAGCTTCCATAAGAGGGATACTCTTATGGTCAGCAGGCATGTCCATTTATATTTGGATATTTTAATATAATGTTTAAATTGCTGCCATCAGTAAAATTTGAATGTTAATTTCACTATGATCAGGTAGCACTAAGCATTATGGTTAATTACATTAATTTAATGAAATATAGTACTTGTAATGGTTTAATGGAATTTCTTAGGTAATTATTGATTTTTATTTTTTTATTTTTTATTTTTATTTTTTTTTTAAGATTTTATTTATTTATTTGAGAGAGAGAATGAGAGACAGAGAACAGGAGAGGGAGGAGAGTCAGAGGGAGAAGCAGACTCCCCGCTGAGCAGGGACCCCGATGTGGGACTCGATCCCGGGACTCCAGGACCATGACCCTAGCCGAAGGCAGTCACTTAACCAACTGAGCCACCCAGGCGCCCCGGTAATTATTAATTTTTAAAACTTATATTAGAAACCTAGAAAACTATCAGATCTTCAGCAAGTTCCACTTAGATAAGCCACCAGATCAGGTACCAGTAGAATCCTCCATATGACTACTTGGGATTAGAATGGTCAGTATAGATAGCACCTCCTAACTTGATAATAATCATGTTAGTACTCTTCCACCTTTAATGTACTGTATTAAATAAGCACTGAAAAAAAAAGTTCCTACTTTTATATACTGTAATTCTTGATCACATTGAATATAAGTTTCTTTATGAAATATTTAGGAAGAACAATAGGAATAAGGAAGCTCAGAAAATGTAAGAGATATCTATTAGTTATCAAATTAGAAATTTTAAAGCAGGTATGGACTGATGAGGAAAACTGCTAAAATAGTTTTGATGATACCCTTATAATTGCATTCATTATATATAGATCCCTGTATGTAAAATTAAGGTGTTAATATTTTGAGTAACTTTTTAAATTTTTATTTCCCTTAAATATCTGATTTTTAACAGCCTCATCAGTCTTTACTTTTATAAAAAATTAAACTTATTTAATATATATTTACAAATTTCTAAAACCTTAAAATTAAAAAAGAAAATTATATAAAGTGAGAAGTCTTCCTTCTACCCTTGACTCCCTGTGCTAATTCCCAGCATCCCTTACACTATTATTTATTTCTTATATATCATTCCCAGAGATTTTTATGACAAGCAATTTTATATATTGGTTTTACTGAAATATAGAAGTTTCACTTAATACACAGTCTCTATTTTTCTCTCTAATGTGAAAGGCATTTATTAAATAGATTAATTAAAATTATTTTCAAAAGTTTTATGTTGAAGACAACTCAAGAAAGGGTAAATCAAAGGATTTTAATTTCTGATCCTACCTATAAATTAAGATGTAATTGTCATATATAATTATTAAAATTCAACTCAGTGCTTTATCTTGCCTAGCAACAAGTTTGGACATAAGAAAACTCCATTGCTATTTAATCCAAATTCAGTAATAATCTCAGACTTCTAAATTATTTTTATCTTTGTTATATCAGTTTATCACTTTCTACCGAAACAAATGGTTTTCATGTTTGCAAGAAGCTAAACTAGTTCCAGACTTCATATCCACAGACAATAATGACTAGGCAAGGCCAAGACCACTCACTCACATGCTTCCCCTTTTAAAAATGAGAAACGTTTTAATGAAGCATTTTCCTTCCTAGCACATTTACCATTACATCTCATTGAGCAAAATAGCTCATATCCTCACCAATAAACCACTAAGAGTAAGGGGATTACTTTCAGAGGTTTAAACAAGCACACTTTTACCACATAAATATGTTGTAAGAAAGAAACACTAGAATCCATTCCAGTCTCATTTAGTGAGAAGGAAGTATAGAATAATAATAAACAGTGTTTTCTATACTTACTGTGATCACTCATTTGAACAAAAGGAAGGAAGAAAGGAAAAAAGAAAGAAACAAAAACAAGAAAAAATACAAAAAAAATATTTGACTAATAATGGAGAAAAACCACTGAGGAAATGTTTAAATAAAAGAGCGTGGGAAAATGGTTTTGAGAAAGAAGTAAATATGTAGTGAACAGATATGTCTTCATTAACCACTCAGTAGATGTTAAGTATTAGTCATCTCAGGCTGCTATAACAAAATATCATGAACTGGGTGGCTTAAACAACAGAAAATTATATCCTTACAATTCTAAATGTTGGAAGTCCAAGATCAAGGCGCTGGCCAACTTCGTTTCTAGTGAAGACTCTTTTCTTGGCCTGCAGATGGCTGCCTTCTCCCTGAGTCCTCACCAGCCTATATCTGTGTTCCTGCAAGGAGAGAGAGGGTGAGCTCTCTGGTGTCTCTTCTTAGAAAAACACTAATTTTATTGGATCAGTGCACCACCCTTAATTTCATTTAACTTTAATTACCTTCTTAAAGTCCCTATCTCTGAATACAGTAACACTGGGGTTTAGGACTTCAACATGAGAATTTGGGGAGGTCACAATTTAGTCCATAACAATGTACCACTGTTAATAGAAATATATATTTCAACGTATAATGGTTGGCATATAGATGATGCTATAAAATGGAGAAAAGCAATGATTGCAAAACATCTTTCCAAAACTTACAGTGGAAAAAATCTGCACTCTTGAATTAAAGTTAAAAAGTGACTTTAAAAACCTCTTGCTAGCAAATATTACCATAACATCTTCGGTAATAATGATTTGGTGCTTCCAGCAACAGTAAATGATTTAGATAGTGTTAGTAATACTTCCAATTTACCCTTTGACTGGTTTTATCACCCAAACATAAACAGTGCATGCTGCCCCAGAGCAGAGTTACTTGCTTTTGATTCTGTAGACTTCTAATACTGTAATTCTTAGACACAAGGTCAGGAAAAGGAGAGGCCCTGTGAGGATTTCTAAATCATTGCTTTTTTCTCCAGGAACACAGCTTTAATTTCTGATCAATTCAGTTCAGAAACAATGAGCCTTTGAGACCTAACTCATGAGTTCAACTAATGTTGAATGTTTGGTTATGTTCTTCTTTAAACTATGTTAGAACAGAAACGATTTTGTCAAAGGCCAAGACAATAGCATATGGGGAGACAAACCCCAAGATAATATTACTTTCCTGTTGCTACAGGAATAGTTTCGAAATTTAGAGCATCAGAAAGGGCAGTTGGTAGATAGTACTATTTGCTTTGTGGTTATTTACAATATAGTCTCTAAAGGAGTTGTGAAATGTCACCTAGGAATTAGATCCCACGAACATAATGAGGAAAACATGAGTATTGAAATAAGGCATAAGTCAAAATAAACTATTAAAACTATTTAAACAGTTGATGAAAACTCATACTATTGAAAACGATACTTCTATAACCCTGGCAGAGCTGGAGGCTGGTAGCAGGTCTCTGTGAAGAGGTGCTCATAGTATGAAAGCTTTTCCATGGCAGGGGGCAGGCTTTAGTTTTAAGAACACAGCCAATTCAAAAGGCTCTAATTTTCACCTTTGGAAATGACAAGGCATTGTATATCTGAAACTGGAAAGCTCTGAGTTACTTGTTTTTTAATATATATTTTTATTTTTCCCCTATCAGCCTTAACCTTCTCACATCAGATGAATATCTCAATATGAAAAAGAAAAAAATGATATATATATGCGGCACAGATTACAATATAGTACATGACTTATTTGAAAATCAGCCTTCAGAACAGGAGGTGAATGGAGATAGCATATAATACAAGCATATAAGATAGCAGCCTAAGAAGTGTCATTTAGCATTCTGGAAAATCTTTGTTAAATAATGTCATGGTTTACATAAATATAACTAAAACATTAATAAAAGTTAGGGAAATAGAATAGTATTTGAAAATTCATGAGCTATATTTAGATCACTACCTCAGCCTCATGACCAGGGCAATATCAACAGTAATAAATCATGTTAATACTATGTATCCTTAATACGATGTGATGAAAATGACCCTTCACTGGTGGTAGCATTCCTACCAAAAACCCTTCACTACAATCTAGTCATGAGAAAGATCTCAGACAAATTCTAGAAGATCATTCTAAAAAATATTGAACCTGTAATTCTCAAAACTGTCAAGGTCATTAGAAACAAGACAGGTCTGAGAAACCATTAACAGCCAATAGGAGCCTAAGGAGATGTAACAATTACATGAAATGTGGTTTCTTGGATGAGCTACTGAAAGAGAAAGGATATTAGATAAAAACCATACAAGATAGAGTAACTAAATCTATAACTAAAAAAATACATTTATGTGCTATATATTGATAAAATTCCTTTATGTTAGTTTGCTTGGGATTTTAAAAGTGGATCTATTTTTATACTAATCATACCAAACTATGAAAATTAAAGAAATCTCTACAATATGCACACCACATACTAATAGCATGTTAATCCTTTGCAGAAAAGCCTACTTACGTAAAAAAAAAAAAAAAAAAAAAATTACATATGAGGGGAAATTTCTCTTACAAGATGTGAGCTAATTTCACCTGATTTCTATCAGTCATCATCCATTCATTGAATTGTTCAATTGCAGTATACTTATAGTATTAGAATATTTTCCCATATTCCTTTGGGGCTCAACTTTATCAACTAAAGTACAGATTGGTTTGTTTTACTTAGTAATGTGCATTTAAGGTTTATCTGTGTCTTTTAGTGGCATGATTGCTCACTTCTTCCTTCCTTCCTCCCTCCCTTCCTTCCTTCCTTTCATTTTTTCCTTCTCTCCTTCTTTCTTTCTTTCTGAATGATATTCTATCCTAATGCACAGTTTATCTGTTCATTTATAGAAGGACCATCTTGGTGATTCTTGTTTAGGGAAATTATGATCAAAAATACTATAAATGTGTGTCTTCGTGTTTTTTTGTGAACGTAAGTGTTCAAAGCAATTGGGTACATAGCTAGGAGTGCTTTTGTTGAGTCCTGTGGTGAGATTGTGTTTAACTTTTTAAAAAAGTGCTAAACCTTCTTCCAAAGTGGTTGTACCATTTTGTTTTCCAGCCAATAATTTCTTGCAAATTCATAAGTGATTTGTGTGAGCAAATTTAAAATCCAAGAGATTAATAGATAGCCATAAAATAAGATACACAGGGTCCAGATCATAAAGTCCAAGTGTCCATTCAAACTATGGAAGGGAGGAATCATCACTGAAAAATTTTATTAGTTGGAGGGATATAATTACTTATATATTAAAATTATAATTTTTGCAGCAGTGTTAGGAATGGAAATGTGAGATAAAAGTTGGAATAAGGAAAAGCATTACACTGTTGGACAAAGAAATCGGAGTTACAGATGACAATAGAAACAGTCATGGAAGATGGGAAACAATGGAGCTGGAAAGGTAGACTCATTCTAAATTGTTACGGAGATGCAATTGATAATGGCTGGCTGGATGTGGGAGGTTAGTGAGGAGAATTTGGCTAGGAGTCTCAGGTGTCTCCCTTGGTTTAGTGGCACCATTAACCAGGATGTTGAACAGAAGAGAAGCTTGGCCTAAGAATACAGTGAGATTAGGTTTATAAATACTGGATTTAAGCAGCCTGTGGGATATCCAGGTATAGGTATAAGATATTTCATATAAAGATTTAGAAATCAAAAGACAAATCTTGACTGGAGAGACAGATTGGAGAAGCGTTTCTCTGTAAGGTGTTGGTTAGAGTCATGGATGCTAAAGATGAGACGAGAGAAGACAGACACAGTACCTCTGGCTTTATAATCAAAATATAAGAGATGAAAACAAACCCCCATAGGTTAAGAAACTGTGACAGACACAATTGAAAATGATCCATGCTTGAAGAAAAAAAATTAGAGAAAACCACTGTAGCACTTGTGAAAAAAAAAAATCAGATTTTTGAATTCAATCACAGATTTACTGAGTCACAATCTCTGGGGCTTTGAAAAACTGCATTTAAAAAATTCAGTAAATATAGTCTAAACTATGAAAGACTATTGAGAGTAAATACCATTTTGTAATGAATTAAGGGTATATGGAAGATGAGAAAATGGAGGCATTGAGTAGAATTTATGTACTCAAAATTTGGCAGCAAAAGTTAGGAGAGAAACTGCAAGTGTAGGGTGGTATTAAACATGAAGAGATAAAGAAAACAAAGGAAAGGGAGAGGATTCCTGATGGAAAAAAATTCAACTTGAATATGTACATATCTATATTATATATCTGTGTATATGTATATTTTATATATGCGTGTGTATATACAGAGGCTAGTGGTTAAGAATGTGGGTGAAGGCGTCTTAGCTCTGAGAACCACCAACTGTGACTTTTTGAGCAGTTACTTGACCCATGTTTCAGGGTCTTCATCTGTATCAGAAAGAATAATACCTACTCCCTGAAGGAGTTTAGGAGAACTACATAAAGTGAAGTAGAAAAGACTTGGTGTAATACTTGCTACATTAATGAACATTCATTAGGTATTTTGCTAGCGATATGCCTTCAGTTCCTAAAAAAGTTCTGGTCTAGGATAGGGCAAAAAATCCAAAAGTCAAATATATACTAACTAGAAAGAAAATACACTTAAAAATAAAAAAATCTATACCTTTATCCCTTTTTTCAATAGAGACCTCTTCTTTAGTAATACTGTAAAGCACTCAAGAACAGCAAATCCAACATTTCTCAGCTAGCATTCCCAGAAGAAAATCCCCAGCAGCAGTATACCTACAGCTCCACAACTTAAGAGGATGAGTTTTTCTTATAGTTGGGGGAAAACATGCTCTTTCTGTGCTCTCTAAATATACTTTGGTTGGTAGAAATGTTCTACTTTTCAGCAATGAAAATTTCAAACATTGGTTGATTTCCAGAAATGTAAATGTTTAAATACCTGGATTTTGTATTGTTCTATTTGTTAGTCAAATGTGTAAATAAGCCCCTGAGGAAAAAGTCACTGTGAAAGTTTCTCAGTTATAATTAAGGCAAAACATGTGAGAGTAGTTACTTCCGTGAGCTCACCCAGGTAGACAGATATTTAACTTCTGAGTGAATCACATGAAGATCATGCTTGGGGATTAGTAAATTGCTTTTAATAAAGTTTCAAAGCTTTTTTTTTTTTTTTTTTCCTTTGCTGCTCTATCCTTGGTTAATGCCTTCCTAGCAGGGATAATTTATAAATGCACAGGATGTACATAACACACAGGAATGAAAACAAATCTCTGATCCTTGCCAATGCTCATTCCAGATAAGCACATACTCTAATTTATACTTGGGTTCGATCTTTAATTAGGTGAGTAGTCACGTTTACTCTCTTATGAATAATATTTAATGATTTCCTATGTAAAAAAATATATTCGTTCTTATCAAATGCCTTAGCTACATGGCATTCACTTAATAATAAACTCTTGGATGATTTTAAAATAATATTTTACCGTATTGGCGTGATTTCATGTCCTTTATAATATAACAGCTTTATGCTATAAAATATTATGTAATTATAAAACAATTAATTGTAACTTAAATTTAGCAATAGCCATAGCAAACCAAAACCTTTTACTACAGTAAACTATTAGGATTACACGTTGAGCATGTGAATGATTCAACAATACTTCGCGATCCCTATCATTTAGGAAAATACATGTTTTGATGAAAGCATTGTTTCAACAAACTTTTCTAATTTAAAATGTCACTTTACAGTTTACATTACAGCCACTTCCCTGAAAAATTTCTATTTTAAAGGACAAATGAGAGATTTTATTAGGTCCATAGTATTTGAATGGATGGTACTTATTTTTTCTCACAGTTACAATGTCTTATAGACATTGGAGTTCTGGATTTGATATTATAATTTTAAATAATAAATAGAAATTCTGTTATTCCTCAGACCCAGGTAGGCTCGCATCATATATTTATTGACTAAGAGTTTTAGGAGTTGAGCCAATTTTAATAATGTAGAAATGGAGACAGGAAGCTGAGCTAACTTAGGGCTCTTTTGCATATGTAGCAAAGGATAGATAACATTTTGACCACCTGTAAGTGTACAGTTTAGTGATATTACATACGTTGACATTGTCATGCTAGGTTTGGGTTTTGATGGCTAAATATCAAGTCTTAAAATGCATTTGTTCAAAATTACTTAGTGCTTCTCAGAGTGTGTGTGCCATTCAGAAAGGATGATCTGACTAATTAGTTATGTTTTAGAGATATTTTAATGTTTAAAATAGAGGTGCTGCTTGTTAAACAGGAACACTTGCTTGCATTGCTTAAAATAGGGTAAAACTAGGGATCCTGGACTCAATGCTATTTTTACCAGATGCCTGGAGCCGAGGCCCCAAGAGGGTGGGCCTCAGGCCCTCTCGCCAAGACGGTTCTTGGCTCTGCTCAAGGAAGAATTCAAGAGCAAGCCATTTAGAGAAAGGGACAAAGGTTAATTAAGTATAGAAGTTAGAAAGGAGCTACTTCATACAAAGTAGCAGTCTCTCTAGCCAGTTGAAAAAGAGGACTCCCTTTTGCCTATAACAAAATGTTTTATGTTTTCTTCAGTTAGCTAACTGTATAGAGGGGCTTGCTCTTTAGCTATGGGTTTATCATTCACTTTGGGCAGTTAGTGTTTTCATTGTCTTAAGGTTGTGGAATTACCCCCAGGGAGCAATTTTAAGAATGTCCAGCCCGAGGGAGTGGGGTCTTGAGGTCTTCCTTGAGTCCCATCCTAGGACTCCTTTTATGACCTGCTGACATTTAGGTTAAGGGTCAGCCTAAAACCAAAATGGATTTACTTTGGTCAGCTTGACTCTTGAGTCTCCCTTCCCTCCTGCCTCATACTCATTAGTAGGAATGATAATATTTTGGTTGTCTACCTGTTAGTACTTTTGTTTTATTTCTGAATTGTTTCTAAACTTGGGAAAAGCAGGTATTTCTTACTCCTTATTCAGAATGATACACACTTAATAAAACATTTAAAATAGATAATAAGAGAAAATTGCTATGTTATTACATTGAAAGGATGCATGGTAACATCAGCATTACTGCTTACATGAAAACTTGCTTTTCCCTGTTGAGTTGCTTCTGGAAAAACTGACATCCTTCAAATGGGTTCAAGGCTAAGAATGAAAAGACAGAAGTAATTAGTTTTTTAATTAGTGAATATTTCTATCCAAGATATTTAAGAATATGTCCTATTAATTTGGAAATCTAATCTATATGCCCACTAAGGATTGACAATAAGAGGTTATTGATGATTCTTGAAAAGGTAAACATTCAAATAAATGCCATGTATTATACAGTTTTGAGTACTATATCTACAATTATCACTTTCTAAAAAAATGGCTTATATATCAGACATATTTTGTAGGTATAATTCACTTCTCCTGGCAGAATAGAAATCTCATCATATCATGAATTTAATTGTTCTTTTTCTCTCTTCTATATTCGTGGAAACTCATCAAATTAATAATTTAAGTTTTATTCTTCCAAATGTGTACTCACTGCCAAGGAAATCAGGTCAAATAGATTATATATATTTGTATGTGTAAGTGACATGCTAGGAATTTGTGTTACTGTTTCATTCACTGCAGAAGTCCTGGAATTCTCTTATATGACTGCTCATTGCAGGCTGAATAAAATGCCCATCTCCTTACTAGTCCCTTTGAGATTTGGGGACATACATTTTCAGTCTACTAAGGACATCTCTTATTTCCCACAGTGTGAGTTATCTTCAGGAAGATGATTGTATCTTTAGGTAAAACATATTAAAACTGGTAGCCATTTAAACTTATTAGCTCAGAATGGATTTCTAC
This sequence comes from Mirounga leonina, assembly GCF_011800145.1. Taxonomy (NCBI): domain Eukaryota; kingdom Metazoa; phylum Chordata; class Mammalia; order Carnivora; family Phocidae; genus Mirounga; species Mirounga leonina. The sequence continues at coordinate 67,469,513 of NW_023270426.1, forward strand.
TTATTACTGCTGAATACTGCTTCCTGAACACATGTCTACATAGTATTTCCTTAGAGAAATCTTGCTGAAAGATTGTCTGAATCTGATCCATATTTAGCCTGACATTGCCATTATTCCAATTAGGGAAGTGTCAGCCTTTACAGTTCATTTACTGCGTGATGGCCAGGTTGATATTTATAGATAATTTTTCTTAGTGTCTTTCTTGGTTCATCATTTAGTTTTTAGTTTTAGTTTTTGTTTTTTAACAGAGGTTAAGTCTCAAACGCAAAAAAAAATTATATACTTCCTAAGGCTAATAGGAAGCAGTATGGTCTGAAAGACTCACAACAGAGGGAGTTATTATTATTACTAGTTAGCAGGCCTAGCCCATAATGAAATGGTAAGTAGCTGAAATTTGTCTCCAGGCCATCTCTTTTCTTCCAGCACCTTTCTGTTTATATACATACATTCCCTGCTTCTTCACATCCTCATTGCCAGAGATGCCGGGGTCCACAGCATACCACATTCATCATTTACCTTCCCTGGGAGGGACTTATTTTGTATTTTCTGTTTCTTTGCTCATAAAAAGAATAGTAATTATATAGTTATACTGTGCTCTGCCTACTCAGCTAATGTGAATATTTAATGTGGACATGTTAATTTGAAGTAATAAATTATATCACAATGAGGTGATCTTATCCTGTTTCCTCCTCTGGCAAAGAGGATTTTGATCCATACCTTACCAGAAATTAAGTGCAGTATATTGTCCTTCATGTCACAACTCATTCTCTTTCTATTTTTAGTCTTGGTGATTTAGTTCAGATCTATAACTCCCGCTTGATTGTAGTAGCCTTATAACTTGTCTTGTTTGTGGTATCTACATTCTCCAACCTTTCAACCGTATAGACATTCTAAATGCTGCCTGCAACTTGTCATTCTATCTTTGCAGCATTTGGTGGTGATTTTTAAGGCAATATGGCCGACCACATACCAACAAAATTACTTCCAGTACAGCTACTAAAAATACTAGATAAAGTATTTTTTAAATCAACTTCATTGAGTTGTAACTTATATCCATGAAACCCTACTGCAATCAAGAGATAGGGCATTTTCATATCCTGAAAAGTTCTCTTGTGTCATTTATAGCCAATCACGCACCAACACCTTGGCTCTAGGCAATGCCTAATGGATAAAATATTTTTAAAAATTATTTTTAATGCATTGTTGAACTGGGAACCTCAGGTTCATTGGAACATTGTAAAATGAACATATCCCAGGTCACAAAGCAAGCCTCAACAGATATCAGCAATAAAAATGATACAGATAATATCCTCTGCATACAAAGGTATTTAAGTTGGAATACATGAAAATATATTTCTAAGTTATCCAGAAATCAAAAGGAATTATAATGAAAAATGTAAAAACAGAATTAAATTATTAAAAAAACCTCATATTTAAATGGATGGGATATACCTAAATAATTTTAGAAAGGAAAACTGTAGTTCTAAATGTTCATGTTTAAAAGAAAGAGTTTCTGATTTAAGAAATTATAAAAAGATGAGTATATTACATTGGGTATATTCTGCCCCAGGAAGGAGACAGGTGACCTTGAACCTGTTAGGACCTACATTCCTGAAGGGAGACTTAGGCAGTGTATAATGGCATCCACCCCATCCTCACAGCTATCCTAGATTCCTTGGTAAATTTTCTTGTCTATCTTGTCTAAGCTTGGGAAAATCCTCTCAGTAGCTCTTAATTCTGAAAGAGACCATGATTTAAAATCAACCACGAGGGATTTCTTCCTTTAGAGAAGCTAACTGTAAAGGCCAGCTGATCTTTGAAGAGTTTCCATTTGACACGAGCCAAAGGAAGAGATTCAGAAGGAAGAGTAGTACTAGTAGGAAGTAATAATAGTGTGTATGTTATGGGAAGGGGAATATATGACAAATATAGGTTCAAGTTGTAGTTAGGGTGATCCAAATGCAACACAGTTTTAAGTTTTCCATATCATTTATTTGTCTTAAGGAATCCTTAAGGAAGCAATTTTGGAACCTGAGTTCTTTTTTTGCAATCTTCCTTGTACCAAGTCTGGTTCTATAGCCCATGGGGAGGTTCTGAAGAAACTTAAGTATTCCTTAAATCCCTTTCTCCTTAAACTGACTAGAGTAGATTCTTTTGTCTCTAATATTCATAAATTGATACAGTATAATTCCTGCAATAGGGAGCAAGAAATGTGAAACTAAAATGCTATACAAAATATCTATTTGGGCTTATGGTCAGTATCCTGAACAAACATATACTTTTACTGAGATGCAATCCACATACCACACACCCATTTAAAATGTGTACTTAAATGGTTTTTTTTTTTTTTTTTTTTTTAGTATGCTTACAGAATTGTGTAACACCGAACATCATGAAAATATAATTTTAGAACATTTGTTACTCCAAAAAGAAGCCTGTACACATTAGCAGACATTTTCCATTCCTTCCCAGCCATAGGCAACTACTAATTTACTTTCTCTCTCTGTATCTTTGTCTAGTATGGGTATTTCATATTAATGGAATGATATAATATGTGGCCTTTTTGTGACTGGCTTCTTTTACTTAGCATGATGGGTTAATGGTTGATACATGTTGTAGCAGGTATCAGTACTTATTTTCTTTTTACTCCTGAATAATATTCCATTCTACAAATATACTACATTTTAGTTATCCATTCTTTATTTAAAAACATTTGGGTCGAGATGCCTGGTTGGCTCCGTCGGTTAAGTGTCTGCCTTAGGCTCAGGTCATGATTTCAGGATTCTGGGATCGAGCCCCACGTCGGGCTCCTTGCTCAGCAGGGAGCCTACTTCTCCCTCTCCCTCTGCCTGCTACTCCCCCTGCTTGTACTCTCTCTCTTTCTTTCTCTCTCTGTCAAATAAATAAATAAAACCTTAAAAAAAAAACAAAAAACACATTTGGGTTGATCCCACATTTTGGCTATTGTGAATAATGCTGCCATGAATGTTTGTATAGACATATTTGAGTAGATGTATGGTTTCATTTCTCTTGGTATATATGTAAGATCCCATAGTAATTCTATGTTTAACATTTTCAGGAAATACCAAACTGTTTCCAAAATGGCTGTGATATTTTATTTTACATAACTACCAGCACGTTATGATAGTTCATATGTCTTTGCATCCTTAACTATCATCTTTTTTATTAGTCATGTCAATAGGTATAATGTGGTATCCCATTCTAGTTTAAAACTAGATTTCTCTGATGACTAATAATGCTTAGCATATTCTAATGTGCTTATTTGTCATTTGTAGATCTTCTCTGGTATAATGCATATTCAAACCCTATGCTCATTTTTAATTAGCTTGTTTTTATTTATTGCTGTTCCCAATTCCCAGTTCTGTAAGAAAACTTTAAGTAAACTTTTCTTTTATATATTGAAATTTCCCCAATGTGATAATTTTCTTGTAAATTACATTTGCTATATTTTGCTACTTAGAAATAAAAGAGTAAGAATTGGTGTTATAATAAGAGTCCTATAAGAGGCCAGAGTCTGGTCAAGAGGAGACATGTACATACATAGATAGAAACCCATGAAAATATCTTTGATCAGGGCGCCTGGGTGGCTCAGTTGGTTAGGCGACTGCCTTCGGCTCAGGTCATGATCCTGGAGTCCCTGGATCGAGTCCCACATCGGGCTCCCTGCTCGGTGGGGAGTCTGCTTCTCCCTCTGACCCTCCCCCCTCTCATGTGTTCTCTCTCATTCTCTCTCTCTCTCAAATAAATAAATAAAATCTTTAAAAATAAATAAATAAAAAAATATATCTTTGATCAAATATGTTGCTTAAGTATCATATATATCAGGATCCCAACCTAATAGAGTTGGTCCTTTTCAGTTGGAGAACAGACACATTAGCAGCCACTTCTAATAGAAGGTGTTTAAGTGGATCTTTGGGGCACCCAGACTCCCATAGACAAAACAAGATTTTAGGAAAGTTTTCCAACTATTTGAGAGATGACTCAAGTGGAAGATTGATCTATATGGACCCTAGGCTATTGCAACCTGTCGCTTGTTATTCCTCATAGCTGACGTGAAAGACAAACTTAGCTGCCTACATTTGTCCTTTGCCCTGTGAACTTCCTCTTACAGACTAACAACTGAAAGAGATGAAGGCAGTTAGAGAGACACATAGTGTCATTAGTAAGAGACAGACTTTTTGCAAAGAATATTAATTTTCAAAATTGATCAGTTTATCAAAAGATTTTTAAAACACGAGGGGCACCTGGGTGGCTCAGCCAGTTAATTGTCTGCCTTTGACTCAGGTCATGATCTCGGGATCCTGGGATCAAGCCCCACGTGGGGCTCCCTGCTCAGCCAGTAGCCTGCTTCACCTTCTCCCTCTGCCCCGCCTCCAGCCTGTGCATGTGCTCTCTCTTTCTCAAATAAATAAATAAAATCTTAAAAAAAAAAAAAAGTGACTATACATTCCTGGGATACACAATAAACTCAGGGTTTGGGATTTCCATTAATAGTTGTTTGTACTCAACATAGAACATAGCTCAGCATTGTAGTAGTAGAGCTCTAGAGATCTCAAAGGCATACTCTGTTTTGGAAAAGATCATTTTAAACCATGGCATCAAGGTGGATTCTGGTGGATCTTGGTAGGGTCTCCAGAATTGTTGAAGACGACTACCCCACTACAGAATTAACAGGAAAATCTATTGAACAAGCAAAATTAAATTTATTAAACTTAATGCAGCAGAGCAAACTTGGCAGAGTGAAGATAGGGAAGGTTATTTAAAGGGTTTCAGGACCTGGATTTGGTGCATTTAGGTGGATTGTTCAAGGTAAAGAACTGACTGGAATTAAGTAGATTTGATGATCGAATAGCTTTGGTTGGGTGGGCACAGCAAGGCAATGATCTTAAAATGAGTCTTGATGATTGTCCTTTTAGATTTGACAGGTAGACTGTTGTGGTTGGGTTACTTATTTTCTGAGAGGAAATACTTCCTAGGGCCAACTGTTAGGGTCTTTTTGTTTGGTCTGAGATGTTTAAGAACCTGAAAATATGCCTGTCTTCATCTTTTACAGAGAGGCAGGTAATTATATTGGCTTCATTTCTCACTATATCCTTTTTTAGAGAAGGAATGTAGAGGAAATAACATGAAGAAACAAAATCGGTTACATATGGAACATTTAGAATTTGATTATATTTGTTTTCAAACTTTCTATGTGTAATAAATATACTTTAGCTTTGCTAAAGCAAGGCTCAAACTTTTAAATTTTTCTGCTAAAGTTGTGTATTTCTTATGGAAGTTATTCAGATAAAAATCCAAGGTGATATCTCTTCACAGCTTTCTTTGAAATATGGTTCTTTATTTTAAAATTGTTCTAAGTATTTGAGTTTATTCTTTAGTTCTAATAATTTAATTGAACCATGTGATTTTTTTATCCCCATCAGTTTATTATCATCTTTCCTATTTCTCTTGTTAATGGTATGCAAATAAAATGTACAAAGAGCCAGTTTGGATCAAATGAGTAATTAATAGGATTTGCATTATAATGCCTAAATAAATATTGTTCAATTCAGAACCAAAGGATGTGTTATGATAACTATCTTTTTTTTCTTTTTTTTGGCTGCAATTCTGTCACCCCATTTCCAGAGTTACTTATTGCCTATAATTTTCTTTTCTTCCTTTATAACATACACCTATGTTGTGCCAATGTCTCAAGCTTTGACATTGCTTGCTGTTTTTGTTCTTGTTGTTTTGTTTTTTTCTCCCATCTATAGAAATTTTAGAGTCCTTTATTTTTTTAAATTTTATCCATTTATTTGTCAGAGAAAAAGAGAGAGAGAATGAGCACAAGCAAGGAGAGTGGCAGGCAGAGGGAGAAACAGGCTCCCAACCGAGCAGGGAGCACAATGTGGGACTCGATCCCAGAACCCCAGGACCATGACCTGATGAAGGCAGCCACCCAACCAACTGAGCCACCCAGGTGCCTTGTAAAGGGTGATTTTAAAGTAGCTTGTGTCTCTTTATATCCAGGAAATGGGTATAAATGTTTTCATAATCAGCCTATGTTCATTTGAAACTGTTGGACTTTCTGAATTGATGTTCTAGCTATTCTATATTTTCTACTTGTCTTTTATTGTACATTTTTGAGAATTTCACCTTTTTGGTTTCTAATTTTTTTGTGGCATTTTAACTTCTGCAGTTACATTTTTAATTTCCAAGAGTTCTTTCTCACTCTCTCATAACTCTTTTCACAGTATCTCTTCCTCTTATTTTATCATTAAAACAGCTTCTGTAATTTGCCTGAAACTAAATAAAGTTTAGTTTTTTGTTTTCTGCATTATTTCCATTTATTCTAACATCAGATTGTGTATTTTATTATTTTAGATTTTTCTCTTTCCTGTTTCATTTTTTTTTAAAGATTTTATTTATTTATTCATGAGAGAGAGACAGAGGCAGAGGGAGAAGCAAGCTCCCCGCGGAGCGGGAGCCTGATGCGGGACTCGACCCCAGGACCCTGGGATCACGACCCGAGCGGAAGGCAGACGCTTAACCGACTGAGCCACCCAGTCATCCCTCCTGCTTCATTTTTCTTGAACTTTGGGTGACCCTCAGTTTTCCTCTCTTTTTGGTAATAATACAATAGAAATACTCAGAAACTGTATATATGGGTTAGGCACATCCAGGGATACTTTATCCAGTAATAAGTTCAATTTTAAAGAATATTCAAAGATTAGTTTGTATAATATTCTTCACTATGAGATGTTAAAATATTTAAAGCTTTAATTTAGGAATCCAGATCCCTTGTTAGATTCTACCATAGTTTCTTCCCTCTACACTCTATACCTGGCTGTATTTTGATCTCTTTTATTGTTGTTATTATTATTATTATTATTATTATTATTATTACTATTATTATTATTACTATTTATTTTTCTAAATGTTTACCTGTAATTGGCAAATTCCTGTGTGGTGACCATTTTGGACAAAGAACCAGGAAGATACGTGGGAAAATTTGACTTTTTCAATATATCCTTTTTTAAAAAAAATTTTTATTGTTAATCACCATATATTACATCATTAGTTTTTGATGTAGTGTTCCATGATTCATTGTTTGTGCCTAACACCCAGTGCTCCGTGCAGAACGTGCCCTCTTTAATACCCATCACCAGGCTAACCCACCCCCCACCCCCCTCCCCTCTAGAACCCTCAGTTTGTTTTTCAGAGTCCATCGTCTCTCATGGTTCGTCTCCCCCTCCGATTTCCCCCCCTTCATTCTTCCCCTCCTGCTATCTTCTTCTTCTTCTTCTTTGTTTTTCTTAACATATATTGCGTTATTTGTTTCAGAGGTACAGATCTGTGATTCAACAGTCTTGCACAATTCACAGCGCTCACCATAGCACATACCCTCCCAAAAGTCTATCACCCAGCCACCCCATCCCTCCCATGCCCCCTACTCCAGCAACCCTCTGTTTGTTTCCTGAGATTAAGAATTCCTCATATCAGTGAGGTCATATGATATATGTCTTTCTCTGATTGACTTATGTCGCTCAGCATAACACCCTCCAGTTCCATCCACGTCATTCCAAATGGCAAGATCTCATTCCTTTTGATGGCTGCATAAGATTCCATTGTGTGTATATACCACATCTTCTTTATCCATTCATCTGTCAATGGACATCTTGGCTCTTTCCAGAGTTTGACTATTGTGGACATTGCTGCTATAAACATCAGGGTGCACGTAACCCTTCGGATCCCTACATTTGTATCTTTGGGGTAAATACCCAGTAGTGCAATTGCTGGATTGTATGGTAGCTCTATTTTCAACTTTTTGAGGAACCTCCATACTGTTTTCCAAAGTGGCTGCACCAGCTTGCATTCCCACCAACAGTGTAGGAGGGTTTCCCTTTCTCCGCATCCCCGCCAACATCTGTTGTTTCCTGACTTGTTAATTTTAGCCATTCTGACTGGTGTGAGGTGGTATCTCATTGAGGTTTTGATTTGGATATCTCTGATGCCAAGCGATGTTGAGCACTTTTTCATGTGTCTGTTGGCCATTTGGATGTCTTCTTTGGAAAAATGTCTGTTCATGTCTTCTGCCCATTTCTTGATTAGAATATGTGTTCTTTGGGTGTTGAGTTTGATAAGTTCTTTATAGATTTTGGATACTAGCCCTTTATCTGATATGTCATTTGCAACTGGATCAATATATCCTTTTAATGAATGCAACCTCTCCTACCCCTGCCCTCCATTGAAAGTACATTCACTGATTTCATGTCTCTCAGGGTATTAACTAAGTCAAGTGTCGAAACCCACTGCTCTAGCCCCTTTTTGTGTGGCATACCAATCAACACCATTCCCTCAGTTTTCCACCTTTGAGAACTCTGCTGACATCTCTCGCCTGCTGAGAGCAAGACAACAGATTCCTTCCCATTTTCCTTAGGCTTTGGGCTCCCCCACATTTTTCAAATTTCTTTACTATCATTCTGCTGAATTTTTAATAGGACAGGAAATAAACTCAGAAGCTTAGCTTGACCTCCTGAATCTTATGTTTTAATACCAGGGTATTTATCTCCCTATTTAATCATATTCAAAACCGCTTTTCACCTATGGTTTAAGCAATGGTTAGAATGTATAGTTTTGCTGTTGTTGAGAGGAAGTTGAGATCCATGTCTGCAACCTGCTTAGAGCAGTCTACATAATCTGTATTACTCTGGCATTCCTGGAAAGGAATTTGGTTATGTGGATCAAAATACTTAAAGATTTAATGCCTGGTAATTGTAACAATCCATCCTAAAGAAATATCTAGGGACTTATTTGAAGAACGCTGAACAGGGTTGTTCATAGTATAAAAAAATGAAAAGTTTGAAAGATGCCAACTCAAAGGCCAAAAGATTAGGAAATTATTATATATGTTATACTATCACTCATCCAAAGAAATTTAGGCAAATAAATCAAAATATGCTTAAATGATGACAGTATAATATTAAATGAGAAAGCAGAAAAATATATTATGCATTCAATATAATGCACATTTTAACACAATCATATTGAGTTACCATTTTTATCAGTACAGTCAAATACTGGCAATTTTAAATTAAAATATATAGATATTAAGCAGTTATAATAAATATAGTTACATATACCATATACTTACATAAGTTAAAAGGAATATGATATATAAATAAAAATAAATATAGGAAAGGAATACTAATAGAGGTTATCTTGAGATGATTGGATTTTAGTTGGTTTTTATTTTTCAAATTATCTATAGAGAATGTTGTAATCAGAATAAAAAATTTTTATCTATGTTTTAGGGTTTACACTGTGAACAAATTTGAAACTTCAAAATGTCTTGATTATTAAACACTGGCATGAATGACCTAAAAGTAGGAAAAAAGTACCATAGGTCTATTCATTATAGTGTTTCTTTAATTTGCATGAACTTTATCATTCAACTTTCAGGGTATTTACACTTATATCAGTGTATACAGAACAAGTGCATTGCTCTAAGACAGGATTTAATAATACAGTTTCACAAATAGCTGGGTCCCTATCCTGTTGCGACAGTTGGGCTTTACTGTTATTTGGTTTATTTTGTGCTGCTGTAGGCATTTTCATTGATTACATAGAAAGCACATTTACTCTGTTAAAGTTCAGCACCATTCAGAAAGACATTGGCTTAGAAGGGAGTTTGGGAAAGCAAGATAGGAGCCTTTTAAATTAATACATTGACAAGTCTGAACTAAGTCATCTTCTGATATGCTTGCTGAGGAAAAAGTTCACTTGACTGGATACTTCTATCCATTCATGGCATAAGAAGCTGCACTCATCTTCAACTGGTCTAAATTTGATGGTCCTATTTTTTGCTTGGTTGGGAGCTATATATAAATACATCAGATTTTCTTTATTAAAGTGTACTTTTTTAAAGAAGTGTACTTTTAAAACCTGTAATGTATTTTAGTATTCTCAGAAAACTTATTAGTGTAATGAGCGTCTATTAAATTTTCAGACCCCGCCAAGTATAGCGGCGTATGACACCTCACGTTATGGACTGTAAAACACACTTTATGTCAGTCATTTTCAGAAAACAATTTTAGACAGTAATGTAATAAGATAGCTTATGCAGTTTTTAAAGAAAATTAATAATTTCTTAGTGATTAGACCTTTTTTCTGACCTTTAAAATTGTGATTCAGTATACCTGGGCAGATTTGTGCATATGTGTATATCTGATAGTTCTAAATTTAAGTTACATCAGGTTTTTCTCAGAGAGTCTGGATACCGTGGTAGGTCTTCCAAGTTAGTACCAAGTTTTGTAAAAAACCCTTAAAAAAAAAAAAAAGCCACACGTTTGTGAATTTAAGCTGATAGGATTCAGATCAATATAAAGAGGTATCTCTGTTTAGATATAATATTGCCTCGTATGCAATGAACATGATTAAAACCAAAAAAAGCCTGACAGCAAGATTTTCTTTTCTTTTTTTTTTTTTTTTAATTAGACTTTTTTTCTTTTGAAAATCTCATTTCCATTCATACATGTGTGGAAACCTAGAGATACACCTTCAACCATGGTGGGAAAAGGCAAAAAGGGTAGGGAGGATTTCACTCATCATGGGCAACTTCACCACTTTCCGTAGGAAGCAGCTATTACCAGTAAGATCCATTGGGTTAGACAGCACTGTTTGCCAGGCGTGTCTGGGGGGAACCACTTTTTAAAGAATATGCTTTATCTACATATGAAATCTCCATCTCTCGTAATCCTAGCTAGTACCTAGTTAATATCAAAGAAGACAATATATGAAGTAGTTAGCATGTACAGAGAGGAAAATACAATCTAAAACTGTGAAATTAAGGTAACATCATTATAATTATCTTTAAACTTAAAGATTATTACATTTTTAAGATAGGACCAAAATAAAAAGTCTAGCTGCTAATGTTTGTCAAACACAAATTGACAAAAGGTTGTTTAAAATGGTTTAGGGGACTTTTTATCCTGGAACAAAATTCAGAGTAACCAGATACATTAATCATGGTCATTCCTGGATTCGAGTTAAAAAGAGTTTTCCCAAGGGAGACTATTTTGAATGCCTGTGTACCATTACTAAATAAAGCATCCCTTCCCCTACCAGCTGTAGGAGGTGTTTCTTTTTATTCCTTATTTCTTGTTCTTTTTAAAAAAAATTCCTAGTCAGCTACACTTACATTTAAGGTTGTTTTATATTTATTTTATATGGTTCTTTATCACCTTAATTAAAATCCTTAGGTCCAGATGAGCTTCAGAATTTAAATTACTTTCATTTTTAATTTAAGAAAATTCTGAAACACATTTCAAATATTGACCACACCTCAAAGTAAACAATATTAATATTTCTGCATCAAAATGTACAAATATTCAGTAAATTTATTAAATGGAATAAATAAAAAACAAAATAAGCTTTACGTGAATTCTAGTCAAGTGTTATAATCAGACCAGTTATGAAATAATATTGGATCTTCAGAAAGTTTTGATTTTAAGAATTCTGGATAGGGATTGTGTACCTATGGGTATCTTTTGTTTGTTTTTGTCTGAGAAGTTTTTATTGAAATTGAGTATTAAATTAAAAAAAAATAAAAGTGTCAGAAGATTAGAATTTTCAAACTAATACAGTCGTCAGTCTTTTAGTAAAGAATAATCACCAAATTAAAGTAAATATTGCTTGTCTAATTTTTCATTGCTATTGGAGCATTGTTATTCCCAAAATATAGTAGAACAAGGGTTCCAAATTCAAATGCTTATGAATAGTCAGGTACCATAAATGTATGAGGTGGTCAGATGATCAGATGTGATGCAGTTGGGAGTAAGAGAGAATGTGTCCTGAAGATGGGTTACCTTGCCTAAAAGCATCCACAGTCTCCCTGTCTGTTTTTTCTGTCTGTCTGTCTGTCTCTCTTACCTGTGCATACACACACACCCACATACACACAGCCAGATGTGATCCTTAAGTCAGAAATCTATGTATCTTATAAGGAAAGATGGAAAATAATTTGGAAGAATTTCTGACAGCTTAAATAGTCTTTCACATTTAGCTTATTTGTTGTTGTCAGTTTTTTTCTGCTTCTCTTAAAAAAAAAAAATACCTAACCTATCATTTAATTATTCATTCATTTATTCAGTCAGTCTTTAAACAAATAATTATTCATCTTCTACTCTGTTAAAAATGAGTGTAAAGCTCTGGGGAAATAGAAATGAATGAGGCAATTCATGCCTTAAAGATGAGATGAACAATACGCAGTCACCATGCGGACGTGAGAGCATGGGGCTGCAGGATTCCAAAAGATGTGCACCCATCCTATTAGTTTGAGGATGTTAGAGAAGCGTTCATGGAAGCGACAAACTGTGGCTTGAAGGAAGAGTAAAAGCTAGTCAAGCAATGAAATGAGACAAGGGATTTCTAAATAGAGGGAAGGTTTAAAGGACAGGTGTAACTGAGAATAAAGGGAATTCCTTAAAGCAAGAGCCTAGGATGCAAGTTTATTTCATGTTTTAAATAAGCAGGGCAAAAATAGAGCTACCTCCATTATTGAGGATGTTCACTTATTTGTCAGTTGCACATTTTGTTTCCCCTTTCATCAGTTAAATGCAGTGTAATTTGGATGTGAATACTATTTAGGTGGTTACTCTACCTATTGTCCTTTTCTAAAAAGTCCCTCTCTGTACTCCCTACACTCTAAAAAGACCAAAATAAACAAACAAAATAAAACAAACAAACAAAAACCAATTCTTTGGTTATGCTTAATAGATGTATATCAGAGAGAAAGGAAGGAAATAAAAGAATATAAAGAAAGAGAAAATGAAAGCAAAAAAGAGACTAGCTCTTTCCTAGTCGTAATTTCAGAGTCATTCTATCTCCTGCTTCAAAGAACGAAGGCAATTTGTTTTACATTAAGGATTCTGTATTATTTTGTCATGTCAGTATGCTTTAATATAAACCTCATCACATAGTTTGAAACACCAAAAAGAGAGGATAGAACTAACTCCAAAGCAAGGCATTCAACTGCAGTTTTAAACGCTTATACGATAGCTCCATGGAAGAAATTGGATTAAAAAATTATATATTGCCCTCTTATGAAAAATTCCTGCAAATGGACAAGGATATCTGTATTCCGAATGCATCCAATGTTATGATATAAAAACTGTAACAGAACAATAGCTTGAAAATCCATCGGGGGAAACTTCACACTGACCTGGGTAGAACTGCTAATTTAATTTTATCGTTTCAAGTGAAAGTGACTTGAAACCAAGGGAGACTAATCTGAACGGTAAGCCTAATTGCAAATGCCTCAGTACATTATGTAGATAATAACAGCTCCCATGTGGATAATAGAAGTTAGAAGAGAACTGAAAATTACACTTTCTTTTGCTATAGTGAAAATGAACCGATATTGCAACTTATCTCCTGATCCACATACTAAAATGGAAATTGCTTTCCAGGTTTTACTAATTTTACTGACAGGATATTATGTGAAGGCTTTTTTTTCCCTTTATGCACTTAGCCTGATTAAATATAAAAATAGACCCACTCACAGTATTTGAAACTGACAGAAAAAACAGAAAAGGGAAAACCTATTCATGTTCATGTCTGATTTCATATGGCTTTATCATCAGGATTCAGTAAGATATCTAAAATATATTGAGAAGATTCTCTTTCAAATTATTCTATATTATGCAAAACGTATTCTGTGCATGTGCCTGTGAAACTGAATGTATCTGAAATTAGCATGAGCTGCTAAACCATACACACCAACCTTACACTATTTAATTAAACACCATAAATGCCATTATGAGTTAGCATTGAGATGTTTAATATTTGCATATAAATTTAAGTCATTTCAGGAAATTATATCTCAAATAAAAAAATAGGCTTTCATACTTCAAATAGAGAGATTAAAAACCAAGCGAGGTGTGAATTGTGCAAGACTGTTGAATCTCAGATCTGTACCTCTGAAACAAATAATGCAATATATGTTAAGAAAAAAAAAAAGAAGAAGAAGAAGGTAGCGGGAGGGGAAGAATGAAGCGGGGGAAATCGGAGGGGTGGACGAGCCATGAGAGACAATGGACTCTGAAAAACAAACTGAGGGTTCTAGAGGGGAGGGGGGTGGGAGGATGGGTTAGCCTGGTGATGGGTATTGAGGAGGGCACATTCTGCATGGAGCACTGGGTGTTATGCACAAACAATGAATCATGGAACACTTCATCTAAAACTAATGATGTAATGTATGGGGATTAACATAAGAATAAAAAAAAAAAAAAAAAAAAACCAAGCGAGGTGCCGAGAGATTATACAACCACATGTGTGGGAGTCCAAAAGCAATCCTCTCGCCCAGCCTTCTAACGGCCCTGCAGGGAGGACACCAGGCTCAGACTCCAAAGGCTCGAGTGCCTGTGCTCACCCAGACTAGGACTACTTGCAGTTCACAAGGGCAAAAGAAAGAAATGGTGTATGAACTTTCCTTTGCCTTTGCGGACGGCTGCAGTGTTCTCACTGATGTACGCTCATCGGCACACGTATGCACATAGAGGTGCAGATGTTTAAGAGAATACTCTTAACAAACAACAAATAGCTAATGTTTCCAAGTTACATTTATAATTCAAGTCATGTTTACTGTGTTTAAACATTTTGTTCTGCAGCACAGTACTATTTGGTGTGGGTTTTTTGTTGTTTTGTTTTGTTTTAATTGTTTTCCCATCAAGCTTTTTAAAAACATTTTTTCTTTGAGCAAGTTAATGAAACACAGAATATTTTAAGTTCGGCAATAGAACAGAATACTCTTTTCTCTTTTAAAATTCAATCGATCCCCAAAAGGGTGTGTATTGAAATGAAGTTTCTTGAATCTGAAAAATTCCAGAAAAGTCCCAGATTGGTCTATTTTACATCATTCTGGGAATCTATTCACTTTCCCCACCTAAAGATTCAAAAGCAACTTAATAAAAAGATACAAGAAAAGGCATGACAGAAACTTGAGGGTAAAAACCTTTTTACCCAATATGCTTGGACTTAAGAGATCCACTAAACTAATTTAACTGATGATACTTTATTTCATTAGTGGCATGATAACCTCAGAGCAAGTTACACTAATGAACTAATGTTTCAGATAAGAGTATTTGGTTCATTTTCTTTTCTTTTTTTTTTTTAAGATTTTATTTATTCATTTGAGACACAGAGATACAGAGAGAGAGAGAGAGAGAGAAAGCATGAGCAGGGAGAAAGGGAGAGGGAGAGGGAGAAGCAGGCTCCTCGCTGAGCCAGAAGCCCGATGCGGGGCTCGATCCCAGGACCCTGGGATCATGACCTGAGCCGAAGGCAGACGCTTAACGACTGAGCCACCCAGGCGCCCCTCACTTTCTAAAAGTCATCTTAAGGCTACAGAATGCTTGTAACACTGTCACACCACCACCATATTATGTTATATGGGTAAATGGGGAGGGATGTCTTACCGTAACTATATTACATTGTACGTAATGGAAAAAAAAATATCTTTGAAGCACATTTTGCCCAAATATCCTAGTCAAATTAAATGTTTTTAATGTATTGATACTTTCATACTTAACATGTGAAAGATACTGTACCAAGTACTGGGAATAGTTTGGAAAACAGATACCACCCCCATCCTCATGAAGCTTATTGTCCAGTAAGGAAGACAGATAATTACACAATTCTGTAAACAAATATAAATTCTGTGAAAAAATATAAAGTTGCTAACTACTTTGAGAATGACATGATGCTGTAAAAGCATATTGGATTTGACATAGGCTGTGAGATGAGAGATGACTCCTTGTATCATCTGTTGAGGAAGAGTCATCATCCAAATATTTAGATGAATCCATGTCTGCCATTGTAAGGGGAGAGCTGTTCTTGCTGTAACTATAACTTTCCATTACATACCTCAGTATGGACAATCTTCAGAGCAATGTGATCAGCAAAAACTTCAACTTTTAGGCATTTTGTCTCTGTCACTTTTTGACACCACTGAGTAATTTAAGAAAACATTATGTCCATAGGAAAGTTGATCTTACATTGTTAATGTCCACACACCCTAAGATCCTGTCTTGTTACAAGCTTTCACCTATTCTTCCCTAGTTGTTGAGTAAGTAAATATTCAATGACTTTCTTTAGTATGACTATTCAGGAGTCCATATGTTGGAAAGTCCTAATATTTAGAAGTGATTATTAGTTTTGGTTGATTTACTGGAGAAGAAATGTTTTCACATGTTCTACTTTTTAGAAAAAAGTATATTTTAAAAAAAACTAATAAACTATTTTGGACAAAAATTTTAACTTTGTAATAGAAAGCTAGAAATTCAAACACAAGTCTCATTTTTATAGTCAGATTTGATTTTTGGTATAACTTGGGGGTAATCTCCATGTCTTGGTTTCTTCATCAATGAAGAAGTGTTAAAAATTACTACCTCTCTACAGGAGTCTTGTAAGGATTACAGAATTAATGTATTTACATTTTTGGAGTCTGAGATGAAAGTTTCTAGATGAGTATTAAATATTATTCCTGATGAATGCTGTAGTTAATCTCACATTCAGGTTAATAAATGTCACTTTAGATCAAAGGTTTATTTTGTGCATTTCTGCAGAAATATGAAGGAAATTATTTATCTTCAGTATTCTGACAAGAATTTTTTTAGGTGTCAAGAACTATTACTAAGGACTGAAGGAAATAGTCTTTGACATTTTTCAACTCTGTATTTGTGGCATTATCTACAACAGCTATACTTTACAAATGGCTTTCAAAATTAAAAGCAGTACTTCTGGATCTAAAGGGAAGAAAGAAAGTGTCTACCAAGACATGAATAGTTTATGCAATGAGAAATTGAAATTAGGTAATGTGGATCAGAGAGAACAGGAAAGAAAATGGTACCATTGGGAAGATTATAATGACAAATTTTAAAATTTCTGCATCTCTATTAAAATCTAAGTTTCACAACCAAATGAAAATTCTTTAATTTTCATTAAGATTACTGAAAGTCCCGCTGAGAATCATTTACTTTAAGCAAAGATTGATTTCCTTTATAAAATGTTGTATCTAACACTAGTTTATAGTACATATGGTTTTTAGTTTAGCAGAAAAAATATTTTAAGATCAAACATTAGATTGTAGGAACATGATCTTACCATGTTTTCTCTTCATGATTTTACACGTGACTTACACAGAATGCAACTATAAATACTGTATAAGACAAACAGAAGTAGTTTAAGGTTTTCTCAGAGTGAGAAATTCCTGGCTTGAGGATTTCAAAATGTCATGTGTACTTTATTGATATTTATATCTTTGTTGGTTTTCAGAAGGAATGAAATCCAGTGGTTAAAGATAAAAATAAGAAAATTCCATCATCTCTATATGCTCCCTAATTGGCCTGAATGAATGTAGTTAAGCAACATGTTGCCTCTGAATTTGTAGAATTTTGTCACTGGATGAAAAATACTTAGCTTATTCTACATCTACATCAGAGTATAAATCTATTATAAGAGTTATTAAACTATAAAATTATATCTAAATAAGTAGTTTTTCCTACTAGCACTATTTTTTTTTCTTTTAGACATCATAGGAATCATCAATAAGCAGAAGCTGATAATGTTTTTTGAGATTCTCAGAAAATGGGTCTAAGATATCTTACCTTGAACTGATTTGCAAAACAGTAATTAAGAGAAGTTCTGAAATAAACATAATACATATGTAAATATGTGGTTGAGGGTTTTTTAAGTTAGTGACAAAAATTAATAGCTCTGAAGGCTGAATTTTTTGTGACAGGGTACAGTACTTGATAAGGAGAGTGTAGGAATGAATGACCTGTTAACTCCTCAGTTTTCTGATATGTTAGGCAGTTTATAGAGAACTTTATTATGACCTTATTCAACCACAAATGTGGACAGGACTTTAAGGATCATCTGGTCTAGTTATTAAAGAAAGTGTTTCTAAGAAAAAGCCTCTAGATTGGTACAAAGGTGGAGGTAGTGGATCAGTTTGAGTTTACTTTTAACAGATAGTAGTTTTATAAAAGATGTCACTGAAGGAAATGGCTCAGCTACATGAAACAGTTTGAAATACACTGCTTTACAAAACTCGTTCAGTTCTCAGAGTAAGAGCCAGAGGGTTCAAGTGATTTTTTATGTCATGAAGTTAGTGCTTTGAACTTTGAAGTCATTCATTCAGTTTTTTCCCCCCAGGACCTCAAGATTTCACTGACATGTACCCTAGCGCCCTCCACCTTGCTCCCTCTGCTGTAACTGCAGTCGCCCGTGTTTTTCCTTTAACAACTGATGCATGCTCCTGCTGTAAAGACTTGGCCCCGGATGTTCTCGTTCTCCATGACTGCAATGATCTTTGCCAAGATAACTTCCTAGCTCTTTCCCACAACTAGATATTTTTATTCAAATGTCAGCTCTTCAGTGAGGCCTTCTATTTTATCCTAGCCTAATTGATTGCAGGAATGGTCACGGTTCTTTCCCTCCCTCTGACAGTGTTCCTTGCAATATGACTTTGCAGCTGCTCCCGTGAGGACAGAGATAAGATGTTTTCCACCCTTTTACTCTGAGATGACTTTTGACTTGCTTTGGGAAATAGCCTGCTGTGCATGGGATAGGTTCTAAACCCAAGCGTAGGCCTTATAAGAACTTGCACACTTACACTGACCCTTTTGGAGCCTGGCCACCCCCAAGAAAACAAGCCTACACTAGGAAGATGGAAGACTATGTTCATTAGAGACAACTCATTTCAGCTGAGTTTAACTTCAACTGGCAGCTTTCAGCCTACAAAACACAGGTATGAGCGAAACTGGCTGAGATCAACCAAGTCTAGTCCAGATCCCTAGAACTGCCCTGGCACCGTTTAGACCCATAAAATTTTAAAATGGCTATTGTTTTATCTGCTAAATTTGGGGGAATGCTGTTACCCAACAGGAATTAACTAACATCACTGAGTTTCCTAGCAAGCAGGACTTGAGACAAAGCTTAGGTAGGAGTATGTAAGAAAAGGGAAGTAAGGCTGGGAAAAAGGAAGGAAAGGAAAGAGAAAGGAAAGGAAAGGAAGGAAGGAAATAAGGAAGGAAGGAAGAAAGAAGGAAAGAAGGAAAGGAGGAAGGGGGGAAGGAGGGAGGAAGAGAGGAAGGAAGTAAGGGGAAGGGAAAGGAAAGGAAGTAGTGTAAGCAGATCCTTTTGAATGGATGATGGCCTCACAAGGAATATCACTGTTTCTTAGGTCATTCAAGCCATTTCCAAAAGTAACCTATGCAATCATTACTTCTTGGAAATGACCAACAGGGAAAGAACGAGCAAGACATTAAATGGTCTGTTTGCAATCTCTTATTTCTCATTAGAGTTTACTTCATTGGGTATAAATTCCCAAACCCTTCTAGCTTGCAAAGCAGTTTTTCCAGCAGTCACTGATGAAGACAGACCTCCGCTGGTGAACTTGAAATAGGGTGCAGAGCTGAGGCTTTGTCTCTGCTGCACATGAGGAGAGCCATGTGGAAGTTCTTTCATTCTGGGGAAAGTCTAAGAATAACCAGTGGCATTAAAAAATAAATAAACAGTGGGAAAGTCTGGGTCATTTATGACTGCAGGTCTAGCGGGCTCTGGGCAAACCATCCTTGTGGCCACTGCAGCTAGGATGTGGGGCAAAGGGACAAAGTACAGGGTTCAGTAGGTCCTGCAGAAGAATAAGATCTGAGATATGTATACACCGGTCCCATGTACCTCCTGGATCCTGGCTCAATTCCATAACCCTCTCAGACAGAGTGAGCATACTTCTTTTATGCCGTTTTTCTCCTTAGGTCTTTCACATTTATCATATTAGATACTTTGATTTTATTTTGAAAATTATTTTCCTCCACTAGAATTTAAATTCCATGAGGAAAGGAAATCTTATATGATTGGTTCACTCCTATTTCTTCAAGACCCAGAACAGTGGTCGGCACATCTGTCCCCTTTTTTATTAATATATGTGGATTTAATTGGATTTAATTCTCAATAAATACTTGATTATTGGAGGAAAGGAAGAAATTTTAAACAGTACTCAACTAGCTAAATATTAGATAGTATGAAACTATTTGCATGCCTTTAAGAATTAAAGAATTCTTAAATTTAGACTATTTTCAAATCAATTATGCAATAGCAGCCACATTTGCATTACTAAATTCTATTGATAAGAATGTTTTAAAGAAAACATCTGTCCCCTTTTTTATTAATATATGTGGATTTAATTGGAGAGAAAACTTAAGTGATTATTTTTAGACATATGAAAATCATCTAACAAGATTACTTTTTTGATCATTATGTAATCAGTTATTCACTTAGCTCACAAATTTAGGCAAAAATCTTGATTAAAATTACCACTGTTATTTTAAAATAATGTAATTCTGCTTCTTACCCTGAACCAGACACCCATTCTGCCATACCCATCCAGGGGCTTTTCTTGATTAAAACACTGAGTTACCTAATCACTTCTGTGCCCTATAAATGTATAGCATATGTTGAAAATGTAATAGCATGTTGCTTTTTAAAATAGATTTTCTACTTACCCTTCTTACTCAAAAATTTAACTCTTATTACCTACTTGTCCTTACTCAAGCATTAAAGATGCCCAATAACCTGCATTATTTTTCCTCCCTGTGTTAGGCTCATTTCCATTTTTGGAATTACTGTTAATGTTCCCTACTTATGCTTATAGCAGTAACAACAAGGAAAAAGGTATGATCACTATAGGATAACTAGTTATCTCAGTTGTGTCTTATTCCTTTAATTTAAAAAGATTTTTTTCAAGTACATGAAGATATCATATAGGCTAGAAAAATTAGAATTCATCAAAGTACACATACAATATTACCTATTTGTATTTCTTTTATTTTAAGATTTTATTTATTTATTTGACAGAGAGATACACAGCAAGAGAGGGAACACAAGCAGGGGGAGTGGGAGAGGGAGAAGCAGGCTCCCCACTGAGCAGGGAGCCCGATGCGGGGCTCGATCCCAGGACCCTGGGACCATGACCTGAGCCAAAGGCAGACAACCATCTGAGCCACCCAGGCGCCCCGAGCTTATTTGTATTTCTTCACAGCATTTCTCAGTAACTGCTTTTTTTCTTTTTTGGACTATAAAACTTATAGTTCCTGAACCACCCTTATTAATTTTGTTTTAATTTTGTTTATTTTCATAAAGGATGTCCCTTTTGAATTTTATCTGTATATGCATATGTGTTTGTGCATATGTGTGTGTGTGTGTGTGTGAGAGAGAGAGAGAGGGAGAGGAAAAGAGAAAGAAATTGCAGCTTGAGAGTAAACTGTGTTAAACTTTGTATTTCAGAAATGATGTCCAGATATGTCTATACTTGATTAAGTAAGAGTCTATTTCACTGGGGAACCAAACACATTTTTGGGGAAGCACTAATTCTAAGGGAGGAAGGTATCAGAACCATTTAAATACTGTATATTAATTTCACATGTAACCAATTTATTAAACCTTGGTTATTGTTTTAAAAATTTGTAGATTTTAAAAAAATTTCTAAGGGTGCCTGGGTGGCTCAGTCGGTAAGCGTCTGCCTTCGGCTCAGGTCATGATCCCAGGGTCCTGGGATCGAGTCCCACATCGGGCTCCCTGCTCGGCGGGAAGCCTGCTTCTCCCTCTCCCGCTCCCCCTGCTTGTGTTCCTCCTCTCGCTGTATCTCTCTCTGTCAAAAAAATAAAAATCTTTAAAAAAATTTTTTTTTTCTAGGTGAATGGTCATATCATCTGCAAAACAAACAAACCAAAAAGGAAGTTGTATTTCCTCTTTTCCAGTGCTTCTGCTTCTAAATTCTTTTTCTGACTATTGACTAAAGGCTTCAATATTATATTGGTTTATGTTGAGACTTTTTAAAAATTAACATTTGTTAGATAGTGAGCCTTGGTTCAACAAAAGACCAAAAAGGAAATGAAATAGAGGAGTTTATAACTCACACGTCCTAGAGGTGGTAGAGGGCATGGCTCCAAGGGCCACAAGGAGAGGACAAGGCAGTGTGTATGCTAAAAACACAGCAGGACTTGGGTCATGTGCCATTATTAGGGTTCTCAGAATGCTTTGGGGTACCTGAGCTGAGGCCAGATTGGTCAATTCAAACCAGAAAGATGGGGGTTTTGGTAAGTTTCGGGGGGCTCTTATTTAAGTGCCTCACAAGGAAAAGGCCCAGGGTAAGGACGGGAGAGACTGCTTATCAAAAGGGCCTTTGGGGAAATGATATCAGGAACTTAAATTAACTTGTGACTCTGTGACGTATTATTTCGGGCATAGACTAGTGTCAGCTATTCCTGAAGGCCACTTGGTGACACAAAATGATTGCCCAAGACAGTGATATTATGAAGCAGTTTAGCTAAATTCTCAACAGTGTGGCTGGTATTTCTCCTTATTACTCATTTTAAAGGGAAAGTTTACAAAGTTTCTACAAAACAGCTCAGGTTTTATTTATTTTTTTCTTTAGTTGTTTGGTTTTATAAGTATTTGTGTACAAGGCTAAGAAATTATCCTTCTTAGAGACTTTTTTTTTTTTTAATAATGACTTGGTAGCGTGCTTTACCAAGAAATCTTTCATTGTCCTGATATTTTAAAAGCTACACATTTGAGGACTGTATTAAAAAATAATTAGAAATAAGATTATCTAAAGGCCTTTTATATATCAATTTTTAAAAAACACAAATGCTTGGTAAAGTTGAGGGAAAAAGGAATAGCCATAGAAGAGAAAACACATTTAGTCAGCAAACAAAGAGATGTTCAAAATCACTAACACTAGAAGCTGGCCCTGTAAAGCTTGCTCATATTCAATTTTATTCCTTTCTAAAAGATGAAAACATGTAAGGTAAACTGCATTGCATAAGAACATATCAGAAGAATTAAAGTAAATATAAGGTAATAAAAATCAGTAATTTAAAATAAAAAAAAATCATTAGTGATCAAGAAAGAGAAGAGCAAATCAAGATCAGAAATACCATGAAATACAAAAACCATGAAATACAATTTGATGCTCATTTGAAGTCAAAATTAAAAAAAAATCCATTTGTTAACATCAAGTGCTGAAGAGCATATAGATCCAAAGGATCATTAATCACTAATGGGTATGTTACTACAGTCAGGAAAAAGGTTGGCTTTATCTCTTAAATGTGAACATTTATATATAAGATGACTCAGCAATTCCACTCCTAGGTTACTGTCTAAGATAAACTTGCATATATTTATGACCAGGCATATACAGGAATATTCACAGAGGTATTTTTCACAGAAAGGAAAACAAAATGAAAAACTATAGTATATCCATGTAATGAAATATTTTACAGTAGTCACACCTGATCCAGTGACACATAGACTTATAGATGAATATCACCAATATAATACTAATTATAAATATATGTCTTTAAACATAACATACAGCATAATGTAGTTTATGTAAAGCTAAAAAAAATCCTGAAATGGAAAAATGTTCTTTATAGAAAAACATGTGTATAAGCATAAACTTACATGAAAAGAACACAAAAGATTAAAGGTAATGGTTAACTCAGTCTGGGAAAGGTCAGGATGTGCGGTGGGGGTTACGAGATACTTTAATATAGGCTTATGTCAATATCTTGACTTTTTGTCTCAGTGCTTGATTGGCAGGTGCTTATTTTGTTATTTAAGTTAACTATCAGTTAATAAAAGTAGACCATATGTTGAGCAATGCTTGTATCATGAAACAAGGATAATCATTAATCCAATTTCGTACATGTGTGATCTATAGACAAACCAAGAGTGACTTCCAGAGTCAAATCTCTTTCTAAATCTTTCTCTTGGCTTGTGAGTGTGATTAGATACTGTACAAATGGAGTTTGTAGGGAAATGTGGTCTCTGGAAAGACAGAATCCTGAGTCCTAATGGCATTTGAATGATTTGGATTCATTTCAGGTTCATTCCTTGGAGAGCTCCTTTCCCTGCACTCAACAATGGTGTGAGGAAGAAGGGTGGGACTGCATGACCATTGACTTTTTTGGCTCCCTTCCCAGTTTCCTTCTTTTGACCTGTAGTTCCCAAAGGGAGCCCTTTACCAGAAACATCAGAATCACTTGGGAATTTAGAAATGCAAATTCTTCAGTCCCATCCTGTATCTTCTGGATTAGAAACCTTGGGAGTAGATGCAGCAATGTGCGTTATAGCAAACCCTTCAGATGGTTCCGACACACACTCATGTTTGTTTTTTGTTTTTTGTTTTTTGTTTTTTTTGAAGATTTTATTTATTTATTTATTTGACAGAGAGAGACACAGCAATAGAGGGGAACACAAGCAGGGGGAGTGGGAGAGGGAGAAGCAGGCTTCCCACTGAGCAGAGAGCCAGATGTGGGGCTTGATCCCAGGACCCTGGGATCATGACCTGAGCCGAAGGCAGACACTTAATGACTGAGCCACCCAGGCGCCCCCATGCTCATGTTTGAAAACTACTTCCTTTGTCTCCACTTCCTATGCATGTTTTCTTTGTTGTTTACTCTTACTAACCCTCCCATTTCAGCTAAAACATTTTAATTTAATTCAACTAACTAAACTATGGCAGTGATTTTCTTTTAGGTTTCTCTGAATTCAGAGCTGCCATCTTCTAATCCTTTCCCATTTAGAGACAGAGTGATCTTCTAAAATGTGAACCTACTGTGATGATATTTCAGTGCCTAACAATTGCCCTTAGCGTAACATACAAATTCTTCCACATTTTGACGTCTTTCTCTTTAGATTAACTTTACTGCCACCATTAGGTTCATTTTCAAACCTACCAAACTCTTACCAGTTGTGTCTGCTCTTCCATATTTAGTGCTTGGTACTTGCTGAAACCTTTCCCACTGCTTCCTTCTTGTTCTCCTCCTTTACTTTTTTTTTTTTTTTTAAGATTTTATTTATTTATTTGATGAGGGAGACAGCAAGAGAGGGAACACAAGCAGGGGGAGGGGGAGAGGGAGAAGCAGGCTCTCCGCTGAGCAGGGAGTCCAATGTGGGGCTCGATCGCAGGACCTTGGGATCATGACCTGAGCCGAAGGCAGATGCTTAACAACTGAGGCACCCAGGCGCCCCATCTCCTTCTTTACTTTTAACTGGTAACTTCCAGCCCTGATTTAATTCTCTTGTACAATTCCTTAAACTTAGAATTCTTGATCTAAAGTTGGTCATTTCCCCTTGCTGTTCATTCTCACCCCTCCCTGTTATCAACATTCATTATACTTAATTATAGTTAATTTTTAAGTTGTTTGTCCTCATACATCTCAGGTTAGGATTTATCTGCCTGTATCCCCAGCATCAGAGCTTTAGTTTTCTCATAATTAAAATAAAGATATAATTGTATTTCTGGGATAGATGTAAAAATAAGGTGAAATCACAGATTTAGCACAGTGCCATCATTACTACCTATAATGTGTTGAATGAATGAAATGTAACTCCAGTTACTGTGAGTTTCATTGTTAATAAATACTACTTTAACCATAATAGTAAACATGGTTAACTGTTTTGTTTATGGTTCAATATTTGTAAATTAGGAAGACAGCTATTCAAAGAAGTTGCATACACAGTGAATGGTGTCTTTTTTAATGTATATCAGGATTGTTCAGTTTATTCCTGTATATAATATGTAGGGTAATTGACATGTGGGATTTACAGAAATCTCATTGGGACCTATTTAAAAAAAAAAAAAAATCTGTCTGCTGGCAGACTGCCAAGGAAGAAGCATGATGCAGTGAAAACCAGTCAAAATAATGCTTCATTTAACATTGCAATCATAGATCCTTGGATAATGAGTCTACCTACTTTTCTTGATGATGTACTGGTCTTGGAAGCAGTCTGAAATTTTATTCAGAACTTAGAAGTTGTATCTCATAATTAGCAGGTGCTAAATGGCTGGAATTGAATCTTTGGAAAATCAAGGTAAACTTGATGGGGAAACATTGGAATGTGCTACACTCAATGCATTAGTCCTATACTAAGCTAGCCAATTTTTAAAGCTGCAGGAAATGAATTATATATATATGTGTGTATATATATATACACACACACATAATAATCAAGGATGTTACTCTTAATATGGGTTTCTTCTCAAAATGATCAGAATATCTAGAGATATACTTGGGAACATTGAATAACCAAGAGAAAGGTTTTATTTTCTTTTTTCTCATGAGTTTTTTAAATAGTACAATGCCTTTTTCCTATCTATCCTGGAACTTCATCATTTAAAAAGTGTCATGTTGTGATAAATTTTTTGGTATTGAATCAATTGGATTTTGTTGTGCTTTTCCAGTAAGCCAGTATGAAGTGGCTGATAAAATCTGACATGACAAATTACAAAAGATGAGTCACCTGGGGTTGACAAAAATCAGTATTCATTTGTTTACTTCAGAGGACAGAATGCGTTAAAGTGAAAAACATGCAGCACTAGCTGTAAAATGGATGTACCAGAGGATGTACCAGAAAGGGAAAATAAAGGGTACTCATGGTACAATAGCCAGTAAAATGATTTGGTTAAAGATATCACATGTAAACTTAACGGATTTGCCATTTGATAAATATACATTTTCAAAAAAAAAATCTCAAAGATTTGTGTGCAAATTTATGTGCCACCTCATCCATGAACAATTGGAATACAGTTACATTCTCTACTCCATGTTGAAAAGGCAAATACTCAAAAGTTGAAAAGGTTTTCCCCTGGATACTAGAATTAGTTGAGAGATGGGGCTACAAGTTCATATGTATAAGTATGTCCCTACAAGGGCACTCTATGAAAGCACGAACTTCCCGCTTTCACATTAGGCTGTTTGTCTTCAAGTTATTGAGCAGAAAGTTGTTTCAAAGGAAAACCCTTGAGGCCTTAAGATTTTGCCTTTTACTCGGGATTATAGTTTAGTGTTCCCTGTAGGCTATCATGCTGCCTCTTATCCTATGTCTTAGAATCTTTTCCCTGTCTTGGAATGGTTTTTGGAAGTGAAACTGACATCTCATACAAAGCTGAAGGGACCCTTAAAATTAATCTTGAAATATTTTAGTCAAATATGTTCTTTCCTCTTGTTTCAACTTTATCTTAAAATTCATTTCTTCTCCTTTGCAAAGAAAATGTTTGCACCCTGTGCTGCAAGAGAGCTTTCATGGTTGATGATGTGATTTAGTGTTTGAGTTCTACCTCCTTTCAGGCAATTAATATCTCAAATTCTCTTTTGACCAACTCTAGAGGATTGTTCAGACACCTCTGTGATACTGAAAAACTGCTATAATATGTCTCTAATCTTGAAATATGAATAGAATTCAACTATTTACTATCACACCAAAACACCATGTTAGTCTAGAACCTCATTAATTTCTTTCTTGAAATATTACAATAGAATCTTAACTACTTTTCTTCTGCCTCAACCCCTCATCAATCTGTTTTTAAGAAAGAAGCCAGTGATACTGTTAAAATGTGTTTAATGCCACTCTTCTGCCCAACCATTACCATGACTTGTAATCTCAGAGTAAAACCACACTATAAATATATTTGAGAGTCTTTGTAAGCTGGCTCCCCATCCCCTCTTTCTTCATTATTCCTCTTTTCCTCACAATGACTCAGCCACATTGACTTTTTCTCTATTCCTCTACCATAACAGGACAACTCTCAACTCCCAGCCCTTAGATTTCCATTCCTTCGGCAGGAAATGCTCCTCTATAAAATGTACATAATCCACTCCCTCATTTCCTTTAGGTCTTTACTTCAAATTTAGATTCTCAGTGAAATCTTCCCCGATCATTCTATTGACAATTTTAACCACCTCCCTGACACTATGCTACACTTCCCAGCTTCATTCCCCTCTTCGTTATTATTATTATTATGCTAGTTTTCATAACTTATTTATCTTATTTCTGCTTATTTTCTTCACTGCAGTGTCAGTACTATGAGGACAGAGATTAATTTTCTTTCTGTTCTCCACCCACAAGCATTATTCCAATTGCTTAACAAATATTTCTTTAATTGTTGAAAAGCTATATGACTATTCTAATATATTGGCCACTTGCTGAGAAACTGAAACAATTTTGTCATAAAAATTATATGTATACATATATATGTAAAAGTGTTCATTGAAAGTGGATTTATTTTATAATTTCTTATTCTTTTATTGATAGTCACTGTTTTTGCATGGTTATGATATACACAGATTTCAGTTAGGACAGATTAGTTAAATAATACTGGTCTCCCAACAACACGGGTCAAATTTCAGTTGCTAGGATATATTAACTGTGAGTAATTACGTGAAGTACAAACTTGACTGCCTTACCTGAGTCCATAAATCACTATGCAAATAACATAGATCTGCCTCATGATCAATACCAATCCCATCACTTCTTTCAAAGTTCATTGAAAATTGGTCACCACACACATACTCAATTTATGCACAGATACTTAGCATGTAGTTGTACTGATTCTTTGTCCCTAGTGATAAGCCCATGTGATATTTTAAAGAAATGGGCTATTGAATTGGCCAACAAAGATGGAAGTGTAGCAAAGAAATTAAAAGTGGTTAACACTTGAAGTAAACTTTGAATCAACAGAAGTGGAATTAGAGAAGAAATAGCTGATCGTGGGAATGTTGACACTGCTGTTGGGAGCCTCTGGATACAATGCCAACAGGGCGGAGTGAAGGCAAACTTAGAGACATAAAGGAGGAAAGCAGTCGTGAAGAAAAGGATGGAGAAGTCTCAGAGGAAGTGACACTGGCCAAAAAAATACACTAAGGGAATGCTGGAAACATTTCATGTCACCGAAAGGCCAAGGGATAAAATGCTACCACTGATCAAATTTAGAAAGGCATGTTACAATTTCCAAGATATATGAACAATGCTCTTTCCCTCTTTGGATCATATGACTAGAAGGTAAACACTGTTTAAACTACTGCTACATTAAAAGAAATAAAATATTTTAATCTCATTGTTTCTAATGTAAAATGCAGTGCATTAAATAAATATTAGTGTATTTTTAAAACTTTATTATGTATTTGTAAGTGACAGGATTTTTAAAATTTTGACACAAAAAAGTTAAAGTTCACAGGACAGTTGTTAAGATGATAAATTGCACAGTAACTATTATGGTCCCCTTCTACCATGCAGAGTGGGGACTGTCTATCGTTAAGTGTTTGGGAGTTTACAGAGATTTATTATTTATTTTGTATCAGTTGATACAAATTGGTAGAAAGAAATTGAAAGTACATTCTATTACATAAATGTTAGGGGCAAAGTTGCAGAGCTAAGAACACACAGTTTCTATTGTACTGTGTTTTTATGCTGGTAGCAATTTACCTGGTATCGAGTAATTCAGCCATTTTTTTGATGTGCATTTTTGTCTGTAGAACCGTAACACTAGACCCCTGAACCTTTTTACTCAAGAAGCTTTAAACCAGTTCACAGACCCCTAAGTCAACCCAATGTTTTAGTACTTTGGTTAATATACTATGTTTACCAAACTGATCTTTTATCTCTATCATTTGCCTGCAAATGCAAGATCTTGGGTGGTTTGTATTTGGAGATTAGGGAAAATAGCATTTATTTAAGATTTTACTATTTAAAAAGTACTCTTTCTATATTATGTAATTTGATTTTACAGATTTAGAAATAAAGTGACTGGAATGTGGGCAGATTCAGTGCCATATCATCCACTAAGTTAATAAAGATAACATGTTTTTGTAAGTGTAATTCTCATATGCTTTCTAGTATGTAATGCTAACTGAACTATAATATATAAAAACCTTTTTTCCAGTCTAGGACATAGTCTACATGCTGCACTGTGGTGATTTCAGGCTTTAATTGGTATTTATGAACTTTGTGGTTAGTGTTTTTAACATTTTAGATGATTTCTGATAAGCTCCTCAGTCTTTTTCCTTCTTATAATTACTGCTTACTGACTCTATGCCTTTTTGTAGAATAGAGTTTTATCATTAGGGCATCACATATCTCCTTTACATTGTTTCTTCTTCACTTGTAATATATCCACACAATCCAAACCAACCCCATCCAGCTTTCAAACCAGGGTAATCACAATTAGGCATTAAACAATGAATGTTTAAACCAGGCATTAAAAATAAATGTATTTCCAGCACAAAGAGGTTTTCATTGAATTTCCAGATTCACTGGTAATTTTTATTATTTTTTTGTTTTTAAAATAAGGTTTTCATTTTAAAATTAATTTAGATTTATGAAAAAGTTGTAATACAGAGTTCCCATTACCCTTATTCCTAGTTTCCCTTATTAGTAACATATTAGGATGGTACATTTGTCACAGTTAAAAAACTGATATTGACACATTATTATTAACTGAAGCTCATGCTTTATACAGATTATTTTAGGTTTTTAAAAATTTAATCTTTTGTTTGTTTGTTTCAATATCCCAACTGAAATATCCCATTATGTTTAGTTGTCATGTCAAATTAGGTTCCTCTTGTCTATAGCAATTTCTCAGATTTCCTTTGTCTTTGATGACCTTGACAGACTTAAGGATTATCAAATAATTTATACAGTGTTCCTCAATTGGGATTTGTCTGAAATTTCCTTTGATGATATTGAGGTTATGGGTTTTTGGTAGGGAGACCATGGAGATAAATGCCATTCTCATAACATCATATCAAGGGTAAATGCTGTCTATATGACATTACTGATGATGATTTCATGATCATCAATTCAAAGTCATGTTTGCCATATTTCTTCACTATAAAGTTATTCTTCGTCCCCCATACCATACTATATTTTTGAAAGGAGGTCACTATGCACAGCCTATACTTAGGGACTGGGGAGATATGCTTGCCCTCCTTGAGGGTGAAGTATCAGCATAAATTACTTGGAATTCTTCAGGATGGGAGATTTGTTTATTCTTTTTGACTTTTTTTTTTAAAGATTTGATTGATTTATCTGAGACAGAGTCAGAGCATAAGCAGGGGGAGGGGTAGAGGGAGAGGAAAAAGCAGACTCCCTGCTGAGCAGGGACCCTGATGTGGGGCTTGATCCCAGGACCCGGAGTTCATGACCTAAGCTGAAGTCAGATTGCTTAACCCACCGAGCCACCCAGGCACCCCTATTCTTGTCAACTTTTAAAATTTTATTTAATCATTTATTTATATCACTATGGACTAATAGATATTTATTTTATACTTCGGGTTATAAT
The DNA here is from genome assembly GCF_011800145.1 of Mirounga leonina. NCBI lineage: Eukaryota > Metazoa > Chordata > Mammalia > Carnivora > Phocidae > Mirounga > Mirounga leonina. The sequence continues at coordinate 67,500,702 of NW_023270426.1, forward strand.
TAAATTATCCTTTAAAAAATCTGTTGCTGAATTTTGTCCAGCCTTGGCCGTTGGGAGCTTTTCACAGTTGGTTTCTATGTGGCTTTTGTTTTTTGTTTGTTTGTTTGTTTTTCTTTTCAACATAATCATTGTTTCTTTTTGAGCATTTCTTTATTTTCTGGCATTACAAGATACTCAAGGCACATCTTGTACATGCCATGCCCTCCAGTGCTAGAATCAGTCATTGCTCCAAAGTGTTTCAGTTCCCTTTTTTGGAGAATAATATTAGAAACCAAAATCTGGGTAATAAGTGTGATCATTGTTGTCAGCATGTTGATACTTTCAGGTTCTTGGGTGACAGAATAAGGAAGTACATGGATACTAACTCAAGCATACACTCATGTGCATAATTGTCTCTCTGTGTGTATATCCATCTATATCTGTATTCAACTAAACATGAACTCCTATAGATGCATAATACATTACCATGTGGATCTTTCTAGCCTTCTCCCATTGACTGTCTCCATCCTCCCACTTCAACGGTTAAGAAGCCTGCCTTCTACACTCTGCAATTAACCTGCTTATTGTTTCAATTACATTATCCATGTAGCAGTTTCCAAATTGTTAGCCTCTGACTCCATGGAAAATAACCTTATCAGGTAGGATACAGTCCTTTATTCATAGCCCCCACTTATTTTCTGAACATCTTATGTCAATGACTTCCCCACCCTTTTGAGTGAGGTTATTTCATACATTTATAATTCAGTTAGAGGGTTTGATGGGGGGGTTGTTTGTTTGTTTGTCTTTGTTATAGTCCACATTCAACGCTAGGAGCTCCCAATTTCCTAAAATATATTTTTAAATTCTCTTATGTTAAGGTTTATTTTTGTCCTGTAAACTTCCTTTATTTTTTGATAAATGCACAGTTGCTTGTACCCACCATTACAGAAGCACATAAAATAATTTCATCACCTTATATGTTTCCTATTCTTTGTCTATTCAGTTCTTCCTTCTTCCAAGGCCCCAGCAACCACTGGTATGTTTATTATCTCCATAGTTTTTCCTTTTCCAGAAACTGATGTGAAACAAAACAATACAGTAGTTTTTTCAGACTGACTTCTTTAACTTAGAAATAAGCACTTATGAATTATCCTTATCTTTGTATGGTTTCATAGCTGATATCTTATTATAGCTCAAAAGTACTCCATTGTATGGTTTTCTAGTTTGTCTATTTATTTACCCATTGAAGAATACCTTGATTGCTTCCAGTTTGGGGAGATTATAAATAAAGTATGTATAAACATTGGCATGCAGGTTTCTGTGTGAACATAAATTTTCAAATGAGTTAAGTAAATACTTAGGAGTAGGATTGCTGGATCATATGGTAAACTCTATTTCGTTTTTGAACCGTCTGAGAAACAAGCTATGAATGAGAGTTCCAGTTGTTCTATATCTTCTCCAGCAAATTGTATTGTCCATTTTTAATTTTTGTCTATTCTAGTAGATGTGTGGTAATATCACGTTGTTTTAATTTGCATTTTCCTTTTTTTTTTTTTTTTATTTGAGAGAGAGAGAATGAGATAGAGAGCACATGAGAGGGGGGAGGGTCTAAGGGAGAAGCAGACTCCCTGCCGAGCAGGGAGCCCGATGTGGGACTCGATCCAGGGACTCCAGGATCATGACCTGAGCCGAAGGCAGTCGCTTAACCAACTGAGCCACCCAGGCGCCCTAATTTGCATTTTCCTAATGACAATGTTGAACATCTTTTCCTATGCTTATTTTACATCTGTATGTCTTATTGAGTCAGTCTTTATAGATCTTTTGCACATTTTATAGTGGACTTATTTGTTTTTATTGTTGAGTTTTAAGATTTCTTTGCTTATTTTGGATGCACCTCTTCTATTAGATGTTTTGCCAATTTGTTTTCTAGTCTGAAGCTTCTATTTTTACATACTTCATTCCTCTCCAATGCTCTCAAATGTATCTGTTGAAAATAAGACCCAATTTTAGTAACTGGAAGAACAAAGATCAACAAATCATGCTCTTCTTTCATTGCCCCCTGTAATGATGTAAATGTTCTCAGTTTACTCCCTCTTGGTCATTCTGGTTCCATTAGTATTCTATAACAATTGCTGGAATAATTGGCTTGTTATTTTTATGCTCTTCAGAATATTTAATGTCTGTTTGAATTTTAGTGATGAAGATAGTATTCCATAACATATGATTAAATCTTTAGTTGAGAAATTGCATATATATTTATAATTAAGTGTGGGTGGAAATAACATACTATTTTTGGAAAACCTACTGACCTAGGCGTTATGATTTCCAGATTAGAGTTCCTGATCTTTTATTAATCAACTGTGCTACCTCTGATCAATTATTTAACCTTTCTGAATCTCAGTTTTCTTAGATTCAACTTTGCTAGGTTATCTCAAAGTGACTGTCCCATTCCATGGTGTTCTATACCTTTGCCAGAGATTAAGCTTGCAACACCTGTTATGCTGCTGTCTGTATTTCGGATATGAAGGAGATTGATACAAAGAGAAGAAAGAGAAGAGGTATATTTGTGATTTGGAAAGACATTATCATAGTTGTAGGGAATATTGGATATTGTAAACTTTTTTCCTAATATTGTCTTGATTTGACTTATTAAAATTAAATATAAGTGTATATCTAGCTATTTATATTTTATTTGTGAGATTACCAAATAATATGTTAAGAATTTTTATTTCACAGAGCTGATTTGGAATCCTATTTAGCTTGCTCTTTTATGATATACAAAGATGTCTTGATTCATCTGAAAGGCTTATGGAGTGATATATATTCCCAGTATCATTCAAACCATTTGCTTCTTTGTTGTGTCCTTATAACTTAGTAAGAAATACTAGTGGTAGAATATTTCTTAAAATTTTGTTTTGTTATTTCTAGAAACATGTTTCCAATTAATCTTCTCGATACCTTTCATGATTGATACTATCACCATTTTAAAGATAAGGAAACTGAAGATTATAAAATGTAGGTAAAGTAATCAAAACCAGCTTCATTTATGCTTTCTATTATATTAATCTTTCCATTAATCTCTACATGGTGCTATTAATATGGGAGTTATAGACATCAATTCCAATGAAGGCAGGCAGATAATATAAGTGATGCTGATTGGTTGAGAGAAAGATAATAAAAGCATCATGAAAAATGACAACTGATAAATTAGCCTTAGGCCATTCTTGCCCACTTAAAGATATAATGTTTTTCAAATACACTAGCATGTCTTCTCTTTCTCCTCCTTCTCGTTCTTCTTATAAAAGAATGAAATCAAAAAAGCAGTCATGTATCTGAAATAGCCAAATTATTCAACATTTGCAGCTAATACAAAAATGTTCTGACATCTTGGGAGACCACATAAGTCTGATGTGTTGTCTGGCTGCAACTTGTGTGCTACTAGTTTCTGAGATGTGCTTTAACGAAATAGCAGGAATCATTGTAATACTGCTTTTGGTCAACCAGCAGGTACACTGACAGGTGCCTCTCATGGAGCACTGGCTAGGACACGCTGTACATATACATGCCTCCATTGTGCTCATGTTTTGTCATTTACTTCACGCTCTTTGTATTTTATTCTATAAGAACCGTAAAATCCTTGCTCTATACATAAGAGAGAGTTTCCAATTCCTATGACATATAATGGAAAAAACATTAAAAATGTCATCTTTAGATGACTAAAATAATAGACATTTAGAAATTAAATCATGCTTGATTTATTTTTCAAGCATTTTCTCCAATTTGCCATAAAAGATAAATAAATAAAACCACAGGCAAAAACAACAGGCAATAGAGTGATAGTCTTCCTGATTGGCATTTCTTGCCAACAACTTTATTAAAAATGAAAACTCAGATGCCTCCCACATACTAAATATTTCATAGACATACTCTCCTCCAGAGCTCTTGGCACATTGGATTAACTTTAATGTGTTAGTCCACAGCTACCTCTTTCAGATAAAAACACATAATATCTCATTTTATTGATAAGGGATTGGTACCAGAGAACTCACATAACTTCCCAAAGCCACACAGAGATTTTTTTTCACATGGTAAATGTTATTATGGAGTAGAAACTCAACTATTTGAATATTATCACAGAAATATATATTTTTTTAATTTTGCCTTTTTTTTTTAAATGAGATCATGGACAATCTACAATAACATCAAAGAAGATTTTACAAGTTTCCAGATCAGTTCCCCATTTTAATTACAAAGAAGGGTCAATCAGATTATTTGGGAAGAAAAGTGTATAGGAAGACACAGCAAATGGGATTGTCTTAAACTGTAGCCGTGTGTGTGTGTGTGTGTGTTTTGGTGTCACATGGGTTACAATTAGGGATTCTTTTGGATGGCATTAACTTTCTCTGACTGAGAAGCTTACCTAGATTTCCTGATTTCCTTTCTCATGATCTACCTGATCTTGTAAGCTTCTTGTTTTAAATGGCTTCTGTAATTTTGCTAGGTTGCCCATTCTGAATTCAATTGAAAAAAGTAATTTCTATTGAATGATTTCTTTCGTTTTCATTTATCAATCTAAGTGGTTTTTGATTTTTGAATTATTGTAGTATGAACTACTTTCCCATCCAATTTCATACCAAGGTTTGGAGAGATTGAGGCCTTTTTTTTTTTTTTTTTAAGATTTTATTTATTTATTTGACAGAGAGAGAGACAGCCAGAGAGGGAACACAAGCAGGGGGAGTGGGAGAGGGAGAAGCAGGCTTCCCGCTGAGCAGAGAGCCCGATGCGGGGCTCAATCCCAGGACCCTGGGAACATGACCTGAGCCGAAGGCAGACGCTTAACGACTGAGCCACCCAGGTGCCCCGAGATTGAGGCCTTTTAAATGACATTTAAAAAAATAAAATCCTTACGATTACTTCTTTCCCTATGGGTGCAGTCTTTTTTCTCCCTGTAAAGCCATTCACATATCCACCTACTGCATATATATCCATCAGGAGATATGTTTGTGAATTTAACCTACTGATCTATAAATAGTCTGAGTTAAATATGTTACAAATTATACAAGTTACCTAGTTTATTTAAATAATACGATACAAACATGAATTTCAAAGCTTATTGACTTATCTTTAAGTTGGAAACCTGCTTAGATTTTATTGAAGGAAAATCCTAAAATGATAATCACTGTATAATAATTTATTACACCAAGTACTCTGCATAATATGGTTCTAATACATTAAAAAACTTCCATTTCTCTGTTAAAACTAAACCACTGATACTAGTTTTATGATTTTACATATAATAATTATATAAATAGTTATAACTATAATTTGGGAATTTATGTAAACTAAGAATAATGATACAGAACTTTAATATATAATACTTTGCATTATTTTACTTTATATTAGAGCAAGAAAACCACATGTTTAATATTTGCTGTTATCTTTCTTGGTAATCTTCTGTAGTCAGTTGGGCCATATTATCAATATGAAGTAAAATATTTTTTTTGAAGTAAAATATTTTTAATACTCCAGTTCATATTTGAAAAAATCCATTCTGCCTTATCTTTGCGTTCAGAACTCACCTTACTCTTGTTAAACTGCCGAAGAGTAGACAAAGAGGTTTTTTGTTTCTCATTTATTTGTTTCATACCAGTTAATTTCCTTTCCCTTAAGAGAATCAGATGTGTTTTCCTTGGTTTTGTCTTCTAGAGACATTGCTGCTCCTCCTCTTTACTGCTCAAAAAAGAGAAAACTATTATTTCCAAATATCTTTGATTTTTTTTTTTATTTTAAGGAACGTTATATTAGAAATGAATACCCGGATTTGTAAAATATTAGTCTTAACAGGGGGATCCTGGGCAAAAAGAGAGGATATATTGAAAAATAATGACTGCAAATTGAGATCCTCATACAAGCAAAGACAAAGGATAATTGAGGTCAGAAAGGAAAGAACTGAAAGGAATTAAGCTAGCAGGTTAAAAAGAGTGCAGTGAGTTGATTATCCGTTGAGCCTGGGATTCAAGCCCTTGCAGAGCTCCTCTGTGAATGCATGGATGTACGCAGTGAGAGTGGATGAGGGAGACCGAACGCAACGTCTGTGTGTCTGGGTCCCTTGCCGAGGTGTGGAGAGATGGAGATCCACTGATGTCTCCTGCCACCCAAGCTCCAAAGACCATGCCTCATTTCTACGGAGAGTGAGCTTGACCACAGCAAAATGAGCCACGTGTATGAAAGAGTCTATAAAATTCAAGATGCAGAAATTAGGTCAGGTGACACAGATTTCAAGAAAGTGACACATTTCAGACTTTCTTCAGGAGGACGCTCTGGTCCCAGCAATGACACACAAGCTTTGATTAACAATCCAGGGTTTTTCTTTTTAGAAGATTTTATTTGTTTATTTGACAGAAAGAGAGACAGCGAGAGAGGGAACATGAGAAGTGGAGGGGCAGAGGGAGAAGCAGGCTTCCTGCTGAGTGGGGCTCGATCCCAGGACCCTGGGATCATGACCTGAGACAAAGGCAGATGCTTAACGACTGAGCCACCCAGGAGCCTCAACAATCTAGGGTTTTTCAATTTGGAGAACATCCTAGGGAAGAAATCAGAGCTACTTTAACCTCTATGGTGAATTTATTAAATTAAATAAATCACCATTTCCAAAGGAGACTTTAACTCTTTCTGTCAGAAAACTCTGCTAGTATATTGGTTTGGGAAGAATAAGAACATGTATTGCTACCTGCTGGAGAACTGCCATAGTAAATATGCAAATCTGTTATGTCCAAGATGTGAAAGCTGTCTGCAGGTGTATGCAGTACGGTGCAGGGGTAAGCTCTGGTGGCAAAGGAGCACTTCCCAGAGGACCACAGCGACAAGGTCAGGGGCATAGAAGGATAGCACTTGCAAGTAGCTTATAGATATCGATAATATAAGCAGGGTGGAAAACATGAGTGTGTTTCACCTGTGCATGGGTCTGACCCTTGTTAAATTCCAGAAACAAGGGAGGTCATAAAAGGAATCCCCAAAGAAGCTAACTATTGAAATTAAGTATTAATATTACATTACTCTCTCAGTATAAATTTTGCTGGGTACATTCCATCTCCTTTTCTTTCACAGGAGGATTTAAGTCAACCTGCATGGTGTACTCCATTCACAAATCTTCTGTTATAAGATTACTGGAGGAAAACAAACGAGACCATGTGCCTTACTAATGATTTAAATCAAGCCCTTGGATGTTTACGTCCAACCATTGAACTCCTTCAAATGATACCTGTCAGTTTATTTTAAGTGTTGCATTAATTGTTTTCATATTAGATAATTATTAGACAATTGTAGACAATGAAAAAAATGTACAGTTTTTGTGAATTTTTATCACTTGATTTCCACAGCTAACAGGTTAAAAAGAGTGTAGTGAGTTGATTCCCCGTTGATTCCCAGTTCTTTTTTTTTTTTTCTCATAACATTTATAGTCAGGGATGCAGATGTGGTTGGAGGAAACCGTCTAGAATGTGCCACCGTGGAATTTAAGTACCTGGCAAACTGCCTGATGTATGCAGCGTCGTCCTTTCTTCCCAGGACCCTACCCAAACAGATTTTTTCAAACTTGTAATTTAAGAGTGAAGAAGTTCACATGCTTTCATCTGCCTTAGCCTGCGTCTTGAGCAGGGCATTTTGTTACTGGAATTACTTGGTAACCACAGAAAGGCACTAATGAGGAGCTGCCATGGCAATCTTGAGAATTCTTCAAAAGTCTTGCTTGTAAGATTCATTAGGCTGCATTATCATATGGAGTTCATCTTGTTTGAAACATTGTCATTATTTCCTTTTTGGCTACATAGGATGAAAAGCCAAGGATTTTGCCATCTAAAGAAATGCAACAGTTTTTTTTTTTTTTTTTTCCTATTCGTGACTCATTAATTGGAAACATATTTTGCTATTTCTGACTTTTATGAGCTGTAGCAGCTCGGGATCTTTGGCTCTCTCCAACACGAGATGCTTCAGAGACTATAAGCAATCACAAATTCTAATGACAGCAGACCACTTTGTACTCCATGGTAATTCTCACCTCGCAGGGGCAATGCATTGCAGATGCACCATTGTCAAGGAGCTGCCATAGAGACCACATCTTTTGAAATCAGGATGAGTCTTTACAGCGATTCTAACTGTGTGTGTCATTTGCAGTATTCTTATCCTGATGATTATTGTCATTTATATAGTGCAATTTAAGTGGTTTCTGAGATGCTTTGTATACTCAGCCCAACTCATTTCCATTTGAAACTTTAGTTCACAGTTTCAATTTGTAACTTCCAGAGTTTAGCAAATAACCCTTGCTTGTCATACAGGTTATTTTGGAAATACAATTAACTCCATTTCTCAATTACTACAAGATCGGGTTTCTTCTCTTCTTTTTCCATCACAGCCTTACATTTGTTCTTCTTATGGCCTTGAGTCACGTATTAGTACACTTTTCACACCAGGATCCTTATAATTCTTATATTTTTCTTCTGTCTTCTTTAGCATTTATCACAGTTCGAGGCACATGGTAACAACCCAGTACAAATGGAATTCCTCTTCCTTCCCTCTTTCCTGCCATTCTTGCATCCTTTCATTCTTTTGGACATATTTTCTACATACGATTTCATTGTTGACACAGATTTAAAGAGTTACCAGGTTGAAATGATCGCATAACCCACTAATTCTTAGCAGGGTGTGAAGAACCACAAGAATCACTTGAGAGAGAAAAGAAGGGAAAGAATGAGTGGGGAGGATAATGCTAAAAGAACTATTGTTAATTTATTCCCATGATTCTCAAAGTATGGCCCTGGGTTTGCAGGAATGGCATCACCTGAGAATTGTTTAGTATGTAAATTTTTGAGTCCCACTCCAGACCTACTCAATTAGAAATTCTGAGACTGGGGACCAGCATTCCAGTTTCTAAGAAGCTCTCTTGTTGATGTTGAGGCATGCTCATGTTTGAAAACTGCTGATGTCCAAACCTACATTTACACATAGGGAACAGAGAACAGAGAAGTCAGGTGGTGATTCAAGGTCATATAGCTAGTTCATATAAGCGTGCTTGCAGACATTCCAGGTCCACTTACCCACACCATGAGAGAACTAGTTCCAAGTTTAGGTGTGCCCTTGCATGACAAATACTGCTCCTCCCTCAATTCAACATATCCATATAAAACTTAATTTTATGTATGGCAATCATCGAGGGTGCAATAAACATATACATAAGACTTAGGAATTTGAATTGGCTGAATGATTTCTGAATGTCCAGATCTCAATCTCCTATTATACTTCATTTGACAATTTGTTTCTTAAAACCTAAAATCTTCTTACAGGTGTAGTTAATGTAAAATTAGAGCAGAGCTACTCCTATTTCCTTTTATTAAGACATCTTGATTCTTTTTTGATGGCACACTCTATTGTCACAAATCCCATCCCTTTACTTTCATATGGCAGCACCATAAAAACTTATATTCCCTTTGTGCACCTCTTTCTATCATTTGGACTTCTCTGTTTTTATTTATATAGGTCTGCCTACTGGTTATGTTTATATTTACTTGAACTACTTGGTAGGAGAGTGCCTACATGAATACTCTAGAAATGAACAGAGAAAAATGAAGTCCTGATGATTCTTTCCTTAGAAATAACACTTTATTGATGCTGAAAATTGAGCTGTAATCTACCTGCTGTGGAGGACTATATGAGCATCTTTCCTTCCTCCTATTTTTTTAGACTCATGAGGAGAAAAAAAATATTTGGTTTGTGAAAGAAGGTTTCCAACAGAAAAGGTATGCAGAAATGGCTGAAAGCTATTTGAAGATAACTTACAATCAAGACATGACTATTATATTTTCTAGCATCTTATCTTGAAAATTCCTTGGGGTCATTTCATAAGTGGCACCATCACCACATATGGTCCAGGTCATGAAGCACTCTGTATAATGGTGAAGAGTATGGTTTGAGAAGTGCGGTAGACAGAATAATTCCCCACCCCCTACCCCAAGATGTCCACATCCCAACCCCAGGGACCTAGGAATATGTTCAGTTAACCTGGCAAAGGGGGGATTCAAGATTACAGATAGAATTAAGGTTGCTAATTGCCTGACACCAAAATGGGGAGATTGCCATCAGAAGGGTTCTTGCAAGTTGAAGAGAAAAGCAAAATAGCAGAGTCAAGGGAGATGTGACTATGGAGGAAAAAAATGCTATGTTGGCTTTGAAAATGGAGGAAGGTCAAGGTGTATGGGCAGCCTCTCTAACCTGAAAAAGGCAAGGAAGCAGTTTCTCCTCTAGAAAGTAACACAGCCCTATCAACCCAGTGATTTTAGTCCTGTGAGACCCATGCAGGACTTCACAGAACTATAACCTAAATTTGTGTTGTTTTGAGCCACTAATTTTATAGCAATTTGTTAACAGCAACAATGAAAAATTAATGCAGGAAATAATACAGATCTGGATTTGATCCAGCTTTACCTCTGCCTAGGTGTGTCCTTGAGAAACTTTCTTAAAACTCTGAGCTTTAGTTCATTCATCAACAAAATGGGTATAGAATAAAATAGAATTTTAAAAACTCTTCCTCTGCTAATACTCCAGTGCACGTGTTGTGTTTCATTACTGACTTTATTCCAACTGATGATATAAGGGTACAGTATCTTCAGCTTTGAATCTCTATTAAGGCTTTGGATTCTTCTGAATCCAGCTGGCATTTGGGAGAAAAGAGGTGGAGAAGATATTTCCACTTTTTAACCATTTTTCTCTAGAAGTTACATATTTCACTTGTGATCACATTTCCTTTAGAGAATAATTCTTATAGCCACATCCAGATGTAAGCAGGGCTGCAAAATACAGTCCCCAGCTGGTGAACACTGGCAGGTGACAGTTATAAACTATGAAAAGAGAAGCAAACCTTTTTGGTGAGCAGTGAAGCCACCTTAGCCTCTTTATTGTAGAGAAACAAAGACCTAAAAGAGGGCCCAGAAGTCATCTACTGTGGACCTAAATCTGGGTAGTCTGGTTAGATTTTCTCATTTACGAAAAAGATAGGCATCATGTTATCCATCAATAAACACCTTTTTGTGCCAGAGTTTGAAGAGTTAAAAATGATAAATAATATTTATAAAATCATTTTGCTCATGCTTGCCATTTTATATGCATAATATATGTTAACAGTTTAAATGTATATCCATTAATTTTGCATATTAATGGCAGTGACCAATACAGGGGTATTTTTTGCCTGGGTGAGCCAAATACACAGAGATTGATTAAAAAAAAAAAAGTACATTTAGTGATCCTAAAATAGAGAATACTCATCTGACCTTTATTTGGGAAAGATATTTAGAGGCAGTAAACACATATATGTTTCTAAAAAGGGTGTTTTCAATCACTTCCAAATAAATGAGAGCTACCTATTTATTCAAGGTTAATACCACAGCTTATAAGGTTTACCTCAAGCATAATTATTGGTGGTAATTAGGAGACACAAGATTTCAGTTTTTCGGAAGAAATTCACTTCTTAGAAATGTAGTGCAATCTGTTGTTTACTCATCATTAAACGTATGTTGTTTTGGTTAGTTCATAATGAAAATAAAGACCCAAAAATATCCTTAATTTATTTGCAAAGTTTTAAATATATTTTCCTCTTATCTCAGCATGACATATATTTATGCAAACCCCTTTTGGCTTATTTTTTGGAAGATGAATAAATGTCTTAAGCACATACATGTGCTGTGTATTCCTCTGTATCTTTCAAGAAGGTTTTTCTTTTTCTTTCTGCTTGGAGCAAGACATGACATTAAGTATTCAACCAAAGGAAGTCACAAGAAACTAACATCCATAGAAGGTTTACCATGACAGTTTTTCACCAAACTCATTCACTTGCATAGCACTCTTCAAAGACATAGTCGTATGATTTTTATAAATATGAAAAAATAATAATAAATTTTAACTTCATTAAATTGTGATCACTATGCCTTTGAACTCTCTTACCCTTCATCATGCTTCCCCTCCTAAATACAGATACATATAAGTCTGCTTTGATTCTGTGCCTTTTCCAACTTTTAAAATCTTTAAAAAACAATTAAGCTCCTTAAAAATAATTATATCATTTTAGGAAATACTGAAGTTTCCATAAATTACATCAGAGGAAATTCCCAGGGACTATGATTTTGCCGCCAGCTTTCAATAGAGGCATCTTATTGTTAAATGCTTTTAGATAAACTATAAGTTGTTAGTATCTACAGATCTTTATGTGCTGCAATTGTTGCCTTAATAATTCATACGTGTTCCTTTTGAGCTTTTAGATGTCTTTGCATATGGACACTCCACTAGAGATTTTTTCTGTATAGCAGATGCTTTTAAGTATTGTGGGGGGTTATGACAGAGAGTGGTATAAATTACTGAAGTTGACTGGGATTCTCATTCAATGGTATGTTTTCCACACTTTCTTTCCTGAGCTTGGGGCCTGGCTAGGGGTATATGAAAGAAGAAATGAGAATGAGAAAAGAATATCTAGTGTTTAACTTCTCAAGTCCGTTCCACCTTCGTAAATATCTGGTAGGTGTCTGTGCACTTTGTTCTTGAGCATTAGATGGGTTTAATCCTGTGCCATTGGCTGGGAGTTAAAGTGGGGCTTGGGGAGAAGATACTTTTCTTTCCATGAGAGAAACTCATCTTGGGAGATGAAAACTCATCTGAAGGAAATAATTATTGGGAGATTTTCTGGTAATCATTGATTCACTAGATTGTTATCTTCTTTAAAGTTGCTTCCTGCTCCTTTGATGACTCAACACCCTCTTTTTAAGCTACTAACTAGGATCTGCATGTTCTTGATTATCAGATCTCAGTCTGAGACATTTACCTAAGAATGAAGCTAGATGAATTTGGAATAAGACTAGTACAGTAAGCAGTTCAAATATTCACATTATTCTTGCTTTAAAAATATCATTCATCACTTATATTTAGATAAAAATATTAAATATCATAATGTGTAACAGTTCTTTTATAGCATTCAATTGCTTTTGAATAGTATCATCAGCAATAAGAAAATGTTTTGTATATGAAGCAAAAATTTCTTTTTGAGAGAAAGAGAGTGTGACTGGGGGGAGGGTCAAAGGGAGAGTGGGAGAGAGAATCTCAAGCAGACTGCACGCTCAGCATGGAGCCCGATGCTGGCTCAATCTCACAACCCTGAGATCATGACCTGAGCCGAAATCAAGGGTCTCACGCTTCACCGACTGAGCTACCCACGTGCCCCTGAAGCAAAAATATTCTTTTTATTCGGGATAGGAACAAAGAAGAGGTAGTTGGGTTTGATGCTTCTAATTGTCAGTCTTTTCAATTTTAGCTAATCAAATGAGTATGAAATGTATCACTTTGGGGTTTTCATTAATATTTCCCTTATGGCTAATATTCTTGAGCAATTTTTTGTGTATTTATTGGCCATTTCTATTTTAAGTTGTGAATTGTCTGAACTATCTCTTCTTCTCCATTTTTAAATTGTTGTTTTCTTTGTTGTTCCTTTGTTTACTTGTAAGGTTTCATTGTATCTTATGAATAATAATCCTTTGTTAGATATTTATATTGTGAAAATTTTCCAGTCTGTGATTTACCTTTTGATGAGTAGGAGTTTTAAATTTGATGAAATCCAGTATATTATTATCTTTTTAATTTTGTAGCCAGTGCTTTTTTATCATCTTTTAAGAAATATTTGCCTGTTCCAACCTCTGGAAAACATTTTTCTTTGCTTGCTTCTGGAGGCTTTATTTACTTTTTTAATTTTAAAAATCAGATGTATAATCCATCTTAAATTACTTTTGATGGGGGCGCCTGGGTGGCTCAGTCCTTAAGCGTCTGCCTTCTGCTCAGGTCGTGATCCCGGGGTCCTGGGGTTGAGCCCCGCATCGGGCTCCCTGCTCCGCGGGAAGCCTGCTTCTCCCTCTGCCTTTCTCTCTCGCTCTGTCTCTCATGAATAATAAAAAAAAAAAAAAATCTTAAAAAAAAAACAACTTTCTTCTTTAGCAGATACAAAATATTTTAGGGTGCCTGGGTGGCTCAGTTGGTTAAGCATCTGCCTTCGGCTCAGGTCATGATCCCAGGGTCCTGAGATCAAGCCCCATATCGGGCTCCCTGCTCGGCAGGAAGCCTGCTTCTCCCTCTCCCACTCCCCCTGCTTGTGTTCGTTCTCTTGCTGTGTCTCTCTCTGTCAAATAAATAAATAAAATCTTTAAAAAAAAAATTACTTTTGATGTAAGGTGTGAGGTAGGGGCTGAGATTCAACTTTTTCCATACATTTGTTCAAACAGTGTATTATATTTTTTATTTCTGGACTCTCTCTACTGTTCAGTTTTCCAAAATATCTAGGCTTATGCCACTATCATACCTCCTTGATTAGGTAGCTTTATAATAGATCTTTTAATCAGTTAGCTTTATTAAATAACAAAAATTCAACTGAGTACATTTTAAAGATCGAATTGGCTTTATGAATCAATTCATGAATTGGGCAGCATCCCATCCAACAAGTGGAGGGGATTGCCAAAGGAAAAGATTTTTGAAGGCCTGACAAAGAAGTCCTAGGCAGAAAAAAATAATCATTTCATGTGAGCCAACCTTTCTTTGGGGACAAAGGGTCTTATTAGGTGGATTACCTCATCTTCCTTTGGGGCATGGAGAGGGCCTGTGTGACAGATTGCCTTACTGGTACTGAGTGCAAAAGCCCTGACTGACCAGTTAAGACTCTATTTCTGAGGAAGATCAAAACGATAATTAGGTTAAGTATTAAACCCTCATTTGGTAACCTGGCCTAGCATGACTGACTCCACTTTGCAGCTGTGGTTTTCTTTTTAACCACTTAAGTCTTCTAACTTTGTTCCTCTTTCTTCATCATTGTTGTTGCTGTTACTCTAGTTCCTTAGCATGTTGTGTCATTTATTAAGTTCTTACCTTTCAGTTTCAAACAATCCTAGTCTGCCCTTTTTGTGATGCTGGAGATTTGATTCTGTAAATTACTTTTCTCCTTTGACAGTTATGTCCCTGTTAAGCTCTGCCAGTTGCATGCACTACAGGGACACGACACTGCAAGGTGAGGGACTATGCATTAGATTTTTGTCAGTTTGTTTGTTTTTGCTGGAAAACTTTCTGAAAGCTTGCAGTTCCTAGAAACAGCACTTTAGCATCTCCACAGTGACAGCAGACCCCAGGCTTACACCCTTTCCTTTACTCTCCCAGCTCCATTTGCACTCTGAGGGCCTCACATTCAAGTTTTACCCAAATCCCTCTATGTGGCCACCACTCAAAAATAGATATGCCCTCATCTGTGACCCAGCCTGTCTTCATTCAGTATGAGCCAGAAAGACCAGAGATGCTTAGAATATGGTGTAGAAGGGGACCTCAGGCTCAGGTCCACTTGTTAATTTGGTCCCATAGGCCCCTCCCCTCAGGAAGGTAAAAGAGAGCAATCGTGAGTGTCCTAGAGCACAGAGCCCAGGGCATGGAAACTCTTGCCTCCCTCTAAATGTGATTCTGCTTGTAATGTTCATTAATATATTCAATACATGTAATAAGGATTTCGTATGTTGTGCCTGACTATGTGTAATATGCTGATTATTCCACAGCCAACAAGAAATAGCCCTATTTTTCCGTAAGTATTCAGGAAGAGGCAATTACTTCTACTCACAGTGTTCTATTGTTTGGATTTGTTGTAATGAGTATAGACAAACTTTATAAAAATAGGCTGAAAAAAGACATTTGCAATGCTTAAAACTGATGGTGGAATAATACAGAGAACATCTAAAAAACTCTTGTGATTTAACATGAAAAGTAGAAATATCACAAAAGAAGTTGGTAAGGGATATGAGCAATTTAGAGAGGAAAAAAAAATCAGGGGCCTTACAAACATAAGGAGAAAATCTCAAAATCTTTCACATACAGATAAAGCAAATTGAAACAAAATTATCTATTGCTATTTATTACTAGATCATCACAATTTAGAAGTCTAAATAATCCATTCTAAATTATAAAAATATCTCTGCAAGATAAACAGTGGGTAATGGCAGGAAATTGGTCATTAAGTCATCAAATATGATGTTAGATACATAGTTCCCAGAGTTGCATGGAATATTAAAGAGGGCAAAATATAGGACATATCCTGTTGGTGTTTGTAGACTTAACAAAGATAAATTTAGCAACAGTCTATAATAGGGAAGGAGAAAATCTAATGGGTTAGGGAAAAAACATGTGGTTTCAGATTGAGCTGTATCTTGAAGAAAGTTAAACACAAATGATCAGGTAAAGAAGAACAACCAGAAGCCAAGAAAGCAGGATCAGAGGAGTCCAGAAGGAAATTAATGATTTAAATTAGTATTTGTGTATAAATACAACAAAAATATTAATACACTTGAGAATTCCATGGTAAGATTTTAAGGCCCTATGCCCTGTAAGATAGCAACGTCAGGCACAGAGTGAAGTAATTATATTTGCATAGGAGAATTATGATGTCCATTAGAAAATTACAGTCATTTGTTTGCTCACATTTTTGGAATCTTTTGAGTCCCCCACCATTCCTTTCTCTTTCTGTGTTCATGCCGGAAGCTTCACTGGCAGTTGGAGTTAGTCTTACCAAGCCAGCATCCCAGTACACCCAAAAGGAAGATCTCTATCAGGGGACACACACAAGAATCCAGGAAATTAAAAAATAATAATAATAAATTAATTAATTAATACATGCCTACAATATGCAAATTCTAAACAGCAGGATTTTACTTTGTCTTTCTGGACTTATTCTTCTTCATATCCCTTTGTCTTATATGATCATTTTATATACCCATTATTTTACACACATACACGCGCACACACACTCTTTCTAAACAAATGTAAGTGGATTAACCACTTAACATAGTTTACCTTCTGGAATGTATCAATTCTAAGTCTATTGATTACAAACTTTCTATGGGATGAGTCCTAGAAAATCATTTTACAGATACTGTTGGGTATAGAATTCTGTTAGTACTGGGAATCTGGATCCTTTTGGTCACATTTTAGTTTGTTGCTCTAAGAATAAGATGAATAGCACCTTCTATGGTGAGCGCTGTGAATTGTGTAAGACTGTTGAATCACAGACCTGTACCTCTGAAACAAATAATACATTATATGTTTTTAAAAAAAGAAGAAGATAGCAGGAAGGGAAAAATGAAGGGGGTGGAAATCGGAGGGGGAGACGAACCATGAGAGACTATGGACTCTGAGAAACAGAGGGTTCTAGAGGGGAGGGGGGTGAGGGGATGGGTTAGCCTGGTGATGGGTATTAAAGAGGGCATGTACTGAATGGAGCACTGGGTGTTATACGCAAACAATGAATCATGGAACACTACATCAAAAACTAATGACATAATGTATGGTGATTAATATAACATAATTAAAAAAAAAACATTGTTACCTGATAAAATTAGTGATTTTCTTAAGCATAAAAAAAATAAATAAATAACCAGAGAGTATGATTAAATGGTTAAAACTCAAAAAAAAAAAAAAAAAGAATAGCACCTTCTATGCTTCTAGAATTTCTCTGAAACACTATAGTTGGTGTGGATTGCTTTTATGTAGATTTATCTTAATGTGAAGATACATATATGTAAAATATGAAGAAACTTGTCTTGTTGAAGTCTGATTTCTGACAAGTGCGTTTTTGAGTTAATGACTGTAGCTTCAGAGTTTTACTAAATTGGGATTGGCTTTCTATTTACTATTATCACATCCATCCACTCTTATGGTTAAGTAGTAAGTGTCACAAATGCCTAAAAGAATGAAGGGTAGAGTTAGTTATAGGAATTTATTTGAATGGATTATTAATATGACAAAGGCAAGACCATCATGAAAAGTACCCTTCTGATTGTGTGATTAGTAACAAAGAACCTAAATGGAAAGTCATTTTAGGAAAAAAAATAAAAAAGGAATAATCAAACTGTGCTTAGCATCATTTAGTTAACAAATACTGATTGTGCACTATTTATCCATCAGTGTTTTGCTGGCCAAGGCTTATGCTGCAGATGCATATTCTTCCAATTACTGTCTTCACATGTTACTGGATTTTAAGATAGAGGCAAAATTCCTCATTTAGTATTTGAAGTAGCATTTGTAGCATTTAACTTAGAGAAGTAGTGTTATCTTAATTTGTTAATATTCTCAACTGACCAAGACAAAAAATCTCTCACCCAATGCGAGAGATTTATTTCATTTAAATTTGTTTCATTTAAATTTATTTTTACTCATATACTCAGAAAATGCTTTTATTTCAATTTATTGCATAAGGTATTTTTTAAAGTTCAGATATATGTGTATTAAAATGTATTACTACTCCACTCACATAGCAATGTCCTTTGGTTAGAAAAGTCAGTTCACATTTATTGCATTCATTTTAGTCTCTCTGATTAGATCTTAACTGAAACACTTTGCATTGCTCTAGGCTAGAACACCTAGAATGGAAACAATGTTTCTGCCTAGTTCTTTTCCCATTGTATAACTAGAAAAGTATCTAGTGGGATTCTTGTTTCTCTGTACTCATGGGAAAAATCATATCAGGACCTTTTGTGCCCAGGGGTCAATTACTAGGATCAAGTACGTGGCCATATAATAAAAGTGACACTAGCCTACTTATTATTATTTCCTGTTTTCTTTTAAATACTATAAGATATACATCCCGCATTTTTTTTTTAACCAATTGCTAGCCTTTGCTTCTTCTTTTACCAACAGAAAGGAACATTTGACCAAAACTTACAGAGTTACCCCAGATGGTATAAACAACCCAGATCTTGGGTATTAGAAATTTAAGGAATTATAGTGCGGAACTTCAGATATCAGCATCATATGGTTCTCGCTGATGATCTGTCCCTAATTGTGTGGTACAGTGATGATAAGGCCCTCCTGTCTTTTTTCGCTTGTGCCCACTATACCTTCTTGGAAACTGCTGTGGACATTTGTTGCTTTAGTCAACTAAGCATCATTTTTCCTTCTGGTAGAAGGAAAATTGCTTACTTTTGGAAAAATGCCTTTACCCATTGCTTACACTCTTGGTCTACCCCATTGATCCCTTATTTTCAATTCATCAGCAAATCCTGTTAGCCTCATATTTAAATTATGTCCATAACTGGCCCCTTTTTGTCATCTGAAAACTACCCCTGCCTCTTACTGAAGTTATTTCAAGAACCTCCTTACTGGTGTCCTGGCTTCCCAAACTTAGCTCTCTATAATCTGTTCTCCACATAGCAGCCAGCATGATTTTACTAAAAAGGAAGCAAAACCATATTATTCGTCTTCAAAATTTTCCATTCTTTCCTCATCTTGCAATAAAAATCAAAGTCCCTGCTGGGACTTCTATGGCCAGGCCTCCTGCTGTTTCTTCGAGCTTATCTCCTACTACACCCTGTACTGCCCTCTCTCATGCCCTTCCGGTCACACAGGGCATTTGCACTTTCTGTTCTTTCTGCCTAAAAGCACTTTGCTCAGATGTATTCATGAATTGCTCACTTACTTTCTTCTAAATATTTGAACAGTGTTTTTATCCGAATATTTGAACAGTGGTCCATACAGAGTAAGTAATCATCACATTTTGACTGAGGGTCTGAATGACTGTCAGTCAATGTTCTCTGCCCTCCTCTGATAAGGGATGGTCACATATCCTAAGAATATCAACCTCCGTTTCTCTTTCGCTCTTCCTTTCTCTCATTCTCTTTCTTCCCAAGGAAATTGATTATGGCATGGAGTCGATAAGGTCAAAAAGAGGTAAAACGCATTCTTGATAAAAATGCTGTCTTTGATATTCAAAGATTAGAGTTCTAAACATGAGCCCCAGTGTTTTCTGGGTGGTGTCAGATTTTTAATTGCCACTTACTTTCAGTATCACCTCCTCTCTATCCCCAGCTATTCACCCACCTGTGTGAACAATGCCAGCACTATCAGAATCCCTTCATTCCCATTTCAATTCTCTGGGCTTCCTAGGCGATCTCTAATCTTTAAGGACTGTAGCACATCCACTAGCAGGGACAAACACACTGTATCAGCATGCTCTTCACATCAGGTCCAACATTTTAGCATGAGTTGCATCATACAGACTATGTGCAGCTCTGATGGACTATAAGGAATAAAAATATGAAAAATACCGAAGACTTGGTTAGAAAGTGTGACAAGTTCTTCTATACACAAATATGTCTGTACATAGAATATGTAAATATGTATATAGAATTTTTAACCAAACATATATTTTTCTAGTCTATATTCTTTCTCATATAAATTGCTATGCAAAGAAGTAATATGTTTATGCAGTGGTTTTCCCTTTTCCCCTCCTCAAAACCCCACATTAGAAAATGTGAACTTCTTTTTCTTTGAGTTCACCATTGTAGGTGGCCTAGATGGTCTATAAATGATCTTCTAAATGTCTGTCAAGTGAATATTGGTTACAAGTGAAGACATGAGATCTTGTGACTTAGAAAAGGCAAAAAGCATATATTCATCAATACAATAGTTTTAACAAATATCTGCTAGCCCTCTACTATATACCAGGTACTCTTTTTTTTTTTTAAGATTTATTTATTTATTTTAGAGAAAGAGAGGACACAGCAGAGGGAGGGGCAGAGGCAGAGGGAGAGAATCTCAAGCAGACTCCCCACTGAGTGTGGAGCCTGATGCAGGACTCGCTCTCACAACCCTGAGATCATGAGCTGAGTCAAGATCAAAAGTTGGCTGCTCAACAAACGAAGCCACCCAGGCACCCCTGTACCAGATACTCTTACAAGTACAGGTATACGATGCTGACTAAGAAATGGTCTATGCTAGCATATTGCTTAGCATTTGCCCATTTGGAATAAAATACTTTACCAATTCTGTGACAACAGTCCTCACAAGATTTCTCTTTCTTTCTTTCTTTCTTTCTTTCTTTCTT